>NC_080061.1:12949137-13189137 GCF_026212465.1 Amaranthus tricolor
TTCTCTCTTGGAAGAATAATTCCCACCGATGAACAAGTAAGGAAGATCCTAAGGAGCCTTCCTCAAGATGAGCGCTGGAGGGCCAAGGTTACTGCTATACAAGAGTCCAAAGATTTTACAAAGTTTAATCTAGAGGAACTGGCTGGTTCCCTAATGACGCATGAATTACATTTGGGAACAGCCGACAGTTCCAGGAACAAGGGACTGGCCCTGGCAGTTGGGGAACAGGACGAGTCAGAATGCGATGAGGAAGAGGCTGCCTTACTGGTACGAAAATTCAAGAAGTTCTTCAGGAATAGCAGGTATACAAATCAAAGAAACAACAAAGAAAGAAGAACAAAAACCAATCTTGAATGCCACAAATATGGAAGTACCGAACACTTCATCAAGGAGTGCCCAATGTGGAAGAATGAAAAGGGCAAGGGAAAAACAAGGGATTCAAGAAGACCTTTGAACAAAGAAAACTTTAACAAGACCGACTTTCGCAAGGCCATGATTGCTGCATGGGGAGAAACTGAAAGTGAAAATGAAACTATTGTTCCCGAAGAAGAGGAGACAGCTAACCTATGTCTCATGGCTACGCACGAAGGCAAGGAACCCATAAGGAAGCAGGTACATATCTCTAATTCATTTTCTATCCATCCATCCAATTTAAGTAAAAATAAATTAATTGAGTTGCTAAAGGAGACACAAGCTAAACTTGAAAATTGCAATGTCAAGTGTCTCCAATTAGAAAAGGAACTCAAGGTAAGCAAAGATCATGTCTCCTATATAAACACCTTTAGATACGATGTCCAAAACAGATTTTTCGGTTTGTTGGATCAAAACATAATTCTAAAGGAAAATATGGAGAGAATTAAAAAGGAAAATGTTATTCTTAATATTGAGTTGTCGCAATACAAATTATTAGGCTTGAATAAAGAATTGTCTGATGCATCTACTAAACATTTGTGCAATGATTTTCAAAATTTAAAGTTGAATCTGGAATCCAACCGTAACAATGATGATAAGCTTGAATTAAATTCAAGAGAAAAAGGGAAAATCAAAATTACTCCCAAATGGATTCAGGATGCCAAAAGTAAAAATTCAAAAGGCCTAAATTACTTTAAGAATAATAATAAGAAGAAAGCTTACGTTGATCTTCCTAGTGACAGATTCTGTTCCTTCTGTGGAGGAACTGGTCATCTGAAGGACCAGTGCACCAAAAAGGAACAGTACACTGTCTCCAACAGAAACTATGTCGATAACATTCAGAATAAGAAAAATGATTCTTGCAAAATCGACAAGGAACCCAAGAAAGTCTGGGTTCCTGTAACTAACCATTAATTTTTTTTCAGGTCCAAGTGAGGGGGAACAGCTCATGGTATCTCGACAGTGGGTGTTCCAAGCACATGACGGGTGACTAATCTAAATTTCTCTAACTTGAAGCCTATGATGGGGGAACAGTAACCTTCGGTGACAATATGAAGGGTGAGATAATCGCCAAAGAAAAAGTTGGAAGGTCATGTTCCCATGCTATCGATAATGTGTTTTTAGTCGAGAATTTGAAACATAACTTACTTAGCATTTCTCAATTTTGCGATAAAGGTAACTCTGTGAACTTTACTTCTGAAAAGTGCATTATTTTTAGGAATGACACAGGAGACATCGTTCTTGAGGGAATCAGAAAAGGGAACACTTCTTTGGCATAGGCGTCTAGGTCATGCTAGTTATACATTGATTAATACTTTAAGATCAAAAGACCTAATTAGAGGACTACCAGCTATAAAATTCCTTAAGGATGAAATTTGTGATCCTTGTACCTAAGAAAAACAAGTGAGGTCATCTTTCAAATCAAAGAATATTGTGACCACCACTAAACCACTTGAATTATTACATATGGATCTATGTGCACCTATGAGAACACAAAGCCGTAGTGGCAAAAGATATGTGTTTGTTATTGTTGATGGTTACAGTAGATTTACTTGGATTTTATTTTTAGTTAGTAAAGATGAAGCTTTTAATGAGTTTGTTTCTTTCGCTAACAAAATACAAAAATATACCAATAATCAAATTATTCACATAAGGTCAGATCATGGAAGAGAATTCGAAAATTCAAGTTTCATGAATTATTGCAATGAACATGGATTAAGTCATAATTTTTCGGCACCACGAACACCACAACAAAATAGTGTAGTAGAAAGGAAATATAGGACTTCAGAGGAAATGGCTAGAACCATGTTAATTGCTAGAGGTCTACCTAGAAATTTTTGGGCCGAAGCTGTTAATACTGCATGTTATATTTTGAATCGTGTATTAATAAGACCAATCACTTCAAAGAAACCTTATGAATTTCTTAAAGGTGTTAAACCAAATATTTCCTATTTTCGTGTGTTTGGATGCAAATGTTTTGTTCATGTGAATGGAAAACGAAATATAGGAAAGTTTGATCAAAGAAATGATGGAGCAGTATTTCTTGGCTACTCATCACATAGTAAAGCTTACAGAGTTTATAACAAAAGAACAATGAGCGTGGAAGAATCCGTTCACATAATTTTCGATGAAACTAACTTTTTGTCAAGTGAACAGGATACAAATAATTTTAAGATAGGTCTTGCAAATCTAGAGAATGATGAAGAAGAAATGAAAATGCAAGATCAAGGAACAACAGGTGAACAACTGATCCCATAAGAGGCAGAAAGGAACGATCTTGATCAAGAACAACCAGTACTTCAGAACCAACAGACTGTTCCCAATCCAGCTGTTCCCACAGAAGAGCAAGCTAATCCAGTAGCTGAACAGAATGTCAATCAAGCTGATGAACCAGAACATACTACTGTTCCCACAAGAGAATTTGTGCCCAAACCTTGGAAATATCAAAGTTATCATCCTCTTGATTTGATTATAAGTGATTTGAATAAAGGAACACAAACTAGATCTCAAATGAGAAACTTTTGTGCACACTTTGCGTTCCTATCATCACTCGAGCCCAAGAATCATGAAGAAGCTCTAAAGGATTCCGAATGGATAGTAGCCATGCAAGATGAATTAAATGAATTTGAAAGAAATAAGGTATGGCACTTAGAACCCAAACCAAAACACAAGAAGGTAATTGGTTTGAAATGGGTATTTCGGAATAAGCTAGATGAGCATGGAATAATTGTAAGAAACAAAGCAAGACTCGTGGTCAAAGGGTATAATCAACAAGAAGGTATTGATTACACCGAGACTTTTGCTCTGGTAGCAAGGTTAGAGGCTATTAGAATTTTAATTTCTTTTGCTGCATTTATGAACTTTAAGTTATATCAAATGGATGTGAAATGTGCTTTCTTAAATGGTTTTCTTGATGAAGAAGTTTTTGTTGAACAACCCCCAGGTTTTGAGAATACCTCTTGTCCTGATCATGTCTACAAGCTTGATAAAGCTTTATATGGCTTGAAGCAAGCTCCTAGGCAATGGTATGAAAGACTATCAAAGTTTTTGATTCAAAATAACTTTGTAAGAGGAAAAATTGACAAAACCTTATTCTTTAAGAATAAAGGTTATGATATTTTAGTTGTTCAAATTTATGTTGATGATATTATTTTTGGTGCGACCAATGATTTGTTAATTAAAGAATTTGCCAACCTTATGGGCACAGAATTTGAAATGAGCATGATGGGAGAATTAAATTTCTTTCTTGGTTTGCAAATTAAACAAACTGAAAATGGTACTTTTATTCATCAACAAAAATACATAAAAGAACTTCTTAAGAAGTATGGGCTAAACAACGCTAAAACCAACCATACACCCATGGCTACAAATGTTAGATTAGATGAAGACCTAAAAGGAACTAACGTAGATCAAACAATGTATCGAAGCATGATAGGTTCCTTATTATATCTAACTGCAAGTAGACCCGATATTGCTTTTAGTGTTGGTTTATGTGCTAGATTTCAATCCAATCCTAAAGAATCACATCTCACTGCAGTTAAACGAATTTTAAGATATCTGAAAGGAACATACGACTTGTCCTTATTTTACCCTAAAAGTGATGTCTATGATTTGAAAGGTTTTAGTGATGCAGATTATGCAGGTGATCTAGTTAATAGAAAAAGTACATCAGGTATGGTACAATTTCTTTGCTCATGTTTAGTTTCATGCAGTTCCAAGAAACAAAACACTGTTGCATTATCTACTGCCAAAGCTGAATACGTAGCAGCAGCAGCTTGCTGTTCCCAAATGCTTTGGATAAAACAGCAGCTAAGAGATTTTGGTATTAAGTTTGAATGTGTTCTTATTTATTGTGATAATACCAGTGCCATATGCATATCTAAAGATCCAGTGCATCATTCGCGAGTAAAACACATCCACATTAGGCATCATTTTCTTAAGGATAATGTTGAAAATAAAAATATTATAGTCAAGCATGTAAACACCAACGAGCAAATAACAGATATCATGACTAAACCGCTTCCAAGGGAACAATATGAAAAAATGAGATTGGAACTTGGCATGATCAAGCTGCATTGAAGTGAGTGACATATATGATCCTTAAAGACAAAATGAAAATTGAAAAGGTCGATCAACCACAAAATCTTGATTGAAAAATCGATTATCGAAAGGATCAGGTACGCACTATTTAAAAGTATATACTGTGAATGCTCATATGATTGCTTGTTTGATTTGATCAGATTATAGTAGCATAAAATTTCCATTTATTTTTCATTTTCATAAAAAAAACAAAATTTCATAATATTTAATATATATATATATATATTTACCCAGCAATTTCCATTAAAATAGCGGGAGTTAAATCATCATAGTTCTTCACTAAATTCGTCTGTTTCTATTTCACATTCTGTGTCCATATGCATGAATTAAATAAGGAACATAAAACACCTAATCAAGTAAAGCAAATGTCCCTTCATACTCATTATAATCATTCTCACACGCCAAGCCCTAAACCCTTCATCCTCAAACGCAATCAACTCTGAATTCCAAAATCATCTTCATCCTCTCACATTTCCTGCAAAATCTCGCTCCATCAATTCTTCAAACCACCATGAAAACCAAGAACCAAACACCAAAGATGAAGCAATCCAAACCTCTACAAATCATCCATCCAACACCTCTCATTACCAGAACTGAGTCCTCATCAAGAAAGCAACAGGAAACCCCGGATGTTTCTGAAGTGCATAAAAGCTCAAAGAGGAAGGGAGATGCTACAGTAAAGAAATCATCTTCAAAAAGGGCAAAAGTTGGTGTTCAAGTAAGTGCTGAGGAGATATCCAAAGAAATGATTGTTGGTTTCGGGCTAGACAAACAATGGTATGAATCCAATTTCTTTCCTCAATTTCACGCCATTTTGCAAAATCAATTTTGGGAATCTTTAATGCCAGAACACTGCTGTAACCCAATGTACCCCAACTTGATGCGCGAGTTTGTTTCAAACTTTTCTTTTGACCATGGCGTTTGTACTAGTGTTGTTAAGGGGATTAAAATTGAATTTAATAGTTTGATTTTAGGAGGATGGTTAGGTGTTCCCTCCACTGGATTTGATATATACGTTGTTGGGTCAAAAATTAATTTTTCTGGGATAAATGAGAAGGTAGTTTGGAAGTTTTTAGGGATAAAAGAAAAAAGAGGAAAAGTTAGTCACAATGTGCTGACACTTATGCACAAGTTGTTATACAATATAGCAAGACGACTTATTTTGCCTCGCACATCTAAAAGAAGTGAGGTTAGTTTAAAGGATGCTACGTTAATATATTGTATGGCTAATGACATCAAGATTAATTTTCCCTCTTTGATGATTTGTCACTTGAATGATTGTATTTTTAAGGGTAATGTTTTAGGATATGGTGGATTGTTAACATGGATATTTATGAAGTTGGGTGTTCCTCTTGATGGTTAAATTATCCCATGGGTCCAAACAACAAAGTAGGTGTTAAGTGTTTGAATAACTTGCATCTAAGATTAAATAAAAATGGGACTCTTGAGAATATATTTGAACAATCTGAGGGCACCAATGAAGAAGAAAATGAAGAAAAAGTTGAGGAGGAGGAAGTAAATAAGGAGGAACAAGAGCATGTTCCCTCTGCCACTGAGAAGGCAGAGGGGCATTCTAAAGAGGAACAGGAGGAAAACTCAAGTAAGGGGGAAGTGGAGAAGGAACCTGTGGAGGATGCTGTGAAGGAAGAAGAAGAGAAAGATGAGGAGAGTTCTTTACCTGGTTCAAACCCTAGGAAGAGTCGTAGGCTAGCTTCCAAAGGAAAGAAACATGTTGTTATTATTGATGATGACTCAACCTCATATACAACAGCTGAACCAAGCCATTCTTCCTCACCTAAACCTGCCACACCGTCATTCCATAATTTTTCTTCACCACCACAGTCGCCAATACAACCATCTTCACCTCCACAATCACCAATTCAACCATCTTCACCACCACAGTCACCTATACCATCATCACCACCACCAGTACACACATCACTAAATCAAGGTTTAGGTGACACTACAGTTCCTACAGTCGCTCTATCCTCCATTCTCCTAAAACTCACAGAATTGCAGTCTAGCTTCCTTGTTTTTAAAGATGAAATTCGTGTTTCTATAGCCTCACTATCTGCTCAAATGGACCAAATGGAAGCGCGTTCGGGTGCCAAGCTCGACACAGTAGAGGTGGAAACAGAATATATAGATGAAGAAGCTCCTGCATCTTAATTTCTCCTGATACTCATAATATCTTCTTATATGTTGCAACCATCAATTTCATCAAATAATCTTTTTATGCTTTTCAATTTGTACCAGCTGGGGTACTGCTCAATACTCTGAATCATATTTTCTTTTGTGCTACTAACTATCTGTGACGATTAATCATAGCTGATCTTGTTTGCATTTATTGTTACTGCTTTTTACTTTGTGCATCCTCATTCTCTCTTTGACTATGACTATATGCTTAGTGTTGTGGTTTGATTGCTCAAATTCTTTTTGAATGATGTCAAAAAGGGGAATATTTGGCACAAACTTAAAAAATGCTTGAATATGTTTAGCTCTGATTAAATCTATTATGTTGGGCATAAGGATTAAGGTTATGATTCATTGGTTCATTGCTAAGCTCTGATATTGATTACACATGATGGTTTCTGATTATACATGATGCTTGTTGTGAACTTGTTTTGGATGAATCTGTTTTTAAGCTCTACATTTTTTTAAAGCTCTGATCTACATACTTAAAATTTTACTCATTGTTTATGTTTTATGCTGAAATTGTATGAGTTTTTGTTGTGTTTATGTTTAGAGTAATTTGATTTATGATAAGCTTGGTAAATTATATTTACTAAGTTAAGAAGAGTTGTTTTAATCTCTAACATGCTCTTCAACATTGGTTTTACTCTATTTTGTTTTAAGTTTGTTTAAAAGTTTGTCATCATCAAAAAGGGGGAATTTGTTGGACCTCTTGAGTTTTGATGATGACTGCACTTTATTTAAACAAATATGTTTTTGTTTTTAGAGATTGTGTGCAGGTCGATATCCGGTCGTAATTATGATCGTTGATAGTACCTATGGCTTAGTTCATGGAAATGTACGTGTCAAAAGGATCCGAAAGATGTTAGAAGAAGTATATCGCTTAGGATGTAAAATGGAGACAGCAGGTCTACTGTTCCTAAGTTGGATGTTCTAGCAAAACTAGAAATTGGAGACAGCGCACTGTTCCTGAACTGGAGTCAGCTTACGTCCACTGAAAATTCTGGTTATTATTTTAATTATTATTTTTAGTTGATGTATTAATTAAATTAATTTGTTGCATTTATTAATTATTATAATTAATTGGCAAAAAGTTTTCTAAAAATTACTTTACGTGTGAGTCTCTAAATAAAGATCCTTTATTTTAGGATCTATATTTAATAAATAATGGATTTGCTAAAAATAGAAATAACTGTTGTTGAATAGGTCTTAGCTATTATTTTTAACCGGTCTTTATCTTAGATAATAGGTTATCATGTCTATTTTTATTAAGTATAACCGTTTCTATAAATAGCAAAAACGTTCCAGCAGTTAGTACTGGAACAGGAACTGCTGTTTGTGAAACTGCTGCTTAAAAGGAACAGAACCTATTTTTAGAAAATGGGAACAACGGTTATTGTTGTTTTAAACGTATGATTGATTTATTCAAGTCATTGTGGAAATAACCGTTTGGTAGTTTAATCCACATTACTCCCATGATCTTTTTGATAAAGGAATAATGGATTGGATTATTCCATTTTCTTAGCAATTTTAGCTCTATAAATAGTGGACTCGGTTATTCTTCAAAACTCGCCTTAGTATGAGCCATTAAATCATACGTAATTTTGGGAGAATTTTTACAAGAAAATTTTGTTTTAAAAATGCCAATTAATTTATAATATTTTCTTGTGCAACTTATTGATTTTATTTTTAGAGAATTTCACTCCTTTTGTAAGGGTTTTTGTAAGTACATGTAATTAGACTCGGGTGAGTCTAAGGGGAGAATTTAATAGCTTTGAGTGAAGCTAGTGTGGAGTTTAGCTTTTAGTGAAGCAAAGTTTGTTGCTTTGAGTAAAGCATTTTGAGAGAGAAGAGTTGGCCTAGTTGATTCGCTTCGAGTGAAGTAAGGTGTTTATTGTAATTGTAACTAATTGCCTTAAACATAGTGGAGTTTTTAGAAATCCCAAGGGGTCGTGGTTTTTCCTTCTGTTTAGGCCCAGAAGGTTTCCACGTAAAAATCGTGTGTTTCTTTTTTATTATTTTGCTCTAAGTTTAAGCTTTATTATTTTATTCAATTCCGCAAAAACAGGGCAAAAACGCTTAAACTAGTAACAACAACAATTTACCCCCCTCTTGTTGCTGTTCCCGTTCCTAATTGAATCAACAATGTTTACTTAGTAAGACAACTCTCCTCAATGATTTTAAAAGTAACGCATCTAGCACATGTAGCTTTTAAAAAGTGTATCACTTGAGCTCGTAACAACATGAAATGTCCTATTATCTAATGTAATTCTTCAAACAACTTTTCCCCTTCTACATAACCACCTAAGGTCGTACTTTGTGATAATCTTGTAATGTACGAAAGGTTTAACTTTTATAATTTAAACCATAAATGGGGGTAAAATATCAAAACAACAAAGTCCTAAAAGTAAAGTGCACGAAGTTGCTCAACACTTAACTCGTATTACAATTAGACACCCTAGACCTAAGAGTACATGTATCTTACAAAACTGATTGGTTATCAACTCCCTAATCGATTCACCGCTAACTTTACTTATCATAACATAATTCTAAACTTTTACTTAACATGAAATGCTCTCTTTATTAATTATATATGATCAAATCATTTTATAACATATTAACTCATACATCATGAATTGATTAGTAGATTAACAACTCAAATTAATTACTCATAACATAATACATGTTTCAAGTATATACATGTATTATGTTATGAGTAATTAAATATACCACATTTTAGCAAGTTACTGTAGTTAATAATTATACGTTCACTGCCATGATACTAATACATATATCGCAATTGTTCAATAATAACATCCTTTATCCATCATAATATCAAATTCTAATTACAACAATTTGAGGATGATTTAGAATCATGAAGGGCAATGTCAAAGGTCACCAACATTTTTCAGCTATTCAGTTACCCTACGACTAGATATGTTGAAAGTATAGAATTTATATCAATTAAGATCACGAACTCATATATGACTAAAGTAATGCATCATGTACATATATAACGACGGTACTAATGGTAATAATAGGGTAATAATAACAGTGATGATCAACAAAGATGACATTTTATGTATACATAAAAAAATGCAAGATGAAAAGTAACTGATGAACACACCTACATCATCGTAAATTCCAATATCAAAGCAGTCATGTATCATACAGTTTGATAAAGTTGTGATACCAACACTAATTTCATAGTATCCAATCTACACCATAACATTTCCATCACAACACTACCTCTAACTAACTATAACACCGTTATAACAACCATATGACTGTTACATTAACAATCCTATCACTATACTAAAGTACAACAACCCAAAGCTAACAAAATAACGCAACACTTGAGATTATGCGTTACAATTATTCGTTCGCAAACAAGTGGGATTCAATCACCCTTCGACCTAAGATGCGAAACTTAGAACTAACAACTTTAACATAATCGTTTGTATTAAGACACGTCAAAATTTCAAAACTCTTTTCATCAAAAACTTATTACGATCCAATGATTTAGTAACATCAAGTTAAAACTCTTCTTAACACGATTGCTAATATTATTTAACTCTATTTATCGCATAATAATAATTTTTTATAATAATCGTTTAAGACATAATCCATTATCTCGATTCATCTCTCAAATTATAACTATGCATACTCATTGTCATTTTTTTCAATGTTTAGATTTTAAAACACCTCTTGACTTTTATTAAGACCACATTATCTTCAGTAACTCTCCAAACTTATTAATTTACCACGTATCACATTAATCATTATTAAAACAGAACCTATGTAAAGTCAGCTTGATTTGGAATCTAAGTCTTATCATTTCAATATACTGGCAGGACTATTAAATTGGTGGTCAATGAGATACTCTAAAATACTTAAAACAGTTAACTGTATCTTATGTGCACAAAGACGCTCATTCCACCTCATCATCAGATTAGTTTATCCTTATGTCTTGTAACTGCCCAGAAGGCCATGAGAAAAAACAATTATAATATCATTGATTCCTTTTTAATTTCAAATATCATTCTATCTAGCTAACGCTTTAAAATCGTCACGATTTTTCTTCACATTATCATCTGATTAAAACATTCATCACTTCATATAAGCATTTTATAAGACAAAATTATCAGTTTAAACTCAATAGTGCTCCCTCGAATCAATCCTTAGGCCCTTAACACGCAAATTTGTTTATGATGATTATTCTTTAACTATCCACTTTAATATAAAGTTACTGACTTATGTATGAATGATATACCATGTCTCAATGATATACAAAACTAAAAGGACTTGCGAATGATAATTTTCTCCTTTGATACTCAAACTTAAAATCACCCATATTTTATCCAAAGAACCACTTCAATTATTTTTTTTTGACAAGAAAAAGTGATTTAAAGGTCGTTATCACTCGACAAACATGAAATACTATATTCATTATGATGAGAGTATGATGCTTACAAAAATCCAAATCAATGACAGGGAACCCTTATAGTATATAATTCATCAAAATAGGTATAAAGTGATTAACTAAGGCTAACAGGTTGACTACAGTTTTTACACTCGACTGATTCTTAAGGTCTCACTACAAGCATAAGATGTTGGGTTTAGAGCTAACAAATATATATATTACATTAACCAATTTAAAGCATCAGTCTCAATCACCGTATGAGATTTAAAACGTTTATTGGTAGACACGATTATGCCACACTAAAACTCAACACCAATGTTACTATAGCTAATTACAAAGGTCGAGAGCCTCAATTTAGTAAGAATTATAACTTCAAATGAAAATATTAAGGCGATTCTAGTTTGAACAAGAATACTAATGTGATAATTTGGTTCAACTAATGTAGCATTATTTTTAAACACTTAGAAACGTTGAAAACAATCTCTTAACTTCAACTCATCATTATATAAAGAATATATCAATAATACTCTTATAGATCAAGGCCCGAAATTGGGGGTTGAATTCTTAAACTATAAAATCTTAACGTGCTCTTGAACTTCTCCTTAATATTTAGGTTTTAACGCATCTATACTTTAGCTATGACCGCATTATTATCATCAACTGGTGATTAAAACTTTATTTACAAGGTATCGCACACAAGACCCCTTTCTTCATTTACAATATATCGAATTCTTATTACACTTTAGCTCTTGTCCTTATTCTGGTTCAAACTACTTACGATCATACTTGCACAATCATTAACCATATTCATGAGAATTATGATCACCACTTTCTATGTTATGATGAATGAATGCACTTGACAAATGAAATGCCCAAGCAGATAAATAAACAGTGGGTTCATGTATAGGATCAATATCAAAACTTGTAAGCTTTATGAAAACAATTAACATGGACAAATATTCAGACACACAAGACTAAATTTCATATTATCATCACAAGCAAGAAAAAGTTCCTAATGCAACCAACTTCTCTAGAACTTTATCATTCATACTTCATATCTCCATATTGACTAGTTATAATACAACTCATGAGTTGAACCAAATACTCAAAAATTTCATTATTGCTTGATAATACATAATTCAAATCTACTAATTTGTTAAATCATATCATCATTCAAACCACCATCAACTTTTAATTATAATAATAACACACATCAGAATGAGTCTCGTAACAAGCTAAACAAACTATATATTTATCTATGCACTTGCAATGATAATCATTATGCATGAATATGTAATATGCAGCAATCCCATATTTGCCCAAACTCTCACGTATAACGTCTAACTTCAAACAATTTCTCAATGAATTTGAGAACACAAAGCGTCGAAAATAGGGACCACTGGCTCTGGTAACCACCTGTAATACCCCTAAATTTCCGACCCCTTGTACGAAACCAGAACCGTATAGGACGGGAGGAAATTTGGGTGTTACATAAAAGAAAAGGAAAAGAATTTGGACAAACGTTAAATATTAACTTTAAAAAGGTGAATGGAAATTTCGGCAGCATCCCTTCTAAAAATCGAACATGTGGTAGAGCAATTAGCACAATAAAAACATTAAACTAATCTAAGGCATCATTGCCTTCAAAATCTCACACCACGGCGGAATGATTCGTCGCCGGCTTCTCAAATCAACATGCCAAGCATGGATCGTGGTTCTAGTGTCGACGCTGCGTTTTAAAATGACTTAACTCCTCAAACCATATAGAGTTATAAACTACGCAACAGAAATACACATATACAAGGGAGGACACAAGGTCTCATAACAAAAGATATACAACCAAAGTTTACAAAAGATAACAAGAGCTAAAAAATCGAAAGATAACGATATGACACAGGTTATGCTTCGCCCTCATCACTCTCCCCCAATGCAATGCAATGCAAAAGAAGCTCCAATACCTGCTACACTTGTCTATGATCTTCCTGCTGTTGGACTTTAGACCAAAGACCAATGTGTCAAAGAAGGACAATCATAGAAGGTCATCAACAATCATACATAAACACCAACACGTACACGTCATTAATTAACATCAAATATAATAAGACTAACTACTAGATAACATTATGTTACACAACATAAGATGATTTTATAAGACATAAGCATAAATAGTAACCGTTTATCGTCCACTTATACTTCTTGATCTCATTACGTCCTTTCCAATCCGAACCATGTGTTCATGGGTTGAATGCAGGTCTTCACACTCCTCTTCTCAAAACATAAACTCTTGCAAAACACGCATAGTATCAACTCAACCAAGGCATTAACAGAATACCTAACACATGACTTTATAGAGTTTGTCTATCTTAAGGTAAGTGTGATCATAGTTTGTAATACCCTTGACGTAACTTAACTTAGGCACACTTCTCACTAGCACAAACTATTCTATCAATGAGTAAATTTCCTATCAATGAGTACACGTTCTATCAATGTGTAAGCTTTCTATCAAAGAATGAACCTTCTATCATTAAATAACTTTCGAGCAATGAATAAACTTTCTACCAATGAATAACTTTCTATCAGTGGACCTTTTCTCTACTTCCTAGCATAGTGACACGGCCAAGGGCGTTATCGGCCATCCGGCGCCCATGGCAAAGTATGAGCTCATGCCCCTTCCGCTGATCCTCTCGGGTCCTACCTTCGGGAAAAACTAACACATTGGGGGTGCTAAACCAGTGAAAGAGGCCACCATATTGGGGTTTGCAAGGCCCGCATGGTAACACCTCGGTCAAGGGGCGGTATCGGCCATCCGACGCCCAATGAAAAAAGCATGCTCTACCCCCTCTTACGGTGATCCCGTCGAATCTCACATAGGGGACTACTAAATCAACCGGACATAATCCAGTTGATTCACGCCAGCTAATCATGATCTAATACTTTATCAGATGGGAATAACTCCCACTTTCGACTATTAATGAGCGCCATAGGATAGCAGCACGCCAAAACCTTCTGAGCCACTCAATAATATATGAAATTCACCTATAAAGGAGTCATTCTAACTCCAAGTAAGGCATAATCCAATTCTTAAATAAATGAGGGGGGGTGGTCCCCGCCTCCTACTAACACTCTCATTCTCTTTAAATATTTATTCTAAGCGTAAGGATTTCATAGTCGATAGCTTTTCGTATAAAGTGTATTCACTAGTACCTCATAGTTTCGATACAATGCATATTATCACAATAAACAATAGTGTCTTAAAGAAAATTAAATATAAGGGTTCGTTACTGCGTGTACATACTTGTAAGCATTACCGCACGACCCAAAGAGCCATAATAATTAGACAGAACGAGGTTTTACATCCCTCTTATGAACTGGGAACCTATACAAGTTAGGAATAGAACTAATAAGTTCCCTTAACTACTTTGTCATACCAACTAAATACCAAAGTAACCACTATCACCTATTCAACATGAGTTTTTCGATTACTCTAGCACGTACACAACTCATTCAATACAAGTCAAAATCATTAACTTAACACAACATAAGTCTTTTCACTAATTTAAAAGTAAAAGCATATGTAAATCGTTCCATTTCATCAACTAATTTTGAGTATATCGGTTCGTGTTACCCATAAATAACTAATCATAACTAAGCCTTACAATTTTAATATAACACTTATACAACCATAAGGCAAATACTAGAGTTATCGAATCGCGATATCATTTGTTGCATTCTCCAAAGTTAGAAAGAATTATAATCAAAACACGACAAGTAACTTTAGCAATCATCGACGATAAGTTGAAATTATGCTCTTGGCTTTATTAAAATTGTGCATATATAACTTCAATAAAAACCTAATAAATATACTTGTAACTCGCAACAATTAAACCACAACAATTAGTAAATATTATTCCCAATTTAACAACAAAAAATCACTTCCACAATCAACTAAAATCATCACCATTACTAATTATCACAGTAATAACCAATCGACTAAGTCTTAAAACAACTTTTAAGGTTATTTAATCAATTATCACACCACCAAAATATAGCATAAACACACATTATTAGTAATTTCATCTCTAAATCCAAATCCTAGTCATTTCATGTTCAAAGATAACATATTTAAGGAGAGGAGAATGGCGGCTGGTTTGGGCATGTAGGGTTTTAAAGCCTCTTACTCATTATTATTATTATTATTATTATTATTATTATTATTATTATTATTATTATTATTATTATTATTATTATTATTATTATTTATTTGTTTGTTTATTTTTTGTCTAGATTAATTTTCTTGCGAGACCCAACTAAGAGACTCATCTTCGTGTGCTCCCACATTTTAATAAAATAATAATTTTGATTCGAACCTCTTTATAATTTTAGAGATCGTAATTGTATTTTTAATATAAATATATGTTAATATTTAAATTCGTATATGAAAGGAATTTATTAAAACCACTTCTAAATTGATTTATATAATTATAAAATCACCAAATGTTATTAAAATATTAATTAATGATGTTAGAAAATATTGAGGTGTTACATTAACCATCTGCCGTACGATAGAGACCTTAATCGATGGGTCTTTAGCAACTCAGTTTCTAATGACATTGCTAATGGCAAAAGATGTCAAGTGAATGTGTCCAGTTGAGACAGTGTCACTACCCAAAACACAAGACCCATGCTTACCATTGTACGTAACAATACGCCATGAAGATGAATATGAATCAAGCGTAGCCCTAAATCTCCACGAACAACCCCGCTTACACTTCAAGGTAAGGATGGTTTTGTTTGAAGTCTCCATTTTATACTCCACATTTCTACGAATATGATACACTCTTATAACTTCCAACAAAGCTTCCTTACTATCGAACATCATACTCTTCTCCAGCTCCCCTTCTTCGGTGTAAGTAGTATCACAAACCTAAGTCCTCCAAGAGTTGTCCTCCACATACTCGTATAGAGGTGTATACAGGGCATAGGTGTAGAAGCAACGATTGTAGGAATGTTGCCTAGAGTCATGTTATTTGCTAGGGCATCCTCATTGACATCCACATCATCCTTAGAAGGATCGTCATCCAGCTCATTACTGTCATTACCATCATCCCAAGGTCCCATCTCATCACTTTCTCCTAAGTTAAACACAACATTAATTAAAACTTGATTTGGAGGGGGTTGGGAAGGAGTACAAGATGGGGAAGGAACAAAGGGATTTTGAGTTTCTTGAGTTGATATAGGCATAGGCATAGGAGAAAGATTAGAAGCAACTACATTCCCTAAGGATACTTCTTCTACGTATAACTCTAAAGAGGGTATTTGGGGTAGACTTTGAATGCTCCCACATAGCATCTATAGCCTCATCATCCTCAATCGGAAAGGCTAGCAATTGTCCACTCATGTCATATTTAAAACTTATGTTTACAGTACTTCAAATGGAGTCCAATCCAATCTTAGAACATATAAAACGTTTAAACTCATTCAAATCCATGTTCGAGTTTCATGTAAACAACCTAAGTCTACCCCCAACATAATAAACATTGCCACTACTTTCTCGAATAGAACCATTCCAAAAATACTATAGAGAAACAAAATGATGCCATTTCTACATGAATACATACAAAATCGATCAACTTCATTCCAATACAATTATATCAATTACGTTATCACCATCTTTGTTTAACAATCTTATATGAAGAAACTTTTCATGTATAATTTAAATAACTAAAATTTGTTCATAAAGATATCAACTACATTAGCTATAAACAATCTTTGTGAAGTACAATATTTGATTAACAATCTTATATAAATAATTGTATATAAACAATATTTTCTTAAATAATTTAAACATTAACATATATCAGCTATATTAGCTATATTATATAACAATAACATATAAGCTATGTTTCTAATATATCACTAACATATAATTTAAACAATCTTTGATTAACATATATCAATTACATTATCTATATTATATAACAATAACATATAAACTATGTTTCTAAAACCAACTCAATAAAGTAATTAAAAAAATTATATCAATTACTTTATTCCAATACAATTATCACCATCAACAATAACACTTCAAAAACCAACTCAATAAAGTAATTAAATTACCTTAATCAGTTATGGATTACCTAGAAGATTAGTGATTTGAGAATTTGTGACCTACATTCGTATAAATATATAAAAACTTCGGAAACCCTAAAACTCAAAATAAAACTTACATAATGAGAAAAAAAACCTACCTTTGTGCAATTTAGGGTGTCACGGACTAAAGTTGAAGTGCTAAATTGAAAGAGGAAAGTAAGAATTTAAGAGTTGAAGTTTGTTTGATGGAGGATTTAGAGAGGGGAATATTGACAGGTTAGGGTTAAAGTTTAGGAAATTTGGGGAAATAAAGAAGAAAGAGCTACTGATGTATTTAGCCTCGACTTAGTTCGCAATTACTAACTGCGAACAAGCATTTTGGTCAAAAGAAAGTCAAATGCTTTGTTTGTAGTTAGTAACTGTGAACTAACCTATGACTTTTTTTTTATTTAAACACCTGTTCGTAATTAATAACTGCGAACATATTCATACCCTATAACTTGAAAATTACACGCTTATAAATGAAATTAAGTAAACCAAGATCTTATTCCATGCTTTTTGTTGTTGATTTTACTTATCTATTTCTATTTTTCTACCAAACCAATTCGAGTTTTGTTAACGTGACGAATAAAACCCAAACCTCGTAAACGTCAAGCTTAAGTACTCTAACCAACAGATCTCTCGAATTACAGCCAAAAGCTCGACGAGACTCAAAATGTTGCATCACCAGCAGCAGCAATCCGAACAACAGCCCCAACAACTTCCATCAATGGCGGAAACAACGGGGGATGCACCTCCCAAGCAAGTAGCTATGGCGATGGGCAGATTAAGCCATGCTGCTCGCCTTATCGCCGACATCAGAATTGGTGTCGATCGTGTATTGGAAGCTTTGCTTTTGCCTGCTGAATCTGATCAGCGTTCTAAAAACGCAAATTTAATCCATAAAGAAGATTCTTCTATGCGTCAACATCTCCAAGACCTTCGCAACATTGGTTCGTTCTTCGCCTTTTTCTTTCTAGGGTTTTTTAAATTTCTGTTTTCTTAGTTTTCTCTTTTTAGCTATTGCTTGCGAAATTTGTTATCCTGTGATGAAAAGAGAGACTAAAAGTGTGGATGATAATTATCTAGGGAGAGTTTGGAGTCATTTCCTGACAAGTTAATGTAGTGAATTCAGATTAGGATGGAGCAAAGTGGATGTTGTAGCAAATATGATGGTACATAGGTGTTATATATGTATCTGTTACTGAATGGATTGGTGTTATATATGTATCTGTTACTGAATGGATTGGAACCTTGTGGTATTTTTATATACACACATTATCTTTGTTGTTACACTTTGAATTCAACCTCCTCAATTCGGTGGCTATAGAGAGATTATTCGTAACTAGGTTGCCAAGTTATGTCCTTTAGCAACAATCGGATTTAGGAGTTAATACAATATACCTACCGGGCATTGTACTTTCAGTGGCTTATAAACTTTTATTGAATGGAAGGTATACAATTGTGGGACAAGGGTAGAATATGGTTGTACACTACCCATGTGTCATCTCATAAGCTACAAGATGCCACTGCCTACCTTATAGTTATAACTCGTACACTAATTAGTAGGTGATGGTGCTTCTAAGATGAAAATTAATTTTTTTAATTTTATCCCTTTTACTTAGTCTTTGAGTAGTTTTGAGTATACAAGGGTTGCTAGGTCACCATCAAGGATCTAGTTTCAAGCAAGCAAAGATTTTTAAATTTAGACAACAACAACAACGTCAGAGTAAGGATTGAGGTCGGTTACATGAACCAAATATATCACTTACAATAGTCGTTCATATGGATTTTTCCCATTCATTTCGCTTTTCTACTATCTCAATTTGCAACTCTATATATTTCATATCTTTTTCGACTCTTATCCTCCAAGTCATCTTCACTCTTTTTAACTCTCTTATTATGTTTCAAGAGCTCGAACTTTTCTATTGTGTTGGAATGAACTCTCAACACACGTTATAATTCTTCAAGTGTTAACTTGGGGTATTTAGAAAAATTCCCTACAAGAATTCTAATTCTTAATCAAGCATAAGCTTAAGGTTTTTTTAACAAGATCAAGTTTGATTTTATTGATATGAAAATGGCATTATATAGACATGAAAGTACAACCCTAAAAGCATACCAAAAGTTCTTAATAGTACTATCATACCGGTTTTATCAGAGACTAACCAAGTACCTAAACGTTTCATATTCTAACCAAGTACTAAAAGAGTTTGTCTATCACTTATTACATCATATAAACTGAATGAAAACAAGTTAAAATGCACTATAATCACACACATAAACACTACAAATGCCCAAAATATCATCGGCTCAAAATTACTTATTAATGAACATTAAAGGTGTATTTTTTGCCATTAAAAGAGTACTTATGTTGTTGAATTAAATGTTGACCTTTGATTCTTCATTAGATGAACCCTTGGTGCTTTATCTTACTCAAAAATCATGCTAAAAGGTGGAAAAACGTACAATTATACAACCAGCCTTAGAAACGCTCACTTATTACTGAAAAGGGTCTACTAAATGCGCAAATAAGTGTGCTTTTCCAACCAAAAGACACCCCTTTGTTTCCACATTCCAGCCGTGTATTTGTAATGTGCTCACTACTAGCTAATAAGATGAAAATGGAAATTAGGATCAAGGAGAAAAGGGTTAAAGGGAAGAAGAAATAACAGAAAAATAAGAGAGTAGAGAAAGATAAGTTTGAGAGGAATAATTCATTTCATATTCATTGATGCCTCTAACCAATTATTACATCATTGTATTTATAGCTAACAAGCCTAACAAACTTGTTTCCATTTGCTAGATTGGTTACATAATATTCTTTTTCTAGAAACTTCACTAAAAGACTATTCTACCCCTCATATGAAAATATTAATTCATTACAATATTACTACCCAAAAGCCAGGAGTTTCTTGATTTATTTTGCTGCTACTAAGTTGCCATAAACATGTAATAACTCCTCCATTAATAAGCTAAGTGAAAAGGCCTTCAAGACTCTTCATATTGCACGAATTAGGACATGAATGTACAGCCATATCATGTTTGTATAAGCACTAATAAATCACCCATTTTGTACTTTGTAACTTGCTAAAAGTATCACAAGCAACCAACCTTTTTGTATGATTTTACCTTGCAAAACGAGGGCAAACAAGAAGCAAGTTTGTAAGCATTTATAACACAAGTCAAATGACAACCCATATGGGCAATGTCATGACTTTAACTAGCATCTAAGGAGTTATCTAATTACTTAACAACTATTTTTTTATTATCTAAATATGTTAATATTTACTTGAAAACCTTTTTAGAATAAAGTATAATAAAATAATTTAAAATCTTATATGTACCTTGGGTTGCGTTCCGCGTTCCCATTCCCGTCCCACGTCCCGACCGTATTGTGTTCCTGATAACATAGGTTTTAGCTTGAAGGATCTTAAAAATTGTTTAATAAGGAGCTCAGTCCATGTGCATGTTTCATGAATCTTGAGTCAATTTTCTAGTGGAACTAAGTTGACTGGATTAAATGGAGAAGTGTGACCGGAATATTATGTGACCAAGCTAACTCTCTAAGATTAAAGAAAATTTTTTTACGACTAGCATCAAGTTAGTAAGCTTCTAGAAAAGTCGTAGAAAGATGATGGTTGTTGAGATGGGTGCATTGAGATGAACGAAATTCGAAATGATGATGTAAGAAAATGTTTAGTTAATATCAATATTTATAGACAAGATAAAAGAGAATTGTTTGCTATGATTTTTTCATGTTTGTAGATGTTTGCAAAACTTTAAAAAAATGCACCGTTAAAAACGCGTAAGTTAGAAATTTTGGGATGTTAGATTAGAAAAGGGTAGATCAAAGATGTGTTGATCAAGCGAGTGAAGAATAACATGAAGAATTGTGATTTGCAACCGATCTTAGGGCAAATAAGATTGAATGATGGAAGAGAATACATGTAGGCAATGATTGAAATTATTTTTTAGTTCGTGTAGATATAGTTGTAGATTGTGTTGAATGAAAAAGAAGCATAGTTCTCGTGCAATCTCTCACATTACTTTATTTTGGTTCTTGTATCCGACAATATTTTGTAATTAAGATTGTGGCATTGTTGCAAGGTAATAGTCATGTTGTAAAGTTTGGTTTCTTATTTTCAAATTACAACTGGATCACAATCACTAATCGTGCCTTGAAAGTTAGTGCAATAATTTGTGTTTCATGTTATTTCGAGGGATTTCTTTTGTGCGATATATGACATTGCGATCACGACTATTAGTGCAGTTTTACACATCCTTGAATATCCGACATGCTTAGTGGAGGGAAATTTTGGGAAACTAGTTATCCTTATATGTAATCTTTTATTATTTTAAGCATGAAAAAGCACTAAATTATTTACAATCTCTTTTTGCAATTTCAGTAAAAAGGGATCTTATTCTTGAATCTTGATCAAATATTATTGCATATGCATATGTTTTTCAATCATTTTTAATCCTCGTTATGTGTATCTATGTTTCCTCATCTCATTAGTGGATGGATTGAGTTAAATTTCTTGATCTTCCCTTGTCCTTTGTTGATACTTAGGGTATGGAAACAATGAAAATATCTCTTTTAAAAGAAGTCTCTATTTTGTAGGACTCCAGAACAATGTGGTTTGGTATAGTGGTACTTTAGTGTCCGATGTTGTCTTCTTTGGAATAGTTAAGAAAACAATAGTTTGTTGCTAGTTTATCCCTTTTGTTTCTTACAATGGTTATTGTTTGATGAGGATTAGAGAATTGAGAGTCTTGCTAAAATTTGCATTGTTGATGCCCTTCACCTAATGTTCTTTGAAACCAAGTTATTAAAAACCCAATTCTCATTGGGCTTGCACACTTGGAAATTTTCAAATTTGTACCTCCATTTGGAAAAAAAAATGCACAACATAATGTGCTAATTTGCAGATTAAAATTTTCAAATTTGTACCTAGGCCAAGGCAAGCATCATGTGCATCGCCAATTTCTTCCCTACGCCTATTGTACTACAACACATCTCGACCTACAAACCTTAATGGCTTTCTGAGAGTTAGTTTCTAATTTTGCTTGCTCAATCCAAGCGTTGCATGGAAAAAAACCGATGAATTGTTACTCTAAGGAATATGGAAATGAAGTACTCCTACTGTCCCTTTGAGTTTGCTCTATAAGACTTAAATGTGTGAGAGCGTTTTAATTCATATGGTGCAAACTCAAAGGATTGGAGTATTATATTAAGGGATATGGACATGATGAGTTTGAATAGGTAATCTGTATTGCCGTCGCTAGAATTTGGAATTGTTTGATGTTTTAAAATGCTTGTAGCCATTCACGATGATCTTGTTTATCTCCTCACCTTCTTTGTTGTCGTCCTTATAATGCCCATGTGTATGATCACACAATTTTCATTAGCTTGACACTACTAAGCGGGAAATTAATGTTCACATCTAGTAGAAATGGGTTATCTAATTAACGCTAGATAGCTATGTACATAACAAAGCTTGTACAAATGTTGAGAAAGTGTTTGTATGGATTTTTAGTGACTTCTTTTTGTTATCATTCCTTCTCCGTGTATATTCTACTGATTTCTTTTGCTCGTGCTAGGAAGGCAGCTTGAATCTTCTGGGGTTCTTAATGAGGCTCTGAGATCACGAAGCAACTCTTGGGGATTGCACATGCCCTTAGTTTGTCCAGATGGTGCTGTAGTTGCATATGCTTGGAAGCGACAACTTGCTGGCCAGGCTGGTGCATCTGCAGTTGACAGGACTAGGTAAGATAAGAATTTAAGTTTGAAGCAAATGAATTATTCTGCCGCTATTGATATTATAGTCATCACAAAAGGTTCTGTACTTGCTTTCTCGTACCAAAGATATATGTCTGAAAACCTTTTCGTTGGTTTCTCATGTCCTTGTACCTATTTCTTGGCACTAGTATTGGCATTTTCAATGCCATACAGCACAACACACTTAGTAAGTTCCTAGATCTGAAATTGCTTTTATAGGGTACAAAATGTGTAATGAACCGGAAATTGAGAATTTGAGAGAGAAAGAGATAAGGAACAAGAGTAAAGAACAAGAGGAAGAGAAGAAATCACAGAAAAAGACTAAGAAATAGAGAAGAACATAGAGTAGAGAGAGAGATAAGAAAATATTAATATAAGAGGGATAACTCAAATCATATTCATTTTATTCTCCTCATTATCTTATTACATGCTATAATTATTTTAAACAACATTAATCACTTGATTACAATATTTCTTCTAGAATGGCCACAAAACAGACTCATTAACAGAATTTATTTTCTCTTGTGACAGCTGACATAATTGTTGAGTCATTAACTTTCCTTATTTTAACAGATTGCTACACCATTTTCCATTCATTATATTACTGGTCGTCCAAAGTTCCACCTTGTCCTTAAGGTAGGTAATGGTAATGTGGATAGACTTTGCACCATTCTCCTTAGCATCCAAATTAGAATGTGATTTGGGCTTGGAGCAACTAAGGATGAACTGGAGAAAATACAAGTGTTGTTTGAGAAGTAGAAAGGAAAGTAGAGAATAGTATGGAAGTTACGGTTGGGTTCTTAGGTATTGGGTGGGCCGCAATTGGATAAAAGCATTTGTAGTGGAATGGGACATAGAAAAAATGTATGAGTGTGATGGCAACAAATGATGTGTACTGATTCGCTTAAAATTTCCAGGCTGCCTAATTCATAATTCTTTCTTTGGGCCTTCAAGGTCTATCTGTTGGATGGTGATGATGGGCCATGTTTTAGATGTTAAAGAAAATCAACCATTATAACTCATTAAAATTTACTTACTGACATAATTGATAACATTATGGCTGATGTGATCCTTCTAAAACTTTTTACTTCCCTCTAGGATTCCAGCTGACCTGCACCTCTTTTCTTAACAACCTGTGATATGCCGTTTGTTTTCCCAAATGAAATCTTTGATGACCTTTTATGCAAGGCCCAAATGAATACCTTCATCACCCACTTTTGCAATCCTTTAAAAATAGACTTATGATTTCAAAAGTGGAGTGGAGAAATAGACACATTATCTTTTATGAAGTTGAAATTTGCTTGATTTTGATTATGCTCATTTTTAAGGAAGGAAACTTGCGTGATTATGCTCATTTCAAAAGTGGAGTGGAGAAATAGATAAGATAATTATTAGATGTTTGTGGACATAGAGACGAGAGGAGTAGCAAGGAAACTTCCTCGGTGGGTATTACATATTTTCATGCGAGTTAATGAAGCTCTTTTTTACTTGATTTATTTTTCTTCCTTACCTTCTTTTTCCCTTCTAATCTTCTCTTTTCCCCCTTTTTTCTCAAAGAAAGTGGGTATGGTTTTTCTTTGTCTCTTCTATTCCTTATCAATATCTTGGAAATCGAGGAAGTTCTCATTTCGGAATTTTGGTGGGCCTTGTGGTTTGTTTTGGAAAATTTGTGGGTGGAAGGTTAAAAGAATTATAGAGTGAATATTGTTTGTGTTGCATTTTTGCCTTTTTGGTTTGTCTTAGACTTTGGTGGGAAAACCTTTGGTATTCAGGTTTGATTGATGGAGAAGTTGTGAGGTTGGTAGTAGGCCTGTGCAATGGGCTGGATACGGGCCGGGCTCCAGTAGATACGGACTGGATCGGGCCCGACCCATAAAATAAGCTTTAACGGGTCGGGTCCATTGAGCCCGATCCAACTTGGCCTGTTATCTTTATCTCTTATTCTATCATTTAATTATGCAATTTAATATACTGATTAAGACTATCAATGAAATTATGAAACAATATGTGGCAATCACAAAAGAAAAAAATATTTAAAAAATTAAAAAATAAAAAGATATTGTTATCTTGTAAATTGTAATCCTGCAGGTTGTCTCTTAACTAATGTGAATAGTCTTTCATCTCTATAGCTGCTTCCCATTTCTCTTTCTTCCTTCATTTTTGGCTTTCCAAGCAATTTTGATAACAGATAACTAAAATTATTCCTCTTCTACCATTTTTGAATTGAATTAGCTTCAAATCCTCTCGCTCTTTCAAAGATTGTTACACAAATTGATTTAACATTTGAAAATCAAGTCATCCTCTTGCTTAAATCGGGAATTTCTACTGCATTTTCAAGGAAAATATTGAGATTCAGTTGCTGTTTCATCAAAGAATAAACTAATCTAATTAAATCATGAAGGCCCGTTTAGGACTCGTGTAAAGCTCGTTTTCAACCCGCTCCATTTACAATAAAGTAGGCTCCGCTAATAACCCGACCCATTTAGGGCCCGACCCTTCAAAAGCTCGTATAAGAAAGGGTTGGATCAGGGGGTCTGATGGGTCCCCAGCCCGTTGCACAGGTCTAGTTGGTAGGAGTGTTAAGTTGGGTATATTGGCGTGGGAGGGGGGCATTTCTTGATTATTGGTGCAGTTCTACTTCGAGTTGAGTTTTAGAAGATGTTTGAGGCTGCACAAGGGTGCGGATGGAGATTTTCTGGGTTTATTTTTGATAATACTGAAAAGTATGTGGTGTAGTAATCGGGAATTGCTTTTGGTTTTGGAAGAGGGTAAGTTCTGTGATGATCCCAGGGTAGTTTGTATTTAACGACTTCTTGGGTTCTCCAATGTAAGATAGGTTAGTGTTTCTTGCATTTTCTCTTTATTTCCTATAATCATGCAAAGGTATTCTCCAAATCAGATTTTGCCCTTTACTTTTTTCCATCATCACAGCTTTTCAGTCCATTTCTCACCCAGTGGTAAAAATTTAGAGTGTATATATGCTGAAGCATTTTGAGTGATTTTTCCTAGTTTTTCCTCAAGTTGCTCAATGCAATGTTTGATTGGTTGGGGTTCCATGAGATTGTAAGAATGCTTTTATACCAACTACCAAGTCGTAATAAACCAGAACCTGAGAATTTGAGAGAGAACGAGATTACAGTTGAAGATTTGGAACAAAGAGCAGAAACTCAAGAAAGAGAGACGGAGAAAATATTAATATAAGAGCGAGAATTCAAATCATATTCATTTCATATCTCCTCATTTTCTTGTTACATGCTATATTTGTTGTAAACAAAGCTAATCACTTGATTACAATATTTCTTCTAGGATGACCTCAAAACATAATCATAACATAATAGTTTCCTATAACAGAATTAGTTTTTCTCTTGGACAGCTTGCATAACTTCTCAGATATTAACTTTCCTTCTTTTAATAGATTGCTACATCATTTTCCATTCATTACAGAAGGATAAGCCAAATCTTTTTAATTTAGTTTGGGAGGGAAACGCCTATGAAGATGAAATTCCATGTTCTTTGCGATTTTTCTATCTTTTGAAATATGGAACTTCTTAGTTAATTCTAAGAAGTTTATGAATGTTATAATCATGTTTTAGAGCTTTTTTGGTTCCATAACATACATGAAACTGTTAGATGAATCCGTTTAATTTAGTTTGGGAGGGAAACACCTATGGAGATGAAATTCCATGTTCTTTGCAGTTTTTCAATCTTTTGAAATATGGAACTTCTCAGTTATTTCTGAGAAGTTTATGAACGTTATAATCATGTTTTAGAGCATTTTCGGGTCCATCACATACATGAAACTTGTTAGATGAAAATGATGAAAGAAGGTAAGAAAGCTTTATCAGGAGCTCAAGGGAGTTATAGAATATAAAATCTTAGGGAATTTATATGCATCCTTAGTGTGTGGATCTCAGAGAGTGGTCATTGTTAACATTGAGTTAATTGTAGGCGTACAATTGAGTTTTCACTGGATAATTGGCGGCTTGGCGCTGAGCTACATTTTGTTTTCAAGTGATAAAGTATTTGGTTTCCTTTGGGAAGCTTAGTTATGATATCGGTTTGTATTGTGGTGAAGACTTTCTCAGAAAATTATTATTGGAAAAAGTGGAATACATTTAGGTGTGATTTTTTAAGGTTTACAAAAGCATTGACATTACTTTCGTGTAATGACTGTAAAGCGTTGCGAATGATGCAATTCTTCTACATCTTTCATTTGTTCGTATCATAGAGTGATATTTCCAACAAGTGTAAAATAAATTTGCAAACTAATTCGCCTTTTGAATTCGCGATTTGCTTAAAATTGCATAAATTAGCCCAAACCCCACCGCAATTCGCTTTTTTCGATTTGTGAGTAGATTTGTGAATCATGTGATACTAATTTCAACAACGAACTACTCTGGTTGGAACCTTTCACCCTTGGATATACAAATACCTAGAAATAACTAGATAAAATTGTATTTGGTTAACCATTAGAGGAGGAAGCTTGGGAAATAAAGTTTCTAAGGGAAATAGCAATTTCCTTGAGATATGGATTATAACTTACATAGGGGTTGAAATTCCCATGTCAATTTCTAAAGAAACAAATTACAATAGGTTAACTAAATGCATGAAGGCAATTTCTCTGGAAACTGATAAGGGAATGAATTTCCCATCACATGCAACTAATGGGAAGTTACTTTCCGTTTGAGAGCTCTAGGGGATTAAGGTAGAAAGATTACAACATTGTAATTAGGTTGTGCTGATACAAGCATTGACCAAGGGAGATTCTAAATGATTTTAGAATGTAGAAAGATGTCCAAAGTAAATGCAAATTTACTTTCCGTATTTGAAAGATGCCCATAATTGCGTATTCATCATTATAGTTTTTTATAATGTGAACTATAAGTTATGTTCACATAAGCAATATCTAGTAGCTAGGGGCATGAAAATTCAAGTCATTATCCTCTCATCATGACTATATACACTTGTAAAGTTAGCCTTATTCATGGTATTATTTTATAAGAAAAATTGATATTAATTATCCAACCTTTTACCCATTCGCTATGAATAATCCCAACTTTGGATTATTTTTTAATAAACCAACCTTTGCCCTTTGTTTGCTGTCGGCATACTAATGCTGATAGCAAACTAAGGGTATAGGTTGGATTATTATAAAATAAAAGGTTATGCTGATAGCAAACTACGGGCAAAGGTTGGATTATTAAAAAATAATCCAAAGGTGGGATTATTTACAGTGGATGGGTGAAATATTGGATTATTAATATCAATTTTTCCTATTTTATATTCAAGTTATGGAAAGAAAATATAATATCATGCCATTTGCTTTTGTTTAAGAGAGGATATAGTTTTCATCTCCAATAAAAAAGGAGATAATTCTTTGAAGTTCTTGTCAGGGTGCTTCATAAAGCCGACGTGAAACCATCATCATTTTTTTCGTTTCCATAATATTTCTCATATATTTTTTTACTCCTGCTTTTCTTTTCAATTATCAGTTACCTTCTGTTTCATTTTTTCTTCAATCACTTGTAAATCGAGAACTACAAGTTCAAAGAGCAATTTGTCACCAGCTACTAGATATTGCTTATGTGAAAGACGGAGTTTTTGTTTGCTTTGTTTTACTGTTGATCAGTTATACTAAATCATAATGATATTTGATCTGTTACTGGTTTATTCTGTTGGATTGGTAACGATTCATTTTTCTGATTTTGGCAGGCTAGCTCTAAAGTCCTTCACGGATCAAAAGCAAAGATTTTTTCCGCATCTTGACCGTGAATCATCTTCAAAGAAACAATGTGTTTCACATGAATCTTTGGTAGAGAACCCAGAAGAAGCAAAAAATTACAAAACACTAATTGATACCTTGGAATCAATTAAGAAAGAAGTGCCGAACATTAAGATTTCAACATATGAAAGATTGGAGTGGTTGAAGAGAGCTTCTTCACTTCCTTCCCCTGCAAATGAGGATTCCTTTGATACGTCAATGGTTGCACAAAGTTACCATCCTTCAAGTAGTTTAAGACCTGGATCTTCTAGAGTCTCCCCTGATAAAGTTGCTGTGATTGAATTATTTATTCCTTCTGTCTTAAGAGCTGTCGTGTCCCTTCACCCTGCTGGTTCTAAAGATCCCGATGCAGTGGCCTTCTTTTCGCCAGATGAGGTAGTGTGCTCAACCTTGGATGATTCAATGTTTCTGTTTGCTACTATGGGTTTTCTTTTTCTAGTGTATGCATGATAGTAGGATCTTGCTCAGTGAAAACTTATTGTTTGATCTACTATAAGGATTCAAAGGATAAAAAAAATTTAAAAATTATCAGTCAAACAATATACTCCCATTCACATGATGGTGACATTGTCCAAGCAGTTTCTGAAATTGCTGAATTTTTGAAGTGGTGTCTTTGTCTGAAATAACTTTTTGATAGGTAAATTATTATAACCTATGTGATCACTTTTAAAACCTATGTGATCAATTTTAAGGCACATATGTGATCATTTTTAATTTTCAAGTCCACCACCAACACTACCACCACTACAAAACACAATTTCCATAAGCTTTAAAAGTGATCACAAAAGATTTAAAAGTGATCACATATGCTTTAAAATGATTACATAAGCTTTAAAAGTGATCAAATAGTAAAATAAAAATGATCACATACGCCTTTCAAAGTGATCACAGAGGCCTTAAAAATGATCACATAAGCCTTTAAAAAAATAATCTCATAAGCTTTAAAAGTGATTACATATTAAATAGAGAAATGAGGGAGTTATCAGAAATGGGTCCTAATTTAAGGACAGTCCTATTAAAGATTTGGTAAAAAATTATTTATGGTAATACATATGAGAGCTCGCTTATTTTGCTTACGTGTTTCTGCTGCGTGCCTCTGATTAATATGGTGATCATATCTTCTTTACTTCCTACAACTTTTGTGATGTGCCCTGGAATTTTGACCTTTTTCAAAGATAAATACATGATTTCGGAAATTATTACCAACTTTCTGTTCTTTTTTGGAAATAAAGTGACATATATGACTTCTATTCAGCTTATTATTTGCCATATGTAACACATCTTAGGAAATCTCAAATTCTTACACAAAACTGGAAGTGATAGTGATATGAACAACCCTTATTTATCTTTTTTCGCTGTGAGTGAAGACAGCATAGAAGGCAAAGTTACAACAAAAGCCTTATGCAACTGAATTTTTTTCCAACTCTGGGTTACGTGTACTAGATCACTAGTATTTTTTTATCTCTCTCTCCTTTTGGCCATTTTGTATGAATTGGAACTCAGTCAGCAAATTAAGTAGAAAAACTCAACAATTTGATGTTGTAAAATGACAATCACCCTTGATCTGTGTTACTTGGAATCTTCATTTTTTCTGGCTCACTGGTGTCCAGTATGGCCAACACGGATACCGGTGCCTGATTCGTGCCCGATATGCCAGTTTGCACATGGGTACGACACCATTTCGCAAACTCAATTGTCGTTCTTACTTTTTCCATTGAAGCTTGTGAAAGAAAATGGAGGGAGTACTTGTGAAGAAGTTGAAGGGGAAAAAATAGAGAAAGGGAAAAATACAATAAAAAGAGAGAAGAAGAAAAATAAAGTACAAAAAGCTTACCTTTGCTTTCCTGGTGAAGAAAGAGAAAAGGAAAAGGGAGAAGAAGATGTCGCTATTACTCCTGTTACTTTTTTGATTTTGTTTGGAGTCATTTAGGTTAATTTTGACCCACTTCTTCCCCTTCTTTATCTTGCCAAAAATCACGTGCTTTGATTTTCCTATTCGTTTTGTTTTGTTTTTTGTTTTCTTTTTTCCTTACTCTTAATTTCTTACATTTTATTCAATTTTTTTATTTAACTTTTTTGTTTTCCTGTTACTCTTTCTTTGCTTTAGAGTAAAGAATGCTTGGTGTAACTTTTAAATTATTTTGCCGTATTCCCGTACCAGTATCCTTATCCGCCTTTCTAGAATTCTAAAATAGTCGTACCGGACTCTAGGACCCACACCCGTATCCGATACTTGTACCCGAGTCCAAGCAACATAGTTTGCCTGTGAATGTTGGGTGTTAAATGTTAAATTAACTCGCTGTTTGGAATTAATTATGACATCACATGTCTGTTTCACTCGGATACTGACAAATGTTCCCAGATGGATTTATTAATCTGAAATCTGAAGTTTATCCTTAAATTTCTGATTGCTTGTAGTTGGTACCTGACTGAATACTCCTGTACCTATGGTTGTATTAGTTTTTGTAACTTCTAGTTAAATCATCCATGTGATGTTTTACTTTTTTTTCTGAGCACTTAAGCTTTCCTTTTTGCAGGTAGGGAGCTATGTGCATGCAAGAGGTTCATCAGTTTATAATGTATATAGGCATTTAACGGTAACTTATCTTCAATGCAGCTGACTTTTGTCATTAACCTTTGTTTTTGTTGTTGGAACTTATTCACTTCTTTGCAGGAATTTTCTAATATAGCTCTGCAGTATTTCCTCGGGAATAAGTCAGAGATGGCTCTGAACCTTCTTTTGGTAAGATACTTATATGTTACATTATTTGTCCTGGGTTATTCAGTGTTGCTCAGGTTTTCTTGAGTTGACTGATTATGATTTATCTATTGAAGCATTGGATCAGCAGCTATCAGAGCCTATTTACGCTAGCATGCAGGTAAATAATGTGTGTAAGTATATATATATATATATATATATATATATATATATATATATATATGATTTATCTACACTCTTGATTTGAATAAAATAAAAAAAATCTAAGGTCACGAATAAGCAAAAAAGACGTAATTGTAAAAGTCACTATCTTACATAGAAAAGATACTATGTCATAAGATCTGAAAGATGTTCTTAATTTATAACATAGTATCCTTTTTTATACATATAATGACTAACAAAAAATCCTTATCCTTCTCATTTTAAAATCTTCTTATTTGATCCTATATATATATATATATATAAAATCAATGTCACTTCACTTTGTCTAATGTGTATTATTGTTTGTGGCATATAGCAAATGCGGACGCCTCCTGTCCATGGATAGACAATCAGGATTATTCTTACCTCCTGTTCATCGACCCTATCAAAGTTTGCTTGCTGCTAAGTATGCAACAGATGCGTCTAAGAATCCGAGCTTTAACACTGACCTAGCTTATCATGTCAGCTGCTATCGACCGGATGTGTAGGCTTTTTGTTTTTCACAAATGTGCTCTGGCCAGGTCGGTTTGCAAGTCCTTGTGAAGTAATACTCTTTCGGAGAGTGTTAAATGTATAAAGTGTGAGCTTTTAGGAAGAGTGGGCCAATGCTATGTACTTGAGAATGTGTAAACATTAACATAATGGATGTTGTTTACTTGAAAAAGTACAAGTGCATAGCTTTTAGGGACTTGCAGTGATTTTGCTAGCCATATACATGAAATTTGGGCTTAATTTATGATGTGGTGATGAATGACCAAAAGCATGGGCTACCAGATGCAAGAACGCTTCGTCATTTACATAATTGCCTCCCGAGAGGATAGACTATCAAACTTTTCCAAGTGCTGCGTTTTTATAGTACGCCACATAACCAAGAGACTAATAGGACATAAATTTTGTTATTCGTGAAATGGTACTGTTCATTTTTTATGTAGCCTAAGATTTAGTTGTTTTGCTTTAAATTATATTGGTTTATGGTTTATAGTAAAATAACTTGATAATATATGCACCTTTTACCTGTTGTTTGACGTTGGTTAGGTTAGAGTTAGGCTTATGCATAGTTGACTTGTCACTCTTTTTCCCCTTGGCTTTGTTAATGACTATTTGACGACTTATCACCCTCTTCTTTTACCTGTCATTAATCCTTTAAAATGTCTCTGATTCTTGTGACTACTATCTAGCATTGCCATTGGGTTTCTTTGAAATGTTTTTGATTGTTTTTCTAATCTACTTATCAAACGGTTTTTCTAATCTACTTGTACCTGTTGTCTGGCTAATTTGATGTAGGAATTGTGTCCTAAAACATTCTCGGTAATTACTAAATATAGTTTGGAATATATTATAGAAATAATAATAGTGATACTTCAGTAGTTAATATTTACTTGCTTGAGGATAAATATTATTATTGGGGTAATGAGATTAGACAATAACTGAAGTTTCATAATCCTAAACTGTCACATATAGGTATATTAAATTTGTCAAACGATGTAAATATCTTATATAGAAAGATTGAAAAAACTGAGATTATTTATCTACTTAATTCCAAATATAAGATTGGGGAAAACTTATGTCCCAAAATAAGCTTCCGTACATCCAATCCTAGCTTTGGGTAGAGTCACTGTTAGTAACAGCGAAAGTGAAAAAAATAAAAAAATTAAAAGCCCAAAGTCGCTGTTTCTAACAGCGACTAAAAAAAAAATTTTTCTTTTTTTTTTTTTAATTTAAGTCGCTGTTAAAACGCTTCCGAATCTTTAGATCCGACAATCCTCTCAAATTTAGCTCTCATATACATCAACTCCCCCTCAAACTGAACACCATTACCATCCTCCTCTACGTCGGCTCCGCCGGGCAAAACACACGCCCCCATCGTAATGGGCCCCAAAGATTGTAACACCCGCCACTCATGGGGCCCACAATCCCGGCACAAAGCATACCCACACTTTTTCCCATTACAATAAGCCCTCCAAAGAGGCTCTTCCAACAATTTCATCCCCTTTTTATCCCACTTTTTATCACATTCCAATGCAACCCTTACTAACCCAGAAGCCATTTCTCTAACAAGAACACTAGTAGGAGTAGAAAGCTCAATCAAAAAAGCAGGTGTAGTTTTAGGGTTTTGTTGAAATGTAATATGAACATGCCCACGTCTATACCCAAATAGAGTACCCACAAGTTTAGACCCAAGATCTCCTGATTTGGATTTTGTAAAAAATGATGAGAATTTTGAAACTGAGAGTTTCTTTTTAGTTTTTGTTTTAGACCCATACTCTTTTTTTTATTACTACTAACAACGACTTAAATTATTAAAAAAAAAAAAACAAATTTTTTTTTTAGTCGCTGTTAGTAACAGCGACTTTGGGCTTTTAATTTTTTATTTTTTTTAGGTCGCTGTTACTAACAGCGACTTTGGGCTTTTAATTTTTTTTTTTCACTTTCGCTGTTACTAACAGCGACTCTACCCGAAGCTAGGATTGGATGTACGGAAGCTTATTTTGGGACATAAGTTTTCCCCAATCTTATATTTGGAATTAAGTAGATAAATAATCTCATTTTTTTCAATCTTTCTCTTATATACCACTCCGTCTCCTAAGTGACGGTCTTTCTAAGGTCTTTTAGAAGGCCCAATTCATTACAATTAAATTTAAAAAAATGTTAATTGATTTATGTAACTGTCGTATTAATTGCATGCATTCTAAGTAGGCATTTACGGTAATATAATGTTCAGTGTAATTTTGGTATAAATATCTCTTAACAAATTTAACGGCAATGCTTATTTCCCTTCAACAATTTTATTTCTTCACAAAATTCATTCTAATGCATATTTAGGTGTCCGCAAAACCAGATAACCGGATAACCGGATTGGATATGACCTGGTATCCGATATTCGGTCTTGAACACCTCTAGATAACACCTTATCAAATGCAACCTGACATGAACACATCTAAATTACAATCTTTTACCGTCCCACTTGGAGATATATTGATTTCTATATGAAAAAGAATTCCAAAATAATGATTTTAGAACATCAAGAACCTACTAACTACAAAAAAGCTAAGTAAATTTTACATTAATTCAACCCAAGTAAGTCCCAAAACACTTTAGTATAACTAAATTGAAAGAAGGAGGAGAGGATTGAACATAATTAACCGAGTCTTAATTGTTAGTATTTAGAGTGTATAATGGTTTCGAGAAGTAATTAAATTAATTTATTTAATTTAACCAAATAAATAAATTAATTAACTAATTAATTGGAAATATCCAAAAATTGCAAAGTTTCTATTTTGTGCAATGTGATTTTCGCGGATCGCGAAAAAGCTCGCGGGTTGCAAGCTTTCAAATCAAAGTTTATGTTTTGGAAAAAGCACAAGCTGCGATTTACGAGTTTGGCGCGTTTTTTCATTTGCAAGTTATTTTTCGTTTTGTTGGTCATACTATAACTACCTACGGTTAAAAAGTAATATATTTTGAATATATTGGGAGGGATTGATTTAATGTTCACATTAGTTCGGGAATCGATGTTGCGTTTCATGAAGCGACGTTTTACTTCATAAAATGGTGTTTGCTCTTCAATAAATATGGAGCAACCTTTTTCTTCATGTTACTTTGTTCGGGTTGAAGATCGATATCTTGGAGTTCTCAGTGGTGTACATAAGCATAGTTCTTAATTGTTATATGTAAATTGTTTTTCTACGAAGTATTTTGTAACTTTGTTTATAAGTTTGATTTATAAATTTAAAGTCACATTTTACAGCAGTAATAGTAATATTCAATTAATTTTTTTCCAAATAAACAATCAAAAAATTATATGTTTTGTACGTGGAAACAAAAACATCTATAACTTAGACAACAAGAAGCGAATTCAAATGATTGTAATTGTCATGGTAACATTTAATTAATTAATTAATTAATTTAAATTATTAATGTCATATTACCTTAATGCCCTTTGATCCTTTTGGTTGACTTTGACTTTCGGTCAAAGGTCTTTTTCTGATATCCGCAACTTCCTTGATTGGCCCATAAATTAGTAACCTCCAAATACCCTAACTTCCCCTTGGAAGGTAACTTTCAAAATGACCTAACTTCCCTTTGGCAACTACCCCTCATTCCTCATTTTATGGATCCCCATCTTTTGTGCTGATAACCCCCCATCACTATGCATGGTAACCAACCATCTCCCAGAAGTAACTTCCTTTCTATCATTATAAATAAAGACAACCAACATCTAGGGGAGGATCATTTGAGAATAACCCTTCTAATATCCTTACTCACACTCCTCTTCATTAGCCTACCCAGATACAAGCAATCTCAACCCCGACATCTCTGTTCCTGCGTTCAATCTATAATCGTTTATTCATTAATCTCACATCTCCGTTCTAACTTGAGCGTCGGAGGGGTTTTCCGGGAGATCACTCCCCGGACAAGGCTAACGTGTTGTGTTGCAAGAATTCAAGTCATTTTCTTCCACGAATCGCCGTTCTTAACAACGCTTCCACTTCCAGTATTTCAAGTGTCTTACACTTCCTCATTTCATCACAGAAACAATTTGGCGCCGTCTGTGGGGAATTGAATAAAAATTCATGGCTCCCAAGAAGAATCCAACTCAAACTTCTACCGTGCACAGCACAGATACAGACACTTCAGCAGGCCACACTAACAACCAAGCCGTGACTCGCCGTGATCTGGACATGCTAGCACGAAACCTCACTGCCGCCTTCTCCGAACAACTCCGCGTCGTCATAAATAATAACCCTGCTCATCAACGGGTAATGGAAGATAGGGCAGACCAGATGAAGAATCTACAAGAGCGAATCGAACCCCATGATGAAATACCGAAATCCCATGAATCTAGGGATGGGAACTCGGGGATGTCACATTCCAGTAGACGAAATAAGAAGAGACGGGAAAGATCAAGGACCCACGCGAGTCTCGACAGAAATGACTCCCGAGATGGAGAATCCAAAACCACCTCTCAAGACGCCCGCACTTACCTAGAAAGCAAGAAGCAAAGGGCGTCCTAAAGCGTTCAATCACTGGTGGACAGAAGAAGAGAAGAAAGGAAGAAAGCGCCGCTCACGGGATCTAGCCATCCCACCAGTCCCATCACTATGCCACGGAATGAGGCCAGCAAGGATAATCTTCCTGAAGACTCCATGCCAATAAACTCTCCCCTGGCTTCGGTAATACTGAATACTCCCAACCCGACAAAGATAAAGATCCCGAATATGACGACCTTCGATGGAACGTCCTGCCCAGAGGAACACTTGATGGCCTACAAGAACTTGATGCTTCTGTACACCACTAACCCATCATTGTGGTGCAAATTCTTCCCAACTACTCTCACAGGAGTAGCTTTGACGTGGTATTCCTCCCTTCCCGGGGGAAGTATCCACAACTTTGCCCAACTAGAAGGCAAATTCCTGGGTCACTTTGTAGTATCCAGAAGGCAGGAGAAATCAAACTTTCACTTGCTCAGCATAACGCAATTAGAAGGGGAATCCATATCATCATATTTGAAGAAGTTCCAAGGCGGTGCTGGAAGTAACTGATTTGGAGGAATCAGTCGCCTTAAACGCCCTAATTAACGGAATGAAGGCTCAAAGGTTCAAGTTCCAGGTTGTCGAGAGTCAAGTAAAGACATACGCGGAGGCCATGAACCAGTGTCAAAGCTACGTCACGGCTTTCGAGATATGTCAGGCACATGACCCCAAAAAACGAAAATCAGAAAGAAGGATCCCATATCCTCCCATCAATCCTCAAGGAACAGAGAGGAACATACATCGAGATTGATAGAAACTACATGCCGCGTCGTCCAGAACCTCCCCCAGACATGGGACCTCCACGATCCAGACATGTATATGTCGTTGAAGGGAAGTCCAGGACGCGGAATTTGCTAGATGGAGGTAACGACCCGATGTTCAACCGCAACAGAGAAGACATATTCTTCGCCATTCGGGAAGAGTTGCCAACTCCACTTCCTACCACCACCCCGTTCGATCGCCGCAACTACAATTTGTGGTGCAACTACCACAAAGAATATGGCAACACCTTGGCCCAATGTCGCGAACTCAAACGTATCCTACATCAGTTGGCCCACGAGGGAAAACTGTCGAGGTTCATCAACCAGAAGGATTACGACGCAAGAGGAGAAGCGAAAAGGAGGCCTTGGAATCAAAGACGCAGATCCCCCAAGAGGGACGAGGCTAGACGCGACAGTTCCAACACACAAGGAACCATCAATATGATTTTCGGCGGCTACACCGAAGAATATCCCACGATCCGCGCCGCGAAGGACAGCGTACATACTCTTCTCAAAGGATCTCCAAAAATCACGACAAATGGGCCGATCATGAAATTTGATGCTACTACCTCCCAACCGCTGCAACAACCACACACCAATCCTCTAGTGGTCACCCTCAAAATCGGGCAAATGAAGGTCAAGCGAGTACTGGTGGAAACTAGAAGCACGACCGATCTCATAACCATAGAGTGCCTAAGAAAGATGAAGTTCGAAGAAAAACACTTGCAACCCCTCGATAAACCTTTGATCGGATTCGGGGGAAATCAGGTCATTCCACTAGGAACCATCATACTCCCTGTACGAGTAGGGGAAAGAGACGGAAGCAGAACCATGCCCATACAATTTATGGTGGTGGATCACACATTCCCCTACAATGCCATCATGGGGCTCCCACTCATCAACAAAATCAAAGCCGCAATCTTTCCTCATCAACTCTTGCTGCAATTCGAGCAGGATGACGGACGAGTAGGCATCCTCAAGGGAGACCAGATGACAACACGTCAGTGCCTCGTCAACACCTTGAAGCGAGGATCTTCCGTCACTGTAGCAGGAGCGGCACTCTCGATACATAATTAACATTAATAATTATACTTAAGATAAATAATGCGGAAGTGTAAAACGCCGAACTGCTAAAAACCATTTAAACTAAAATTGTTCAAAGCATAAGTAAAAAAAAAATATCTTACAACTGAGAAAATATAAAATAAGGTTTACTTAAATACGATAAAAAAAACATAAGTACAATATAGTCATCAAGTAAAATCATTGAAGCTAAGTCCTCGATAGAATAATTAAAGTTGCGGCCTGGATCGAAACCTAAGCTAAATTTTCCTGCAAAATACTGTCATCCATAATATGGATGACAGCCGATTAAATCGGTCAGCGATAAAGCCGAGTACAATTTTCTCAACAAGCTTATGATGCGATAGTTAAATCATTTTTACAGAATAATCATCAAGCACAATATAGAAGGTTATTACTCATTATTGACCTTTACTAAGCCATTAAGTTACATTCTCAATACTTGCAGAAGTTCATTACTGCTACTAAATACTTGGTAACCTTAATGCTTATTTAATCAAGTTCAATTAAGCCTCATAGCTTTACCATCATAGCACTTCACAAGATCACAACAATAATAACAACTGATATATGTAAGGGTCTGGTTAGGTGAGGACCGTAGTCCTAAACCCTAACTGTGGTGGGAGTTGTCACTCCTCTCAATACTGTTATGCTCGAGACTTCACAGGATGAGTTTTTCTCGGATCCCCTATCTGACACCGCATTTTACGTGCCGGCTAACACGGACGCCGGGATTTTACATGCCGGTCCATGGTTCGACGTTACCTTACTATCAGAGCCATACAATCAATATCATGCAATATCAAACAAGACTCTAAACCGAAATAGTTTACATTCTTATAAGTCAAACTTCCACTAGTTAAATTTTTGACAATTCTACCCTTTTAATAGAAACAAATTACTAGTATCTAATAAATTAATATTAATTAAATAACAAATTTTCGTAGCTATACTAAGATTCCTGAGGCTAAACTAAGTCATTATTGTGTCATAAATAATCATAACAGTCAAGGGTAATATTTCTAAGTACTTAATAACATATTTTATCAAATAACCAGTAAAATAGTAAACGGATCTATCATCACTATAAAAATAGCATAATTCGACAAATTATTAAGGGTCCAAAATCTATATGAAATGAGTTTTCAAGAAAAGCAATGCTAAGCATTTTAACAAATTTGTTTGACTATTTTACCAATAAACCGATTAAAAATTTATCAAAAAACCAAGATGATATGGAATCATTTTAAACACATAAGTTTATTTAACTAGTAAAATTCATATTAATCAAAAATTTCCATATATACGACTTTTTTTTCGAGTGTCCCAAAAGTATTATTTTTTTGACGAAAATATCACTAAACTGGATATGACTTTAATATTACCATATAAAGTTTAAATGACTAAAATAAAATCATGTTGATCATGCTTTTATATTATCGAGTAACCATAAATAAATATCACATAACGAGAGAGTTAAGAAAATGTGTACCATTTTCCTCCGAAGGTGGTGCTAAACCAAGTAAGAGAATAATAATAGGAAAATAAGAACTTAAAGAAATAAGCTCCAAAAGAGAAAGTCTTCAAGGCTCCAAGCTTCAAAGAAGTAGATCTTCAAAAGAAAATGATATCCAAGCTCCAGAAGATAATACTTGACTTTTCAAAAGTTGATGACTATTGGCTTAAGAAGTGATAAGATCAAGCTCCATCTTCATTTGATTCTTCAACAAATAAAAAGGGTATAAAGTTAGTAAGATGTTAATGAAGTGAAGATATAAGAAAGAATGGTAGAAAGATTTGATGATGGGGGTGCAAGTGATCTCATGGCTAAGGAAGGGTATTTATAATGGATTTTGGGCAATTTTTAGTTCATAAGATTGTATGAAAAAGAAGGTTAACTTGTGTAAGTGATTTAGAGTGTGTAAGTGAATGTGTAAGAGTTGGAGTGTGTAAGTGAATGTGTAAGAGTTGGAGTGTGTAAGTGGATGTGTAAGAGTTTGGAGTGTAAAAGAAGGTTAACTTGTGTAAGGGAATGGTGATAACTTGTGTAAGTGATGAATATTATGGATTGATGTAGAAAGGATTTTGGTTCATCCAATTTTTGTTCTAGTTTATACTAGTGAAATGTTTTAGATTAATGGGAAAGTATGATTAAGGTTTGATTATGAAAATATGATAGTTTACTTAGAAAATTTTAGTTAAAACTATAATTAAAGTTAATAAGAAAAATATAGTTAATTTTTAGGTATAAAATAATTAAATCAAAGTTGTAAAGTTAAAATGATAAGTAGTAAAGTTAGTTTAAGGAAACGAAATTGAAACGTAACGTTTTAATAAAACCGTAAATATAATATTTAAAATTTTACTTTTCGTAGTATAAAATAATAAAACAATATTTTAGTGCTTATAAAGAAATTTAAGAATATATATATATATATTTTTAAGTTTAATATTTGGAAGAAATTACAAAATCGGAATAAGGTTTAGGAATTAAAGGTGATTTGAATTAGATAACCAAAGGATTAGGAATTCGAAAAGAAATTTCGGAATAATTAATCGGAAGATTAAGATTAAGAAATTTGAGTCTGTTACAGTCACCCCCTCTAAAAGAGATAGGGAAGAAGATTCCCCAACTGTCAGAGCGTATATCTAGAGAACCCTAACACGCACGAAAGGCCTCACCCAGTAGAACGATACGAGGAGGTAGACATGTTCGAAGGAAAACACATCAAAATAGGGAAATATCTCCCAGATACGGTCAAGCAGGACATCATGGCCACCATCGTCGAGTTCCGCGACATCTTCGCCTTTTCCACGGAAGAAATGCCTGGCATACCAACAAATGTCATGTGCCACAAACTCGATATAAGACCAGGCTACAAACTCGTAAAGCAGAAGCTGCGGCATCAATGAAAAGAGCGAATAGAGGCCGCCAAAGAAGAAGTGGAAAAATTGCTGAAAGCGGGATTTATCAGGGAGTGCAAATACTCCGATTGGCTTTCCAACGTCATTCTCGTCAAGAAATCAAACGGGAAATGGAGGATATGCGTTGATTTTACGGATCTAAACAAGGCATGCCCAAAAGACGATTATTCTCTTCCCAAGATAGATCGATTGGTGGACTCCACGGCAGGCCACGCCCTATGCTTCATGGATGCTAACGCAGGTTAACATCAAATCCCGTTAAGCCTCGAAGATCAGGCGCACACAACATTCATTACAAATGCCGGCGTGTACTGCTACAAAGTCATGCCCTTCGGGCTAAAAAATGCCGGACCCACTTATCTGAGAATGGTCAACAAGGTCTTCATTCTCAGATAGGCCGAAACCTAGAGGTATACGTGGACGACATGATCACAAAAAGAAAGCAGGCATCTGAAAACGCCGCGAACCTCCGCGAAACATTTACAACCCTCCGAAGACACCAAATGCGACTTAATCCAGATAAGTGTGTGTTTGGGGTCACTAGAGAAAAGTGTCTTCGCTTTCTGGTGGACGAGAGAGGAATCGAAGCAAACCCAGACAAGATCTGGGCTATTCAAGACATGAAATCCTCTACATCCGTGAAGGAAGTCCAAAAGCTAACAGGATGTGTGGCCGCCTTAGGGAGATTTCTATCCAAGTCCGCGGACAAATGTTTGCCTTTCTTCAAAACCCTCAAACAAAGCAAGTTCGAATGGACGAGAGAAGCTGAAGAATCCTTCTGCCAGTTAAAAGAGCACTTGTCCTCTTTGCCAAAACTAGTTTCACCCATCAACGGGGAAAAGCTAGTCCTATACGTCTCTATCTCCGAATACTCGCTGTCAGGAGTATTAGTCGCGGAAAGAGAAAAGAAGAAACTCCCAGTATACTACGTGAGCCATGCCTTCTGAGGCCCAGAGGGAAACTATAGCGAAGTGGAGAAGGTATTATTCGCAGTCGTAATGACAAGCAGGAAATTAAAACCATACTTCCAATCCCACCAGATCACCGTCCGAACCAGCCAACCCTTGAAGAAGATTCTGGAAAGGAAAAACAAATCAAGCCGCGTCACTGATTGGGCTAATCAACTAGCAGATTATGGCATTGAATACGAGCCACGAACGACAATCAAAGCCCAAGCCCTGGCTGACTTTATTGCCGAAAGCACTATCTCTCATCATCTCGAAGCTAATCAAGAATGGAGGTTGTGTGTAGATGGGTCCTCCACGCAATCAGCAAGCGGAGCAGGACTTTTAATTATATCTTCCCCCAGGGTTCGTATGAAAAGGGCGGTCATATTCGAGTTCGCGACATCCAATAATGAAGCAGAGTACGAAGCATTACTCATGGGGCTTAAAATATGCCATGAAGTCGGGGCTAAATCTTTATCCACTTTTTTCGACTCCCAATTGATAGTCGGGCAAGTGAACAGGGAATTCGAAGCCAAAGATGATAACATGAAGATGTATTTGCAGAAAGTAAAAGAATTTGTTAAGAAATTCGACAAATTCACATTGGTCCACATCCCCAAGATCTCAAAACGCGCAAGCCGACTCTCTGGCAAAACTCGCCAGCTCAGTTGAAACATCCGCGGCTCGTGATATTATCTGGGAAGTACTTCCTAACCCCAACATCAACTTCATGGTCAACACCATTGATAGATCAGAAACGTGGATGGAACCATACATCAAATATTTGCAAAATCAGACGCTCCCCCAAGACGAGAATCGGGCAAAAACACTCCAAAAGAAAGCGGGGTGGTTCGAACTCCATGAAGGCACGCTCTATAAAAAATCATATACCCATCCCCTTCTAAAGTGTGTCTCTCCTGAAGAAGGAAACTACATCCTTCGCGAAATACACGAAGGCGGATGCAGAATACATCAAGGAGTACGAACTGTTATTGGCAAACACCTTAGAAGCGGATATTATTGGCCTTCACTCAGGGGTGACGCGGAAGCACTGATCAAACGATGTCCCAAATGCTAGTACCATTCAAAGATAGGAAGGAAGCCATCTAACTATTTGTCCACTACTCAAGCTAATCCTACCCTTCGATAAATGGGGTATAGATTTCCTTGGCCCCTTCCCACCTGCCAAGGGACAACGAAAGTTCATCATCGTGGCCATCGATTACTTTACCAAGTATGTGGAAGCCGAGGCCCTTAGCTCGATCACAGATAAGCAAGTCTGTCAGTTCATATGGCGAAATATCATCACGAGGTACGACATTCCCCGCGTGATCATTACAGATAATGGAAGACAGTTTGTCAGCAAGAACACAATAGAATACTGCGAAAGGTTCAACATTCAAATCCGATTCAGTTCAGTATCCCGACCTCAAACCAACGGCCAAGTCGAATCAGCAAACAAAGAAATTCTGAACGACATCAAAAAGAAAATAGAAGGGGCAAAAGGTACTTGGGATGAAGAATTACCTGACATTCTGTGGGCAAGCCGAACTACAATCAAAGAAGCAACGGGACATACCCCATTTTCCCTGGTATACGGGTCTGAAGCCGTGCTTCCAGTAGAAATAGGCATACCCTCCACAAGAGTAACCTACTACTCGCAGAGTGAAAACGAACAAGAAAAAATAACAAACTTGGACTTGCTACCGAAGACAAGGGGAAATGTACTGTTAAGGTCGATAGCCCAAAAACAGAGGATGGTCCGCAGCTTCAATCGTCATGTCAAATCCAGACGCATTCAAAGCAGCGACTTCGTCCTTCGCAAGATCGAAGCTACAGGAAAGATAGTAGAGAAGGGAAAACTAGGAGCCAATTGGGATGGGCCATTCAAAGTTATCCGTATCATCGAACTGGGGACATTCGAATTAGAAGACATGAGGGGAAAGAAATTACCCCTTCCATGGAATGCAGATCACTTGAAGAAATACTTCATTTAATAAGATTCGCAAGAGGCCAGTCATTAATCATTAGTTTCATTTCGCGGCATAGTTGCGTTATCATTTGCATTTTCTTAGTGTTATCTTCAAATATCAATATAGCAGAAGTTTCATTTTCAGACCATCCAGCTTCAACATTTACAACTATTCAGTTATGTTCTGCTTTTTCACTAATCTAATTTTCAGACGTGTTGGACATACTCAACATCGACCGAACTTATTGCAAATCTCATTAAAATCAGTAATTTCCATAAAGTCAAAAAAATCAGTAATATCCACAAGTCGGACCCCTCGAGAGGGGTCCTATAATCAAATTTATTCAGTCATCTTGAATCATTGACATCGATAAGTCAGACCCCCAGTAAAAGGTCTCAAAAATCAATTATTCCAAGTAATCATATAAATCCGACAGAAATCAGTGACATCCATAAGTCGGACCCCTTGAAAGGGGTCCAATGATCAAAATTATTCAAAGTAAAATTTAATTCTGCATTTTTCGTCTCAGAGAGAAGAAACCGCGGCCCGTGAGTCAAATGAAAAGAAATTTATAATGACTGAGACACTTCAAAAACATTCACGGCAGAATATCAAAATTATCCGGCATAAATACATAATATCAAATTACAAAGAATAGTTCATGATGATACAAGTTTCGTTTACAAATAGTTAATCAAACATCCTTCAAGAAGGCATCTACATCCGCCACAGGTTCGGGATGCGGCAGCTGCGGAGACCCGGCCACCCCCTCGTCGAGGCTCGGAGTGAAGCTTACGAAATCTTCAATGTTGAACGGCTCCACTTCAATCTCCGACAAGTCCTTGGATAAGCCCTGGAGGTTCTTTCCTTCGTCGATTAGCAGATTAGATAAATCTAAGCACAAACTCTCCAGTTTGGAGAACACCAATTTTTCAGGGACATCCGAGGCCGAAGGAGGAGATAGGGTCAGCTTGTCCAGGTCTAGGTCTAACGCCTCTTTCTCGGCCTCAATATCAACCTTCCCCAACCAAACCCTCTCCTCCTCCACATCCCAGTTAGATTGACCAGCACCGTCGACTCCCGCTCAAGAACCGAAGCTAGGTTGGTCAAAGCTTCGTTCCCCTTTTGATTGACCATTTGTTGGAGAGAATCGAAGTCGACGCCTAACTCCGCGGCAGCCAGGCGATATTTCTCATCGCTGATCCTAGAGCTGGCTTCCATCATCTTAGCCGTCAGATCTCTCAAAAAACTTGACGCTTCCGGCTCATCCGAGGTCAACCAATCCCTAGCTATTTGGGCTCGCCTTTTCGAGCGAAGTTTGTACACCTTAGCCGCGGATAGCAAGGTCTTGAACTTAGCCAGATCAACTGACACCTATTGCATAAGAGACTGGTTTTGATGAACCAGCCTGGCATGAACGTCCATCAGGCGCCCGACCTCATGGCCGAGGGTGGCAGACATATTAGAAGCTGCGTCCAAGCCCCCGATGGTACCCTCTAGCTGCTTCCTGACCTTCTCCCGCCACTGCTCAGTCCTGACTAAGCGCTCTCTCAGCTCAGCGCACTTAGCCAGTTTTTCTTTTAACCCCGACAGTTCTCCAAGGTCTTCCCGGAGCTTCTGGAGCTCCTTATTCTGCTCATCGCAGCGGGAGGTCAGAGCGGCCAACGTCTCCTTATCCGTGGCACTTTGGTGGCTAAGATTTAGCTCAAAGGACAACCTCATAAAAGCCTGCAAAAAAAAACGGAAGTTAAAACCCAGGCATAGCCAACTTGAGAGACAAGAGTAGAGGACGTTACCTCAGCCGCGGAAGCCTTGAGTTGACGCACTCTGTCGGTAGGGGATAGGGACTCCAAATAATCAACATCCACTTTGCTGATTAAGTGGGATGTCGCCTTGTTAAATCAAGTTATCATACCCTTATGCCCCAAGTTAGTGAAGGGGGTATCGTGTCGGAAAGGAAAAACCTCACGGCGACGATACACCTCCTTAACCCGCGACTCAGGGGCAGCGGTTGATTCCCCTACCTTTTCCTTCCCCCTGCCGGAGACCGGTAACGCCTTGTTCAGGGAAGAAGACGCCTCCTCCTCCGCCGACCTCATTTGAAGAGGTACGACTGTCATTATTGTACCTACCGATGCCTTCTTCGTGGCACTTTCCCCATGGGAGGAAGAGTCTCTCTTCCTCTTCCTCTCTTTCTTCTCCTTCATTTCCCTCTTCTTAGAAGGGATTACCCTCTGAGAGTCATCGGGAATGTGGACTCTTCTCCTCTCTTCGAGAAGCCTCAAAACTTCTCCTTCGCTGGGCACCTCCTCCAGCCCTTTCTCGGCAGTGCCCGAATCCTGCGAAAGAAAAAGTTAGAAAAATCCCTCATGGTTCGATAAAAATATGAATTTATACCTTTGGAGGAAGAGGTAAAGGTTTTTCCGCAGCCCGTTGGTTGGTCCCCTGAGCGAATCGCAAGACGCTGAATTTCTTCATCAAGTCTGGATTTTTTGCTCTCAAATTTTCCTTGGCTACCCCTGAAAAATCAAGAGTTAGAAAAAAGTAAATATACGATAAAAAGAAAAAGTCGACCGACCCTTACTTCGATCGATAGCCAAGCTGATGCCGAACACTGAGAGGAGATTTTCGTTCTCTAACTCAGAACGACCAGGTATCCAGTTGAGCTGGACGTTCATGGGTTTCCTACCCAATTACACGTCCATCTTTGCGTACTCAATTATTACCTCGTCAGTGAATGAACACTACGGGACCCCATTATTGAAACCCGAGAGATTGGGTTTGATTTCAAAGGAAGTTTTAATGTTCCATCCCCCTGAATTGTATAAATATGCAAACTTCGTCCTATATCCCTTTTGGTTATCAGGGAGGTCGTGAACTACCTTCAGCCCACGACGGTGTGTGAAAGTTATCCATCCGCAGCCATATGATTGGGAGTTATATAAACGGGCTCTAAAAATGTATCTAAGGCTGTAAGTGTTGGGGGCACGACCAAAACTTCACAAAAAATCAAAAATGCCACCATACAACCCTAAGCGTTAGGGTATAATTCGGGTATTGAGATATTCAAAAAATCTAATACTTCCCTAAAAAAGGGGTGAAGAGGAAACCTAAGTCCTAATTCAAAAAAAAAGGAAAGTATACTGCTATAAAATGCGGAGGAAGAAACCTAACGGTATCATAGTTCCCCGGAGTAATAATATTGATACCATCTTTCAAGCCCCATTTCAGAGAGATGGCGTCACGTCATTTCTCCAAATCCCTTTTGGTTTGTAAATCTATGAAATAATTAAGGGGCCCGCCGCTTGGGATATAAAATGGAGGAGGAACCGGCGCCGCGCTTTCCCTTCTAGAAGACTCAGATGTTCCCTCGATCTTTTCCATATCTACATACAATAACCCTTCCAGGTCAGGATTTATTCGCGGCAAGTAATTGGGGAAGAAAGCAATGCTCACTTCCCAAGGAGCAGTTTTCATTATCTCCGGTGTGTATATAGGGGATACAGATGACTCATCCCCGGCCTTTATTGATTCGTAATGAGGGGTGATTCTTACCGAACTACTATCATCCGAATCATTTATTAGCAACCCCTCCTTATTAAAACGTCTAGATACTACCAAAGGAATTTTCGTCAGGTTAGCAGAGTTAATATCCCAGTTAGCTATTGTCTCATGAGTAGCCGCGACATCCATGTTAACGAAAGTCATAAAGTAATAGGAGAAACTTGTAAAGAATAAAGACTAAATTCATAAACTAATTCAAATTCTTAAGCTAACATTCAAGAACAGTTTGAAGAAATTCAACAATTTGAGGGAAAATTTGAATACCATGTTGAAGAAGTTTAAAGATTTTTCAGAAACTTGATGAAGTTATGTCATAAGCCTTGAAGATCTTCGAGAATTTTGTCAGAAGTTTGAAGGGTGGTCGATGATTGTCAGAGCTTATCTCTCTATTTTCTCTCACTAATAACTTAAGAAATTAAGAATATTAATGAAGGTTAGGTGAGAGGGAACAGTTCCAAAATCCCTATTTATTGCAGCAATAAATGGTTAACCTCACACTTAGATGCCCTTAAAACGAGAAGTGGAATCCGAAATAAAAACCAAGAAGTCGATAAGTCGGACCCTCAATGAGAGGGTCAACATGGAGAATTTTCCTAAGTATTTACTTGGCGTTATCCGTGAAGTCGATAGGTCGGACCCCTAGTGAAAGGGGGAAATATTAATTTTTTTAAGTGTTTCAGCACTAGAAGGTGGGTGAAAATGTCAACAATTTCTCTAAGTTATTAAATTTCCTCCTTAAGCCGTAGGGTCGATAAGTCTGACCCTGAATTATGCCCCAAGAAAAACATGAAAAAAATTCCAAGTCTGAGATCGCTCATTCTACCGTCCGACTTGTAGACGTGGCGGATCTCTTGCCGCATCACCCATGATAGCCGTAGAAACTAATGAGGCCGCGTCATCCTCCTTGTTGCAAACCATCGTATGACCACCTTTGTAAAAATTTTGTAAAAATTCTAAGTATGGAAGAATTCTCGTATTGTCCGTATGATCGAAGACACGGACCTTCGTGCTCATTCCGCGTCATAGAAGAATAAGGGGCTTGTTAAGACGAGAAAAATTGCTTAAGTATTTTTATCGTTCCGCAATGTCGATAAGTCGGACACCCAAAGTGTGAAAATATTGATAATTTCTCTTAAGTTATCAATTTTCCTACCGACGCCGTAGAGTAAATGAGTCGGACCCTAAATTACACCCCAAGGGAAATATGAAAAAAATTCTAAGTATAGAGATTACCCATTCTACCGTCCGACTTATAAATCTGGTGGATCCTTATTCCGCGTCATCCAAGATAGCCGCGGACTACGACGAGGCCGCGTCATCCTCTTTAGCGTCATATAAACAACTTCCAATTTTTCAAAGCATTCTTATCAATCCGTGATATCGATAAGTCGGACCCCCAGGTGCTCCCAATCATTTTGAAAATATTCTAAGTATGGAAGGATTTTCATATTAAATGTGTAGTTGAAGACGCGGACTATCAGTTCGCGTCATGATTAAATCGAAGACGCGGAAATATTCTGAGCGAAAGTCCAAGCCGCGTCATCAGTTGCTCGCGTGATTTATTACTCTGGCTTTGAGACATATTTATGCCGCGACATATTATGCCCCTAAGACTCCACGGCGTATAATAGTGAGAAGGAAGATTTAACAATAAAGTTGGTATCTTGTCCGTGGGGTCGACAAGTCGGACCCTCCTTGGTGGCAATTTCGCCCAAAAATATTCCAAGTCTTAAAGTTTCTGCGGCCTCAAATATAATATAATCCGAAACGGAAGGGAGGAAACCGTCATATTTTCCGCAAGATAGACAAGTCGGACCCCCCTTTGGTAAGCAAGTTCCAAAAAATATTCTAAGTCATGGGATAGCTGCGGCATTAAAGTAGCATAAACTGGGTTGGAAGCATCAAATTATAAAACATCCGCGCGACATGATACACAAGTAGATGGTTGTCTTAGTTGGTTCCAAGGGTTACACGCTGTATGGGAGTTCGCGGGATCAAACCTCCTCAACAACATTTTTTATCTGCTGGATGGTATCGACGGTTGGGGCTATCCCACGGCATACCACAAGCCGCGGCTCGGTTCTCTCTGCTCGCTTTCTTGGACTTCGTGTGTTTCACACGATTATTTTGAAAATGTCACAACTTTTTTCGTTACAACTCGGAATTCGACATGTGAACAGTCGATTCGAAGCTTACGAGCCCAATTTTCAGAATTCGCCCGAAGATTTGCTAGATAGTGGGTATATTCATCTTCTTGAGTGTTCGAACGTTCTCCACGATCATGTCCCTTCATTAAAAAAGTATTGATAGACGCTTATTGTTTCCGCATAAAAGGAAGATATTTCAAGTCGTTGGGGCTCCCTTCTCACATCATCCTTCATGCGTGGGGCTAAATGTCATGGTAACATTTATTTAATTAATTAATTTATTAAAATTATTAATGTCATATTACCTTAATGCCCTTTGATCCTTTTGGTTGACATTGACTTTCGGTCAAATTTCTGATATCCCCAACTTCCTTGATTGACCCATGAATTAGTAACCTTCAAATACCCTAACTTCCCCCTGGAAGGTAACTTCTAAAATGACCTAACTTCCCTTTGGCAACTACCCCTCATTCCTTATTTCATGGTTCCCCATCTTTTGTGCTGATAACCCCCCATCACTATGCATGGTAACCAACCATCTCCCAAAAGTAACTTTCTTTCTATCATTATAAATAAAGACAGCCAGCATCAAGGGGAGGATCATCTGAGAATAACCATTCTAATATCCTTACTCACACTCCTCTTCATTAGCCTACCCAGATACAAGCAATCTCAACCCCGACATCTCTGTTCCTGCGTTCAATCTATAATCGTTTATTCATTAATCTCACATCTCCGTTCTAACTTGAGCGTCGGAGGGGTTTTCCGAGAGATCACCCCCCGGACAAGGCTAACGTGTTGTGTTGCAGGAATTCAAGTCACTTCCTTCCACGAATCGTTGTTCCTGACAACGCTTCCGCTTCCATTATTTCAAGTGTCTTGCACTTCCTCGTTTCATCACCGAAACAGTAATCCTATGTACCCATAACATTGTCGATTAGGTCGCATAATCTCAAAATACATTGAGATATTTCATAAGGCTGGAGTTCATAATTCATTTGATTTTAAATAATTTGATGTACGTGAATTTTGCTTTGATGGGAAAAGTGATAAGGTCTCCTTTCTCTAGATCAAGTGAAAGGGATAGTAATCTCTTAGCACTCCTACATATTAATGATGTAAGCAAATGTTGTTCAATGAGTGGAGGGATATAGTTGCTTCATTACTTTTACTGGTGATTTAAGAATATATCAATTTATTTATCTGATTAAATAAAAATAAAAATAATTTTAAATATTCGAAAAATTTCATTGTGAATTTCAAAATCAATTGGGTAAAAAGATAAAAGCATCACGATCAGATTGTAGTTGAGAATATTTAACCCAAATGTTTATAAATCATAAGATGGATTGTATAATCTTTAGCAAGTACTACACCAGAAACACTTCAACTAAATGGGTTTTTGACCGCAAATTTGAAACTATAATGGATATAGTTCAATTAATAAGAAGTCTTGTTGATCTCCTCATTTTTTTGAGGATTTACGCTTGAAACTCAAACTTTTACTTTAAATAAAGTTTCATCGAAAACTATAGAAAAGTATGCACATAAAATGTGGACTATTAAAATTCTAATGATTTCTTTTTTGAGATTTGGAGCTCTAAAGAGTATGCAAACTTTTTACAGTCTGATAAGTTTTCACTCAAATTTAACACGTGTCGTTTTGTGGGGTATCCAAATGAGACAAAAGGGGTGTTTCTTTTACAACAAAAGTGAGAATAAAGTGTTTCTAACTCGAAATGGTGTCTTTTTCGAAAAGAAATTTATTTCCAAGAAGACAATGGGGAGTAATATTTATCTCGAAGTAATTCGAAGAGTAACAAACAAAAAGGAAAAACCTTTACCAAATGCAGCCTGACATGTAAATGCTTAGAAGAGGGTGCATTCCATTGATGAATCTTTTACTATCCCACTTGGAGATATATATTATTTCTATATGATAGAGAGTTCCAAAGTAATGATTTTGTATTATCAAGAACCTACTTACTATAAAAAAGCTAAGTAAATCTTAATTTAACTCAATCCAAGTAAGTTCCAAATCACTTTAGTATAACTAAATTGAAGGAAGAGGAAGAAGATTAAACGTATTTATAATTTGAGTCCTAATAGTAATATGCAGTTTGATATTTTTCCAAATAAATAACTTAAAATTTTTAAATCATCGATGATGGGATCTGCCAAAACATGCCTTTGCTTTCAATCCTAAGATAATAGTATAGGTATGAGAAACCTACAAGTCAATGTTTAGTTTATCAACAAAAACTACCAAAAGAAATATTTTTGGTTTTGAAGCAAAGAGGTAGTTAAAAAGTGTTCTAAAATCTATCGACTAAAAGTTAGAAATTGCTCTAATTAGTAAAAGCATTCTACAATTGATCAAAGGCAGGGACAAAATCCATTTGTTTAGTATTAAAAAGGGATTGTGGATTTTCTTTATTTAAGATGAGCATATATTGTGTTGAATAGAGAATATAGTAGTCACTTAAAATTATTTTTAAAACTACTATGATAAACATTAATTAAATACTTAAAAATTTTTATGTCGTAGGTATCATGACTTATTACAACAGTGAGACTAATTTTCTCATAAACAATTCTAAGTATATAAATAATAAGAAAAAAACATTATTTGGATTAAGGTATTAATGTTATAGAATTGAATATGGAAACTTTTACTTCATGTGGTACTAACATTGTTTTTAAAGTCTGTGACTAAAGAGAAGTAGAAAATTGATTAAAGGAGAAGTTTGACTTCGTGTCGGAAATGGAGCAACAATTTATGCATTCGCAGTTGGAGTTTATAACTTTTACCATTCAGCCCAGTCTTACAACTTAATACTTAAAGCTATTACTAAGAACAATTGTTCAACTTAATGTCTCTGACTTATGTTCAACCTATTTGAATTATGTTCAGTATTCCGTGAAATTCTCAAATAGTATGTTTTGTATTTGGAAACACATATCCATAACTTAGACAACAAGAAACCATAGTTAGACCTAGGAAAATTGATCCGAATCAAAAATTGATTTTAAACCCAATCGGAAAAACTTTTTGAAACTTGAACATTTAACCCAAACTCGAAAAACCTATTAAAAATGGGTCAATCGGGTTAGGGTAGGGTTGGACCCGTTGGATTGTGCAACTATTAAAGAAGGTAGTAAAACTTCTCCTTTGTAAGGGTGATGCTTGATGCTTTCTCTGTTTTTGGATCTTAATAAAATCTCTTAATTTCCAAAAAATCACATTCTTTACTTTTATACGCTTAATATTTATATTGTTGTATTATGTTTGAGTCATTTGGATCCTTTTTTTGTAGTATGATGCATTTTAGACTTTTTAATATTTCTTTATGTTGAATTATTATTATCTGATCGTCTAAAACTTATGTTATTTTATCGTGATTTGGCTAGGTACTATAGTAAATAACTTTTTTTAAAAAAAAGATTATTTATTTTGGAATTTGATGATAAAATAAGAAATCTCAAAAATTTGTTTTGAGTTGACTCAGGTTATAATAAAATAATAAGTTGTTGGGTCAATCCAAATTAATCCGACTTGACCCAAAAATGAGAGGACGAAATTGATTCGATCCAGAATCCCCACCAATCATAAGGTTAAAATTTATAATTCATTTAATTTTGAATAATTTGATGTGTTTGAATTTTGCTTGATGAGGAAAGTGATAAGGTCTTCTTTCACTAGATTAAGTGAAAGGGATAGTGATCTCTTTGCACTCGTACGTACTGATGATGTAAGCTAATGTGGTTTAATGAGTTTTTTTAAGCTAAGGGAGGATATCGTTACTTTATTACTTAAATTGGTTTATCTGACATGTTAAAAGTCAAAATAATTTTTTAAGTTCAAACAATTTCATAGTTTAGTTTAAAAAGATAAAAACATTACGATCAGATCGTGGTGAGGAATATTTTACCCAAGTGTGTACGAATCATTTGATGGATTGTGTAATCCTCTTGTAAAGGACTCCACAAAAAAACACCACAATTAAATAGAGTTTTTGACTCAAATTTCAAACTATATTGGATATGGTTCAATTAATTGTTTTTTTTTTTTTTTGCAATAGTCTCCCTTTTTTTGACAATTTGAGTTTCAAACTCTTATTTTGACATCGAATAAAATTCCATTCAAGATTATAGAAAAGTATGCATGTAACAACCGGTCTTTCTAACAAAAAAAAAGGTTTGCGAAAATAACCTTTATTACTTACTTTTAAATAAATAAGAACAACAATATAAACCTTATTAAAAATATTTTAAACTTAAAAGAGCTAAATCTTATCACACCATTAATAGAAAAAAATCCCCTTGAAAACAAAAGAAACAAAAGTCTCAAAGTCTAAAAGCAAGAAACCATGTGGCAGAAAATGTCCTAGAGTCCACTCTCACACATCCAGCCCGCACAATAGTGATCATGTAACCATTCACCATCTGTATAAAATATAAATCCATAATCAGTGGGGAGTAACTAGATGTCCGTCCTAATCATAAACACATACAATATTATCTCTAATCACAAAGAAATTTAAACAGTTATCCCTAGCACCAAGATAAGGTCCTCCGGACTCTCAATCTTGCATACAATCAGCCCTCTCAACTTGAGGCAGATTGCATGACTCTTAAACACACACTAAACACACCAAACAACCCAAGAAACCAATTCCTGGTTTTCAAGCCGGCCTTGAGTCTCCCTCTTTTGGCTTCACTCACCAATCAGGATGATTTCCACGCCTCCCTACTGAGTTCCTCTCATTTGCTGGAAAGGTTGCATCCTAGATTGTTCCACAATCTAGAATTCATAAGTGTTCCACACTTTCTTTGTTTTTGGCCGGTTGAAGATACACTCAAACACACAAGAAAAGGAAGAGAGAAAATTCAACACTTGCAATATGAATTAAGAAAAGAAATCTGAATTGTGAATCAATGAATAATGAATGAATTACACAATGATTAGAAACCTATATATAAGTTCCTAATGTCTAACGGCTAGTATTATTACATCACGTGACATACATCACTTGCTTAAAAACAGAACAGAAAACAAGTCACTGATAAAATGATCAGCATTGAGCCGCTGATTGGGCTTCCTTGTGCTTGGGTTTTAAAGAGATGTGTGCTACATCAGCATGGTTCTTGGGCCTTGGTGGCTAGGCCCATGTGCAAATATTCCATTTCTGTGGTTTTCCAGGTCCTTGGTACACAGGTTTGGTCTCCAAGTGGCGTGCAAAGTAGGCTGACAGAGAGGTCAGTTCTGTTGTTTTTTTCTTCTTCTGTCTGTATGCGTTTGTTGTGAGTTTTGCTTTCGTTGTCTGGGCTGGAATTACTTCCCTTTGATCATGGTGTATAGATAAGCTTGATTCATGCTCAGGGGGTATCATACAGCTTAGCTCATGTACAAGATGTTCATGCAATAAACTTGATCTGCACTCATGTTGCTGTTGTTGTTCAGTTTTTGCACAGCTACTGATCATTGATGCTTCTCAACTGTATCTGCTGAGCTACAATTGCTGATGTACTTGTGATCTGTCTTATTTGTATTGCCAAGGGTCAATCCCCTTTGTTGCACATACACACAAACAGATTAGGTCTGCGGAATATTGATTAGGTTGCATCCCTTGAGCTGTTCCTGTGTAATGAATAGAATCTGATATGTTCTATCCATTTGTGCACATGCTGCTGCTGGCTGAATTCTGATCTACACATATGCCTGCTTGCTGCACTACTGATTTTGTTGGTTGCTGTTGAACTGAAAATGACATACAGCCACACTATCCTGATATGACACAGCCACTTGTTTGCTTGCACATGCTATTGTTGATGAATACTACTCCCAAGTATATGGTCTTGAATGTGTAAGAAACCTGCGCCATATCAAACCTGGCGCATCCCTTACTTATATGAATATATAAATCCAAATTAAAACCAATCAACATTTGAAAAACAAATTTAAAACATTTAAAGCTTTCATTCAATATAAATTCTATAAATAAATTTTAAAAATTTAATAAATCAAACAAGTATGGTTTCACAAATTTTAAAAACAAAATCAACAAGTAGAGAAGGAACGAAGTGTTGACCCATGCTGCCTCACCATTGCCTCATGTGAACAACAATCAGCGAGCACACTTGCAGCAAGTTCCAGAGCTCAATACAGCAGAGGATACCATTCCAGTACATTCTCAAGATATGAACACCATTAAAATTAGCTTTGATGATATTGAGGATGAAATTAGATATTGGGAATCCGCTGTAGTATGCTATGTCATAGGTGCCAATCCCCCACTACATGTTATTGATGGATATATGAAAACTCAACACAGGAGACGATGGTCCTTGTGAGGCCACAGGGAGTGTCTGCATTGCTGAGCAATTCGAAACCTGGATGGGTGTTCTCTGTGTGGTGCTAGCCTGAGGCAATGGTGAAGCTGATGGTGATGGTGGCTGATTCCGGTCATGGGACGATGGTTCTTGAACAATGGAAGACCAGCTCGGCTTCATTGATGGTGGTGATTGAGAAATTACCCCCAATTCGTATGATTTAGGGTTTGTGCCATCCTCTTCCATACTTGTGAGATTAAGCTTATTGCTTGAAGATGACGGTTCACCTCAGATTTGTGGTGGAGCAGCTAGCTTCGCCGCCTCCTTCCTCGGCCTACCTCGCCCCTAGACATGGCGAGTCCGCCCATTTTGGTGGGGAACCAAGACGCAGAGTGTAGAGAGAGAAAGTGGAGCTGCTCGACTACTATTATTTATTATTATTATTATTATTATTATTATTATTATTATTATTATTATTAGTATAAGAATTGAAAAAACAAAGAAATGCACATGTAAATTCCAAACAAAATTTTATTATCTTCAATAAAAAAATAAAAAAAAAAGTAATCTAGTGTAGACATTTCAATACCAGAAAATCATTTGAAAGTTATTAAAAAAAAAAAAAAAAAAAGCTATCTTGATAGCATTAAACTATTACAACAACATTTCAGAATCAAGTTCAACTAAACATTCAAATTCCTATACCAACCACCTAAAGAACAAAACAACAACTTTGGAGGCAATCTAAGCATTTTATGGATTTCCTGGCCAAATATTCAAACCTACCAAGATCCTGGTAGTATTAGACGAGCACAATCCAGTAGAGACAACAAACATAAAGCAGGAATAGTAGCAAATCAGCCTTTAATTATCATTAGAACTGTGAGTAGAAAAGCAGCAGCAAATCAGCCCTTAACTCAAAGCGTGCAACAGCAGGTAGAGGTAGCATTTGCACGCCTAAAACAGATCATCAGTAGCTGTGAGCCTGTGAGCATCCCTTCTTTCAACACACAACAATGACAGAGGGTAGGAGTGACATGTAGCACTACTAAGAGCAAGCACCAGGCTGCTTCTTAGCAGCTCTAAATCCAAGCAGTATTAGTCCTAGCAGCATTTAGCAGATAGTAGAACCATACAACAACACTGACCCAAGGCATTCGATGAGTAGAATATGTTAGTGGGCACGAACCAGTAAGCAGACATGAGAGGTACATTCCACTTACATAAGCATGATGATTTCTTCCCATTTAGAAGCAAAGGGCAAAAACACAAAGGCTACTTGTCATACTACTATTTTCATTGCACCTCCATTTGAAATCTTATTAACTGAAGAGAACTTATCAAAACATTTTGACTATCCAAGCATCAGTAAGACCAGTACAGCTACGTTTATTTTTGGAGACAGACAAGTACAAATGACATTAGTACTCGTGGTTACCACACTTAAATAAACAATCGATAAGCAAACTACAATATGTGTTATTTGAAAGGAATTCAAAAGCACAAGAAAGTGCAATAAAGTATGATGATATCTCTATGATATAACAAGTGTAATTCACAAAAAGCTAACTATAAAACAATCACATTTTGGAGACAGATAAGTAGAAAGGAGATTAGTAGAAATCATATTTAGTGAAAAATGAATTTAAATTAGCAAAGACAACACCAAACACATTAAGTCTCAACAATATCAACTAAAAACTTACACACAAATGAGTTTCCCAAAGAATTTACAATGACATTACATTTCCCCTAATGCCACTAAAGTGAACGGGAGGCACCAATGACATTACACGTCTAACAACTGAAATGAACAGATCATAGAGAGGAGGCTTACAATGTAGCTGACCGACACAACTTCAAACACGACACTTAGCACTAGATCACAAGGGACATAACTAGGTGGAAGAAGTAAAAAAAAAACTTAAGAGCAAGAACTTAAAAAAGAAGAAAATATGATTTAAAAAGAAAAGAATAACCACAAAAACAGACTTGCAAGCACAAGCTACGTTAGCATTGGAGCTGATGACAATTATAATGTACAGATTGCTAATTCTTATATAAAGAAAAAAGCAACGTCCTATTTGCCTCACTTGAGAAGTACCAAGTTCCTTCGTTTGCATAATATGTATTCGATAACAAGAACATACAATTGTAGCATTAAGGCATTACTGGATTACTTGATAACATTGAGGGATTACTAGGATTACTTGCTAACATTGAGGTATTACTAGGATTACTAGATAACAGAAAAATGTAGTATTGAGGGATTACTAGGATTACTAGCTAACAGACAAATGTTGTATTGAGGGATTACTAGGATTACTAGAAGAACAAACCATTCAAAACAAATGTGAATACTGCCAAGGAAGGGGAGGCATTATAGCCAAGAAATAAAAGAAAATAACTAAAGGACACCAAACCATATGGATTGATCACCAGTAGAAGAGAAAATATCAGGAGCCGGCAAGACCATCTATAATGGTTACGACTTTGAATTGATCGAACAAAGTGTACGAATACTGTATAAAGAAAATACTAAGGAATAAATTACCTCATATACAACTCAAGGTGTCTTTGAAATTGAGGCATAGCCATTCAAACCCAACTTGAGAAAGGGGAAGAAAGATTCAATTTCAATTGAAATGGAAATAGGGTTTACGATCTGTAATCGAATGAAACACAAAGCCCCGATTACGATTCAGTAGGGATTACACTACTACCAAACTAAACACGCTCGTCGAAGGAAGAACTCTCCTTCTACTCTTCTCTATCCACTGTACAAACTCATCATCCTAAATCAAAAGGGTTCAAACAAAGCAAAAAATGCAAATTATTTAGACATGCAAAAAGAAATTTACTTGGGAGTCAACAATGGCGGTTCTAATCGTAAAAGTTGAAGATGCAGCAATTTGAGAAATTACCCAAAGTGACTTTGTTGAAGATGAACAACATATTAGTTAGGTTGAATTTAGAGTACATGAACAATGCTTCAATTTCTTTGTTAATGGAGATTGGGGGCGTCGGAATGGGAAGTAAAGTTAGGGTTTAGTTTACATGCGTAAGAGAGAGAAAATAAAGAGGCACTGAAATGTGTTTGAGAGGGAGTCGTTTACCATACATACATTAAGGCTGAGTTTTAGTCACGTTTATTAGCGTAGCTATTATCCTCACGCTTATTACCGTGACTAAATAAGTGTAAGTAGAGACAATATTTTTTGTAGTGCTTGTGGGAGAATTTATCACAAAGGAAAATGACTACACGCCCACTACTGATACCGATTTTTTGAGCAACGTTCTTCGTTGCAAACCAATCTTCAAAGTTTGGGCTTTGGTGATCAAAGTATCAAATCTTCAAGGGTTTACAGATATAAGTTTGATGTAGTAATTTAGACTTGTAATTATTTGTAATAACACTATATTATCAATAATCTTTTGTGATATCTAGGGGTGTGCATTAAAGCTCAATCCGAAATATCCGATATTCAGTATTTAAAACCGAATAATTTACCCGTTTTTTCAAACCGGATACCGGATTCGGATCTGGACCGCATATTTTTGGAAACCGGGTATCCGGTATCCGATTTATTTATTTTTTTTTTACTTTTTTCGTAAATAAAATAATGATAGTATCTCTCAAGCTAATCTTGAATTGAAGCTTAATATAATTGTTCTCCCGCAGATTCATTTTTTTTATGATTATCCTGACTTAAACCAATGAGCACTAATGTTATTCTTTAATTTTTTTTAATTTGTGTTTTATGACTAATTAAGCTAAATATTTTTATAGAGTTAGTATTTGAATTTTATATAAAAAAATTATTCCCAAATAAAAATAAAGATAAAAAAACGCATGGTTGAACGAAAAAAGACGAAAAAAAACATCCTAATAAAATCAGGTATCTGAATCTGCATACCCTGCTTAATCCGGGTCGGAAACGGATCGCAGTTTTTGGTATCCGAAGAACCGGATACTCGGATTTCCGGATCCGGCTTGACCCGGTTGCCGGTTTTGAACACCCCTAATGATATCATCTTCAATGGCTAGTATGATGGAACTGTTATACGTTTTATATGAATAAAACTTGAAGAGATTACAAGCACCGCTATGAGATTACAAGTCTTTGCAACCTAATACAAATATTTAGGAATTGAAATTACAATGAATTTAATTAACTTAAAATAAATATATAACCTTAAACCGAAAATACTTTTAAGACAATACTGTCTACAGAAACTTGATACCAAACCAAGACACTATCGTGTATTTCTAAAAGCGTTATTCAACCTATTTGGTGCTTAGGCTTAAAACCTGAAATACACTTTTGAGATATAACGGTTTGCAATTAATTATAAACACTAAATAAATAATATTTGTCAAGTATAAGAGATTATATTGAGCAAAATTAGAAGTAGAATAAAAAGAAGTTAAATTCCTTCACACTTAAAATTTGTAGAGAATTTAACTTAGGTAGAAAGAGAGGAAAATTTTACAATAACTTAAAATAATTTTAGAAATTGCCTTATGAAAATTTTTGTGCGAACCCAACGTTAGAAATTAGGTCACTTTATATAATAGTAGAAATAAATTACCCCTGATCTCATGATCTACCCATTTTTCCAAATTAATAGAAAATTAGTTTTAGGTTATAATTTAAAAATAACCAACCAATTCAGATAATTAAATCCTCCTTTTCAGCCATATAACTTAATCCAAAACCCAAGATAAGCTTTTGGAATAAAACAAACAGCCCTAGAAAATAGCGTAGAAAATAGGCCCAAGAAATAGCCTAGAAAATAGGCTCTTGAAAACCGAAAATGAAAGCAAGTAGCAGGCCCGCCATTAATTTAAAAATTGAAAAAAAAAAGGCCCATTATAATCTCAATGGAAATTAAAACGAAAATTTGAAAAAACTAAGACAATTAGACAACTTAATTCTCAAAATAAGCTTCGTGAAAATTTATTTCTCAAAATAAGTGTCCGTACATCCAGACCAGAGCTTTGGATAAGTCGCTGTTAGTAACAGCGAAAAAAGGAAAAAAAAATTAAAAGGCCTAAGTCGCTGTTACTAATTTTCCAGATTTCTTCTTCCTCAAAATTAAAAGGAAAAAAAACTAACAGCGACTTAGGCGTTTTAAATTTTCCAGATTTCTTCTTCCTCTTCATTCCAGTTCACGACATTTACACCTCACAAGTTCTCCTTCGTTTTTCCTCCATTAAAATCACATTCAATCCTTCAACTAAAGTCATCAAATTCGAAGTTGGTACCACTAATTAGTTCTATAATCTTCCTACATCGAATTGAGGTATTTTTTTCTGATTTTTTTCAATTTTCGGAAAATTAGGGTTTAGTGAATTTTAATCAACTTTCACATTAATGTAGGTTCATATACTTGCAATTTACTAATTGTTGTTGATCTTCAGCTTATTGAGGTACGTTTTTATTTGGTGTTGTTGTTGAATTGTTGCAATTTACGAATTTAGTATTTGTTGTTGAATTTTAAACTTTTCTATTTGGTGTTGATTTTAAAATGTATGTCATGTATAGTGGTCATTTAGACTTAAGCACTACGAATATGTTGAATGTAGTTATTATTTGCCTTGATCTTCATAATTAATAATTTGTTCGAGAATTTGTTGTTGAATTTAAAATGTGTAGTGGTAATATATTTATGAACATGATGGTGATGTTGATTTTGTACTGTGTTGTTGTAGAAATGGATTCATTTCGTGTGACTGTTGTATGCTTTCGGAATGGTTCAATTCGATCAACTAGTAACAATGTTAAGTATGTTGGGGGAAGACGTAAACTGTTTGCATGCAATTCATACATGGATTTGAATGAATTTAAATATTTTATATGCTCTAGGATTGGCATTGACACTACAAGAAGTACTGTCAATTTAAGTTTTAAGTACAATCTTAGTGGAGATTTGTTAGCTTTTCCGCTTGAGGATGAGGAGGCTATAGATGCAATATGGGTATATTCAAGGTCTACCCCTAGTTCTTCTTTAGAGTTATATGTAGAAGAGGTACCCCTAGGGAATGAAGATATCAATGTTGTGGAAACAAATGCATTCATGAATATAACTCCTTCTGCTCCTTCTCATACGCCCTTCCCTACCCAAGAAACCCAAAATTCCTTTATGCCATCTTCCTCTTATCCTTCTAATGAACCCAATCAAAGTCAATTTCAAGTCACAAATGATGATACTTGTAACTTAGAAGATACAAATGAGCCTTGGGATGATGTTATTAGTGAGAGTAATGAATTCGTTGAAGCTCCTTCTGAGGATGATGTGGGTGTTGACGAGGAGGCTCTAGCTAATGACATGACTTTAGGATCGGGCGTGGGGTTCTACCGCGATCAACTCGATCTACTACGTGCTGACCACGTAACAACTTCACCACAACTTGTTTTATAAGTATCACATTGAGTAATTTATTAATCGAATTTTCACGTTTAGTTTCTATGGGACCCTTACCCCCCTGAGGCATACGCTGCATTGCCTCAGCACTCGGGCATATTGTCAGGGGCGTGGAGAGCATCTGTACCTCTGATCTGCTTCGACATAGTCGAAGTGCATCTCCCTAAGCGCGTACTGCGCCAATTTGGGATGGTACAGGGCATCCCACCTCCATGTGACACAAAAGCGGAGCTCCACCACTCTCGCAAGGGTCGAGAACCCAAGAACTGGCTAGAGGTCAACTGGCGCCATGTCGCTCCTTGGGAGCACAGGCTAGAGCTGCTGGCCCAAGGTGCGCCGATCGACGCTGCAGGCGCACCTACTACGGTGGATTACATGCCGTGGTTTCTCTCCATTACTCGTCGATGGATGACACCACGAGGTATCATGGCGGCATCCCAGTACACTCCCGCAGCACCGACGATGACACACTTTGTAAGTATTCTTCAACATTGATTATTATCCATACAACTTACACTTTAAACATTTCATTAATACTTAAGTCTTACTGCAGGCACAGGGCATTGCATCAGTCATCAGCTCCTCCCAAGAGGAGCCCGTACGGGAGATTGCCCAAGGCATACTCCGAGGGACGCAGTTTCAACAATTCATTCCGGAATTGACTGCGCCCGACACCACTATGTACGAGTGCGGTTCATCACCTCATCATGCCGACCTTCATCTTGAGGAGGTTGACTTAACGTGCCCGGACTACGGTGCCGGGTCCTCACAGGGTGCCACATCATCACACTATCAATCCCCTCCCCTACCCGAGCGTCATGCGACTGCATCTTACTATCGTAGGAGGCGTCGTAAACCGTCACAATTAGACAGGGTACAGGAGGAGGATTAGCATTACAATAGTGTTTGTATATTTTGAAGATTAATGACATTTTGTATATATTCAACACTTGTACATATTCAGAATTTGTAACATATTGACTTTTATGTATAATTTGTAATATATGTGTACATGTATATATTTTAATCGTATTATCAAACGTTTATTATGAATGAAATGATGTTAAGTACTCAGACTTTTTGGCAATGAATCATTCCGCCAAGAATGTAGTATGAATTTAATCAAAAACAAACAACCAATCATATTCAAATAGGGATGTTGCTATCGGACATTCAAGACAATTGCAATCATGTTCAACAAATTCATATCCAATTACATACTTCATTCGTTAAGTTAAACTACCGTCGCTAACTAAGAAGGCTTCTTAAACTTTCTCATAATCCTTTCAGTCTCTTCTTTCCTATGCGCCATATCATCCATTTGTCTCTTTAGATTAAATACCTCATCTTTGAGCTCTTTTTTTTCCTTTTCAAGCTGTATTATTAAGTCTCTCTGCCATTTTGTACCCTCCGGAGCAATCCATCTAAAGTATGTGCATCCTAATCCGTCAACCAAGTAGAAAGGGCAAGCAACAAATTCACGCCCTGGATCAAAGTCGCTCCAATCTGTATTAATCTCAACTTCATAACCACAATCACAAAGCTCTTCAATACAATGCTCCTTTGACATCTACATAATATATATAATATTGTAACGTAAGTGAACTTTCAAAAATTATATTAACATTTAAAAATTAAAAGTAAAACTAACATAATACATAATGTTACCTTTAGAAATTAAGAGAAGAATGATGTAGAATTGATATAATGAAGTATAGGAAATGATGGAGCTATTTATAGAACATCATTACAACGGCTATTTTCAAGTTCCTAACGACTATTTTTCTAATTAACAACGGCTACTTTACTTCATAAAAAAAGTTAAAAAGCCTAAGTCGCTGTTACTAACAACGACTAAGGCATTTTAATTTTTTTTTCCTTCTTTCTCTGTTACTAACAACGATTTATCCAAAGCTCTGGTCTGGATGTACGGACGCTTATTTTGGGAAATAAGTTTTCACGAAGCTTATTTTGGGAATTAAGTTGTTCAAAAGTCTTATTTTTTTCACTTTCTCAATTACAACCGGTGAGTATCAGGCCTAGTTTCTCCGGTTGTTTCTTTAGTCGCGGGGCGCGACTTTGCTTAACACTTAAACAGTTTCTTTTTGTCTTTACTCACGAGGAATGAGATTTTTCGCGATCCACAAAACTGAAGTTTTGATTTTCCTTTTTCTTTTTTCCTTATTTCTTTTTAGACACGGATTTTTAACCTCTTGTCCTTAACAATAAAATTAATATTTTATAGTCCCTTTGGCCCTACTTTTCTTATAGTACTTGCCACTATTTTTCATTGAATTAAATTTTAGTATAATTAGAACTTATTATTATACTTAAACTTTGATACCTTAGTATACGTAGTATACTTAAGACTTTTACACACCTTTTTATACCCTAAATTATCTAACAATTCTCCCCCATATAGAGTATACACTTATTTCTCTACACAATCCAAGATTGCTCAATCTCATACATCAATGCTCAATGTCCAAAAGGATTGAAATGACACCTAGTACATTCTCAACCACAAGTGATAAATTGTTAATGTCCAAAAGGATTGAATCAAAGATATATATTCATCCAACTAGAGAGAAGTACATATAAGATAACTTCTCTAATACATTCAGCTTGACACTTTAAAGTCTGTGTCTGTATCTTTTCATAAGCTTATAGAAGTCTATATGTCCATCTGGACATCCTGAAGTGGCTAACTTCGAATTTACATAGATATGTTCTCCTATACGCAACTTTCAGGTCCTTGTGATATGACACATCCATTTAGAGCTCTTCAACTCTAGAGCTAGAGAACTTTTTATTGACACTATCTTATAAACATCACAAGTACCAAGTAACTCTCTTTAGGTCTTATACTTTGAGTTACTTTGCAACTTCAAACAAGAGATTTAACCACATTGAATAGTAAGACCCGGCGCTAACCAAGCGTTAGACTGGGTTCCCTCATTAGTGTTAATTGAACGTAACCTAATTCCAATTGAAGCGTAATTAATGGAATGACTTGGCAAAACTTTTGTAAAATTATCCGCCAAGTTAAACTTTGTATTAACATAGTCAAACGTTATGACCCCTTTTGTGATGAGTCTTTTCACAGGGTCATGCCTTAGTGAAATATGCCTTAAATTACCATTATAAAGTTTGCTATACGCCATTACCAAAGTCGAATCACTATCACAACCGGATAGCCACCAGTGAAAAAGGCTTAGGTAATAATGGTATCTCAAATAAGAGATTTCACAGCCATTTCGCTTCCTTACTTGCCGATGTAAAGCAATAAATTCTGACGTCATAGTAGAATCTGATATACTTGTCTATTTCTTGGAAGACCATGAAATGGCACCTCCCCCATACATGAATATCTAACCACTAGTAGAAGATGAATCATCTTTGTTAGTGATCCAACTTGCATTCGAATACCCTTCGAGTACCGAATGTTCTCCACTATTACATAACCCATGACTCATTGTTCCTTCTAAGTACCAAAGTACTCTCCGGATAGCCATCCAATGAGAAGGTCTTGGATTACTAGTATACCTACTTATCTTTCTAATCGCATAAGCTATATCGTGCCTTGTTGAAGTCATAGCATACATCAAAGATCCTATCATCTTTGAGTATGAAAGTTGAGAAATTGGATTACCCTCATGAGGTAACAATTTCATACTTCCATCCATGGGAGTAGACACCGGGCAACACTCAAGCATATCAAAACGCTTAAGTATATTCTCAATATAGTGAGATTGACTTAAGATTATTCGATCGTTGGATCTTATAATGTTTATGCCTAAAATGACATTCGCCTTTCCCATATCCTTCATTTTGAAGACCGAATATAAATAATCCTTTACCTTCTTTACTTGCAAAAAATTTGTACCGAAAATAAGCATGTCATCCACATATAGACAAATGATAACACTGTTGCCTTTGTCATCAAATTTGTTATATACACTCTTATCCGATTGATTCAATTCGAATCCAAACGGCAAGATAGTTTCATCACATTTTTGATACCACTGCTTTGGTGCTTGCTTTAGTCTATAAAGAGACTTCACTAGATTGCACACATTTTTTTTCTTGCCCTTTCATGATCAACCCTTTTGGTTGTCTCATGTATATTTCCTCCTCTAGATCACCATACAAGAATGTCATTTTAACATTTATTTGATGGATAACTAGATTATATGACGAAGCTATCGCCACCAATAACCTTATAGTGGTTATCCTTGCAACTGGAGCATAGGGTTCAAAGTGATCAACACCATGCTTTTGCCTAAAGCCTTGAGCCACTAATCGGGCTTTAAACTTATCGACTATACCGTCAATGTTCATTTTCTTTCGGAAAATCCACTTACAACCAATGGGCTTGCACCCTGGAGGTAAGTCTTCCAATACCCAAGTGTTGTTTCCCATAATGGAATCCATCTCAACTTTATTTGCTTCCTCCCAAAAATTCAAGTCTCGTGACGTCATAGCATCACTATATGTTAACGGATCTCCTTCTACTCCATATAAATATGGAATACTTGTGCAAAGATCATCTCTTGTTCCTTCAATTAGATAAACCTCAAAATTGGGTCCAAAAGATTTTTCTTTGCTTTGCTCTTTACTCCTACGCAATATAGGAGCATTTTCCTCTTCATCCTCAATGATCACATGATCATCTTGAAGACTTGATTGATTGTTTTGATCAATATCTTTAAGGTCATTTTGATGTAAATCTTGAGGTATAGTAATTGATGAAAACCGACCTTCATCAAATATAGTATATCTTGACTCTATAATGGTTTGAACCGGTACAAAGTTATTGGACTCTTTAATATATAACCTATACGTTTTGCTAAATTCCGCATAGCCTACGAATATGCTTTCTAGGCCCCTTTCAACTGGCTTTTTCCTTTTGTTGCCGAGCAATCTTACAATTGCTCTACAACTCCAAACTCTATTTTGGCTTTTTCTTATACCATAACTCGTAAAGAGCTTTATTGGTAGCTTTTGTAGGAACTTTATTTAAGATGTGACAAGTCGTGAACATCACTTCCCCCAAAATCACCACTAAAATCAAAGTAAGAAAGCATGGAGTTAATCATTTCTTGTAGAGTCCTATTTTTCCTTTCGGCTACACCATTTGATTGTGGTGCATATCCCCCGGTGGTCTCATGAATGATACCATTAGATTGAAAATAACCCGAATCATAGTATTCACCACCTTTATCCATTCTTAGTCATTTTACATGCAAATCTAGTTTTAATTCAACTTCACTTTTATAGATTTTAAACTTATCTAGAGCCTTATCTTTAGCATGTAACAAATATACATAGCAATATCTAGAATGATCATCTATGAAAGTTATAACATATTTCTTATTTCCTAAAGAAGGTGTAGAGTGAAAATCACATAAATTATTGTGAATTAACTCAAGTAATTGAGTGTTCCTTTCTACTCTTTAAAGGTGTTTCCTTGTTATCTTATTTATCATGCATGTATGACACTTTTCTATAGGCATTTCAAACATAGGTATAATTTTATGCTTTGACATATTTAACATCTTATTGTAATTAACATGACACAAACGATTATGTCGTAAACAAGAACTAGATTCATTCAAAACATTCAAAATCAAACCATTACTTGTTTGTCTTAAGTATAACTTAAATAAATTATTAATTAAATAACATCTACCAACATAAAAAGAATTGTTAAAACTAATACACCTATCAGACTCATACAAAGGCTTGTAGCCTAGACGATTCAAGGTTGGCACGGATACAAGATTTCTACTTATTTCGGGGGCATAATACACATCCCGTAGGATTAATATGTTTTCCGATGTAAACATTAGTTCAACTTGTCCTTCCCTTGGACCTTAATGGAAGAGTTGTTTTCTATATAGAGAGCTTCTCCATCTACAACCTTTGAATAGGTCTTGAACAAGTGCCTTTCCTTGCACACGTGCCTTGAGGCCCCTAAATCCATCCACCATGAAAATTCATACTGCACAACATTCAAAATTGAATCATTCAAACTTGAATAACTTTGATTTAAATCCAAATCAAAATTTAAATCACCTTGTGAGGTAGTACCTTTCATGTTAGGATCACTGTTAGATGATCCGTTTTCCTTCTTTTCCTCGAGGGCTTTCATCGTACATTTGTGGAGGTAACTGTTGAAATACACGAAGATGGTCGAATGCAACAAGAGGGGGGGGTGAATTGTTGTGCATCTAGCTTTACTTCGTTTTTCTTCTAATTTGCGGAATTTTAACAATCAAAACAAAGCTTAAACTTAAAAAGAAAAATATAAAAAGGAGACAAAGATTTTACGTGGAAACCTTCTTTGCCTAATAAGAAGGAAAACCACGACCCCCCGGGATTTCAAAATTCTCACTATGTTTTAGGCAATCAAATACAATTACATAAAACAGTTTACTTCACTTGAAACTTCTCTACTCTAGGCATAATTCTCTTTCTCTACTTTCTCCTTCTCTTTCTCTTCTCACATTTCACTTCTCTATTCCCTTAGACTTCTCATAAGTCTAATTACAACAAAACACTTAATAACCCTTACAAGGCCAATTCTCAAGAGGATAAAAATTAAAATAATTACTTAAGAAAAATATAATAAATTAATTGGCATTTAAAAACTGAAAATATTTTTCTTAAATGATCTCCCTTTAATGGACTCTCTTGGATCCCCTCACGGTTTGAGCAAAGTTCCTCCTATTTATAGTGGGAACAACCAACAGTTACCTTAGACACACCTCCCACTATCATCCACGTTCTCAAAACAAAAGGATAGTAGAATAGCCAAAAAATAAATGACCGGCTGTCATTTGCTCAGAGAGAAAATCAGTTTCCTTAAGCTAAAAATAGCATAGGAGGTAAAAACACAAGATCCTAAAAAATAGGAGATCTTAATCTTAAGAAGAAAAAGTCTTGGGCTATTTTTAGATAACCTAAAAATGGTTTAGCCAATTAACTTACTAATTAATTTAAGCAACTAATTTAAGATTTAACCATTTACATCAACTAAAACCAGAATAATAAAATAACTGCAATTTTCCAGTCGATGTTTTTCTCCAGACCTGCTACGTAGGAACAGCGTACTGTCGCCAGCTTCAACTTCTGTTAGATTATTCATTTTAGGAACAGTAGACCGTCTGTCAACCTTTAACTTCCTAAGCACTTATCTAACTTCTTGAATATTTTAAGACACGTACAACTTCCACGAACCAAGTCATAGGCTTCATCAACGATTTCAACAAAATCGGATATTCACCTACAAAACAATCTCTAAAATATGTTTGTTTACTTTAAAAGTGAAGTCATCATCAAAACCTTAAGAGCCAAAAAATTCCCCCTTTCTGATGATGACAAACTTTATAAACAAACTTAAGTAAACTAGAGTAAAACAAATTTCTTAGAGCATACTAGAGATTAAAGCAACTCTAAATAACTTAGTAAATCAATTTGTTACAACATAATTTACCAAGCATACATAAACCAACTTACTCTATAAAAACATAATATCAAATATGTTTTAAAAATTTCAAAAATAATTAAACTAAAACAAACTAAAATAAAATAGATTAAAACATAAATTATTAAGTATTTTTCAAAAGAAACAAAGAAACAACAAAGAAACAACTTTAAAACAATTAATCATATTATCCATAAAAACTTAATATCACACAGATGATCAGATTTCTAAGCTATCATAAACACAGCACATTAACTTCCATAAAAAGCAATATAAATTAATCAAGATATGTACTGATATGTACTGTGTATTCACAGCTCCTCTTAAGTTTGTGCATAATCTTCCCCCTTTTGGCATCAATCAAAAAGAAATTGAGGTTATCAAACCTCAGCACAAACCATATAGATTTGTCAGTGATGAAAGCAAGAAACAATAATAAAAGTAAGCACCATAAAAAGCAATCAAATCTGCATAGTGTTAGTCATCACAGACCAGAAAATAAAAACAAAAGAAAGAAATGTAGCAGTTGTTCAAATACAAACTTGTACCCCAGATGGTACAAAGAAAAGTGAAATTATTTGTTTAGTGTTACAGCCAAAAAATCATGAAAAACATGGGAAGAGGAATCAGGGAGCAGTCTCTTCTTCATCGATGAACTCAGTCTGTACTTCCACTGTGTCCAGCTTAGCACCAAGACGGCTCTCCATCTGGTTAAGCTGATCAACAATTGAAGCAAGTGAGACTCGAACTTCGTCTTGAAAAGCAGTGAAATGAGACTGTAGGTCAAGGAGCTTGGAGAGAATAAGGTGTGAAGAAGCTGCAGGAACAGAATCAGGGTTAGCACAACCATTATTTGGTGAAGACTGAGATGGTGGTGGTGTAAAGTGAATAGGTGATTGAGGTGGTGATGGATTGTGATGTGGTGGTGATGGAGTGTGATGTGGTGATGATGTGGTGGCTTGGGAGAGGGAGGTTTATTGGATGTAGACTCAGGCATGGTCTAAATGTGGTATCATCAACCATTGTAGCCTTACGTTTCGAGGCTAACCTCCTACTCTTCCTCTGAACAGATTTAGCCTTTCTCCTCAATGCTATCACAGTCTCTTCATCACTTGAATCATTACAGAGATTTTGATAAGCATCTACTCCTTCCTGTTCTGCTTCCCCCTTACTAGCTTCTCCATCCTGTTCCCCTTTTTCTTCTGTTTTAATTTTATCAGTGGGAACAGGTCCTTGCTCCTTTTCCTCTTTTTCATCCTGTTCTTCTTCCCTCAATTTTTCTTCTTCTTTTTCAACCTCTTCTTCTTCAGAACCAACTTCAACTTCCTCCTCTAAATAATGTATTAACATCCCTTCATCAGTTAATTTTAAGTGCAAATTTTGTAAACACTTTGCACCTATCTTCATGTTGGGTCCCATTGGGAACTCCAACCCTTCCAAAGGGACATCAAATTTTTTGAAAATACAGGTCAGCAATCCTCCATAACCAACAAAATTTTTCTTCTCAATACAATCAGAGAAATGAGATATCATCAAAGATGGAAAATTTATCTTTATGTGATTAGCCATGCAGTAAATCAATGTAGCATCACGTAAACTTACTTCACTCCTTTTGGAGTTTCTTGGCAAAATAAATCTTCCTGCAATATTGTACAGTAATTTATGCAGAGGATTCAAAATGTTATGGCTTATTTTCCCTCTTCTTTGCTCAATCCCTAAAAATTTTAAAACCTTTTTTTCATTTATCCCAGAAAATACTATTTTTGAACCAACGTAGTAAGTATCAAACCCAACATTAGGAACATTAAACCATTCCCCCAGCAATGCACTATTAAATTCTATTTTGATATTCTTGACAGTACTAGAACACATCCCACAATCATTTGAGAAATTTGAAATAAATTCTCGCATAAGATTTGGAAAAATAGAATTGCAACTAAAATTTGACATCAAAACTTCCCATTCTTGATGTTGCAAAATGTCATGCAGTTGAGGAAAATGGGTAGAGTCATACCAGTATTTGTCGAGTCCGAAACCAACAGACATTTCTTTTGAGATTTCTTCAGCGCTATTAGGGTCACTATGCTTCGAACGTTTGACTACTTTGGAGGATGAACCACTTGAGATCTTGCGTTTGGTACTGGTAGGTTCAGTAGTATGTTTGGGTGATTCTTTTGTGGTTTCTGAGGTTGTGGGTGGTGCAGCATCAAGTAATGGTGGAGGATGAACCACTTTTAGAGGTTGTGGCTGGGTATGTGTACGAGATTTAGGGGTTTTCTTGCCTGATTTTGAAGATCTTGGGGTTTTCATTTTGAATTTTTGAAAAAGGTTGAGAGAAAAGAAGGAGAACGGTTTCTTGAGGAAGAGGAAGATGTATGCGTGTGATGATGTACGGTGATAGCTTTTAAAATTTTTGAAATGACGGTTACCTTAAGTCCCATCTCATCAATGCCTTCATCATTACTTGTGATTTGGAAGGATTATATGAAGAAATAAAAACCGTTTCCCATATTTTTTATTGATTTATGTTGTCTATATATAAAAATGAAGAACAAAATTATGAAATATTAAATTATAAAAAGAATGGATTATGATATTATAAAATATTATATGAAGAGAATAACGAACATACTGCTTTGGTCTGATCAACTTAACAACATACAAACGAGAAGACATTCATAGTACAAACTTTATTAAGTGTTTACCTGATCCATTCAATAATTGATTCTCAATCAAGATATTGAGGTTGATTCCTGACCTTTTTCATTCTCATGATGCATCATTGGGAATTTCATGCAACCAGCTTTAGTGGAGCTTGATCATACCAAGTTCCAATCTCATCTTTTCATATTGTTCCCTTGAAAGTGGTTTGGTCAGAATATCTGCAACTTGTTCATTTGTATTAACATGCTTTAATATAATATTTTTGTTTTCTACATTATCCTTAAGAAAATGATGTCTAATATGTATATGTTTAGCTCGTGAGTGATGCACTGGATCTTTAGATATACATATGGCACTGGTATTATCACAATAAATAGGAATGCATTCAATTTTTATACCAAAATCTCTTAGTTGCTGTTTTATCCAAAGCATTTGGGAACAGCAGGCTGCTGCTGCTACGTATTCAGCTTCAGCTGTGGATAATGCAACCGTGTTTTGTTTCTTGGAACTCCATGAAACTAAACATGAGCCAAGAAATTGTACCATACCTGACGTGCTTTTTGTATTAACTAGATCACCTGCATAATCTGCATCACTAAAGCCTTTTAAATCATAAACATCACTTTTAGGATAAAATAGGGACAAGTCGTCTATTCCCTTCAGATATCTTAAAATCCGTTTTACTGCTATGAGATGCGATTCTTTGGGGTTGGACTGAAATCTAGCACATAAACCAACACTAAATGAAATATCGGGTCTACTTGCAGTTAGATATAATAAGGAACCTATCATGCCTCGATACATTGTTTGATCTATGTTAGTTCCTTTTAGGTCTTCATCTAATCTAACATTTGTAGCCATGGGTGTATGGTTGGTTTTAGCGTTGTTTAGCCCATACTTCTTAAGAAGTTTTTTTATGTATTTTTGTTGATGAATAAAAATACCATTTTCAGTTTGTTTAATTTGCAAACCAAGAAAGAAATTTAATTCTCCCATCATGCTCAATTCAAAATCTGTGCCCATAAGGTTGGCAAATTCTTTACATAACAAATCATTGGTCGCACCGAAAATAATATCATCAACATAAATTTGAACAACTAAAATATCATAACCTTTATTCTTAAAAAATAAGATTTTGTCAATTTTTCCTCTTACAAAGTTATTTTGAATCAAAAACTTTGATAGTCTTTCATACCATTGTCTAGGAGCTTGCTTCAAGCCATATAAAGCTTTGTCAAGCTTGTAGACATGATCAAGACAAGAGGTGTTCTCAAAACCTGGGGGTTGTTCAACAAAAACTTCTTCATCAAAAAAACCATTTAAGAAAGCACATTTCACATCCATTTGATATAACTTAAAGTTCATAAATGCAGCGAAAGAAATTAAAATTCTAATAGCCTCTAACCTTGCTATCGAAGCAAATGTCTCAGTGTAATCAATACCTTCTTGTTGATTGTACCCTTTGACCACGAGTCTTGCTTTGTTTCTTACAATTATTCCATGCTCATCTAGCTTATTCCGAAATACCCATTTCAAACCAATTACCTTCTTGTGTTTTGGTTTGGGTTCCAAGTGCCATACCTTATTTCTTTCAAATTCATTTAATTCATCTTGCATGGCTACTATCCATTCGGAATCCTTTAGAGCTTCTTCGTGATTTTTGGGTTCAAGTGATGATAGGAACGCAAAATGTGCACAAAAGTTTCTCATTTGGGATCTGGTTTGTGTTCCCTTATTCATATCACTTATAATCAGATCAAGAGGATGATAACTTTGATATTTCCAAGGTTTGGGCACAAATTCTCTTGAGGGAATCGTAGCATGTTCTGGCTCAACAGCTTGATTGGCATTTTGTTCAGCTACTGGATCATTTTGCTCATCTGCGGGAACAGCTGAATTGGGAACAGTTTGCTGGTCCAGTTGTGCTGGCAGTTCCTGGACTTGGTCAGTTTCTTCTTCGTCTTCTTGTATTAGCTGTTCACCTGCTGTTCCTTGATCTTGCACCTTTATTGCTTCATCATCTTCTAAATTTGCAAGACCTATTTTGACTTTGTTTATTTCCTGTTCACTTGTTGAAAAGTTAGTTTCATCAAAGATTATGTGAACGGATTCCTCCACGCACATTATTCTCTTATTATAAACTCTGTAAGCTTTGCTATGTGATGAATAACCGAGAAATACTACTTCATCACTTCTTTCATCAAATTTACCTATATTTCGTTTTCCATTTACATGAACAAAGCATTTGCATCCAAATACATGAAAATAGGAAATATTTGGTTTAACACCTTTAAGCAATTCATAGGGTGTTTTAGAAGTGATTGGTCTTATTAATACACGATTCAAAGTATAGCATGCAGTATTGACAGCCTCGGCCCAAAAATTTTTAGGTAGACCACTAGCAATCAACATAGTCCTAGCCATTTCTTCTAGGGTTCTATTTTTCCTTTCTACCACTCCATTTTATTGTGGTGTTCTAGGAGCGGAAAAATTGTGATTTATTCCATGTTCATTACAATAATTCATAAAGTTTGAATTTTCAAATTCTTTGCCATGATCTGATCTTATGTGAACAATTAGATTATTGGTAGATTTTTGTATTTTGTTAGCAAAAGAAACAAACTCATCAAAAGCTTCATCTTTGCTTACTAAAAATAGGGTCCAAGTAAATCTACTGTAGTCATCAACTATGACAAACACATATCTTTTGCCACTACGGCTTTGTGTTCTCAAAGGTCCACATAGATCCATATGAATTAATTCTAATGGTCTAGAGGTAGTCACCAGATACTTTGATTTAAAGGATGACCGCACTTGTTTTCCTTTAGCACAAGAATCACAAATTTCATTTTCGAGGAATTTTATTGCTGGTAATCCTTTTACTAGGTCTTTTGATCTTAAAGTGTTAATCAATGAATAGCTAGCATGACCTAGACGCTTGTGCCAAAGCAGTGGGTCTTCTTCTATAACGCTTAAACACGTTAGACTGGTTTTGGGAACAGTGTCCAGGTCCACAACATAAGTGTTCCCTTTTCTGATTCCTTCAAGCACAGGGTCTCCTGTGTTGTTCCTAGAAATTATGCATCGTTCAGAAGTAAACTTAACAGATTTACCTTTGTCACAAAATTGAGAAATACTTAAAAGATTGTGTTTTAAATTCTCGACTAAAAATACATTGTCAATGGCATGGGAACTTGACCTTCCAACCTTTCCTTTGGCGATTATCTCACCCTTCATATTATCACCGAAGGTTACAGTTCCCCCATCATATGCTTCAAGTGAGAGAAATTTAGATTTGTCACCCGTCATGTGCTTGGAACACTCACTGTCGGGATACCATGAGTTGTTTTCCCTCACTTGAACCTGCACACCAAATTAAGAGTTAGGTTTAGGAACCCAGTTATCCTTAGGTTCCTTGTCGATTATACATGAATCATATTTCTTGATCCATAACTGTTCGACATGAATTTTATTTGCTATGTGGTACTGTTCCCTTTTTATACAATGATATTTTAGGTGTCCAATTTTACCACAAAAGAAACAGATCTTACTACTAGGGAGATCAACATAGACCTTTTTCTTTTTATCGTTTTTAACATAACCTAGACCTTCTTTACTCTTTGGTTTAGCATTTAGAATCCATTTGAGAACTTCATTGATTTTCCCTTTTCCTTTTAAATCAAGTTGATCTTTTAGATACTTATTTTCCCTTTCACATGATTCTAATTTTAATTTCATTTCTTGAAATTCCGTGCTAAACACATGAGTGGATTTATCATTCTCATCCCATTTTAATTCTATCAATTTGTTTTTGATTCTTTTCAATGTTAAGAATGATAAATTCCTGCTTTATTTCTCCAATTGCTCTTTTAAAATAACATTCTTATCTAACAAATCAAAAAATCTACTTTGCACATCGATCCTAAAAGTATTTAAGTATGAGATGTGATCTTTACTTAACTTAAGGTCTTTCTCAATTTGGAGACACTTAGCTGTTTTTTCCTCCAACTTATCTTGTGTTTCCAAAAATAACTTAATTAATTTATCCTTACTTAAACTGAATAGATGTTTAGGAGAAGAACTAGAAGACATTACCTCTCTTTCCTTAGTCTCTTCATGAGATGCCATAAGACACAGATTTGCAGTTTCTTCCTCTACTGGAATTTCAGTTTCAGCTTCGCTTTCTGTGTCACCCCAAGCTGCGATCATTGCTTTACGAAAATCTGTTCTGAAGTTTCCCTTCTTTGGCATTCTTCCAGCTTCCCTTGTCTTCCCTTTGCCCTTCTCATTCTTCTATAGAGGGCAATCCTTGATGAAGTGATCAGTACTTCCACATTTGTGGCATTCAAAATTTGTCTTCAAGTTGGCAGTTCCTCTTTCCTTATTATTTCTTTGGTTTCTATATCTGTTGTTCCTGAAGAATTTTTTGAATTTACGTGCCAACATAGCAGCTTCCTCTTCACCAGCTTCTGATTCTTCACTATCATCCGCTGCCAGAGCTAGTCCTTTATTTCGGGAACTGTCAGCTGTTTCCAAATGTAGTTCATGTGTCATGAGTGAACCAGCCAGCTCTTCCAAATTGAACTTGGTGAAATCTTTGGACTCCTGGATGGCTGTGACCTTAACTCTCCAGCGCTCATCTTGTGGAAGACTTCTTAGTATTTTCCTAACTTGTTCATCAACTGGAATAATCTTGCCAAGAGAGACAAGTTCGTTTGTAATGTTGGTGAACCTGGTAAACATCTCTTGGATGTTTTCCTTAGGTTCCATAACAAACCTTTCATATTTGAACATTAGGAGGTCAATCATGGATCGCTTCACTTCACTGGTACCTTCATGGGTAACTTCCAGCAGGTCCCAAATCTGCTTTGCCGTTTTACAACCCATGATACGATTATGTTCATTTGGCCCGAGACCACAGTGAAGCAGCTTGATAGCAAGAGCGTTCATCTCCATCTTTTGAAAGTCTTCCTTTTCATATTCAGTGATTGGTTTAGGAATTGATTCATTGTTGGAGTTGATGGTCGTCACTTCGAAATCTCGTATTTCAATTACTCTCCATACTTGGTAATTTTCGGCCTTTATAAAAATTTCCATCCCATTATTTTAGTAGGTATAGAATTTCCCATCGAACATGGGTGGCCTTTGCGTAGAGTACCCTTCTTCCATGCGTTCGTTCATCTTCAACATCTTGCCAGGGAACATGATACTGCTCTCACGATTTCCTGATTAAATGAGAAACAGGGCTCTGATACCAATTGTTGAAATACACGAAGATGGTCGAATGCAACAAGAGGGGGGTGAATTGTTGTGTATCTAGCTTTACTTCGTTTTACTTCTAATTTGCGAAATTTTAACAATCAAAATAAAGCTTAAACTTAAAAAGCAAAAGATAAAAAGGAGACAAAGATTTTACGTGGAAACCTTCTTGGCCTAATAAGAAGGAAAACCACGACCCCCCGGGATTTCAAAATTCTCACTATGTTTTAGGCAATCAAATACAATTACATAAAACAGTTTGCTTCACTTGAAACTTCTTTACTCTAGGCCTAATTCTCTTTCTCTACTTTCTCCTTCTCTTTCTCTTCTCACATTTCACTTCTCTATTCCCTTAGACTTCTCATAAGTCTAATTACAACAAAACACTCAATAACCCTTACAAGGCCAATTCTCAAGAGGATAAAAATTAAAATAATTACTTAAGAAAAATATAATAAATTAATTGGCATTTAAAAACTGAAAATATTTTTCTTAAATGATCTCCCTTTAATGGACACTCTTGGATCCCCTCACGGTTTGAGCAAAGTTCCTCCTATTTATAGCGGGAACAGCCAACAGTTACCTTAGACACACCTCCCACTATCATCCACGTTCTCAAAACAAAAGGATAGTGGAATAGCCAAAAAATAAATGACCGACTGTCATTTGCTCAGAGAAAAAATCAGTTTCCTTAAGCTAAAAATAGCATAGGAGGTAAAAACACAAGATCCTAAAAAATAGGAGATCTTAATCCCAAGATCCTAAAAAATAGGAGATCTTAATCTTAAGAAGAAAAATTCTTGGGCTATTTTTAGATAACCTAAAAATGGTTTAGCCAATTAACTTACTAATTAATTTAAGCAACTAATTTAAGATTTAACCGTTTACATCAACTAAAACCAGAATAATAAAATAACTGCAATTTTCCAGTCAATGTTTTTCTCCAGACTTGCTACGTAGGAACAGCGTTGTAACACCCGAATTTCCTCCCGTCCTTTACGGTTTTGGCCAGCTTCAACTTCTGTGAGATTATTCATTTTAGGAACAGTAGACCGTCTGTCAACCTTTAACTTCCTAAGCACTTATCTAACTTCTTGAATATTTTAAGACACGTACAACTTCCACGAACCAAGTCATAGGCTTCATCAACGATTTCAACAAAATCGGATATTTACCTACAAAACAATCTCTAAAATATGTTTGTTTACTTTAAAAGTGAAGTCATCATCAAAACCTTAAGAGCCAACAGTAACGACCCTTCTTTTGGTGTCCCAACTTTCTACAAATCCAATAAGACTTGTCGGGTGATGTGGTTTTTACGGCTTTTCCCTTTTGGGATGAGTTGCCATGTTGTGCTCTTTGCGGCTTTCCCCTTTTGGGATGAGTTGCCATGTTGGCCTTTCGGCTTTCCCCTTTTATAGGGACTTTCCTCAACCATGTTAATGGATGAGATATTGGGATTTTTAGATCCCCTATTCTCTTGAGCCCTTATACTCACTTTTATTTGAAGAAGAGTACCTAGTTGATTTATATCAATATCCTCTTTCTTATGCTTAAGTGTTTTCTTAACATCTCTCCAAGAATAATGTAGTTTATCAATTATACTTGACACAACAAACACTTCATCCATATTAATATTATGATGCTTTAAATTGAACAAGTGCGTTGCATCTCATGGAATTCATCCATGATTGGGCGAGAATCAACAAACTTATAATCATTAAAACTGGAGACAAGAAATTTCTTACTTATGGCGTCCTCCGCCATGTATTTACCTTATAGAATATTCCATAATCTTTTGCGGACTCTACGTTTTGATAAACATCGAATAAAGAATAAACCATATTCTTTAAAATATAACCACGACAAATAAAATAATTGTTGTCCCATTTGTTCCTTTTGCGCATCTCCTCCGCCGTTTCATCTTCTTTATCCTCCGACCTTGGTGTAGAAATTATACACTCAACGTTGCGAGTGGTGAGCAAAAACATCTTCTTTTGCCATCTTCAGAAATCAACCCCCATCAAAATTTTCTAGTTTAACTATATTCGTTGGCATCTCCTTAAGACTCGACATCTCTTAAGACTTAACGCTTTCAAATTGTTATATGTTTTATATGAATAAAACTTAAAGAGATTACAAGCACCAGTATGAGTTTACATGTCTTTGCAACCTAATGCAAATTTCTAGGAATTAAAATTACAACGAATTTAATTAATTTAAAATAAATAATAACTTTAAGCCAAGATACTTTAAGACAATACTGTCTACGGAAACCAAATACCAAACCGAGGCACTATCCAGTTTTTTAAAAAGCGTTATTCCGCCTACTTGGTGCTTAGGCTTAAAACCTGAAATATACTTTTGAGATACAACGGTTTGCAATTAATTATAAGCACTATATAATTAATCTTTGTGAAATATAAGAGATTATATTGAGCAAAATTAGACATAGAATGAAAAGAAGTAGTTAATTTCCTTCACACATAAAGCTTGTAGAGAATTCAACTCGGGAAGGAAGAGAGGAAAAAATATTACAATAACTTAAAATAATTTAGAATTTGCCTTATGAAAATATTTTGTGCTTACCCAACCTAAGAAATTGGGTAATTTTATTTAATGGTAGAAATAAACTACCCTTAATCCCATGATCTACCCATTTTGCCAAATTAATAGGAAAATTAGTTTTAGGTTATAATTTAAATATAACCAATCAATTTAGATGATTAAATCCTCCAGCCGTGTAAAATTAATCCAAAGCCCAAGAATAAGCTTTTGGAATAAAACAAATAGCCCTAGAAAATAGGCCCAAGAAATAGCCTTGAAAATAGGCCCTTGAAAACCGGAAATTGAAGGAAAATTTGAAAAATAAGATTATTTAACAACTTTATTCCAAAAACAAACTTCAAAAAAACTAAATTCCCAAAATAAGCGTTCGTACATCCAAACCTAGGTTTGTGTAAAGTCGCACTTACTAACAGCGAAATAAAAAAAATTAGTGAAGCTTAAGTTCGCTGTTAGTAACAGCGACTTAAGAAGTTGACCTCAGCGACTTATTGTGAATTAAGTTTCCAGTCCTCCTTCTTCTTCGTCATTTCAGTTTACTTCTTCATTCCAACCTACGAGATCTCCCTCTTCTTTTCACCATTAAAATCAACTTCAATCCTTCAATTAATCTCATCAAATTCCAAGTTTGTACAACTAATTAGTTCTGTCATCTTGCTACGTTCACTTAAGGTAATATTTTTTTGTGTTTTTTACCATTTTCGAAAATTAGGGTTCACAACATGTTCATGAACTTTCACATAAATGAAGGTTCTTAAACTTAAAATTTAGAACTTCTTGTTGATCTACAGCCTATTAAAGTACGTTTTTATTATAAATTTTTAGTTTAATGTAGAAGATGTTTGAGTTTAAAGTAGAGAATATTTGAATGGGAACCCTAAATCTGAGTTTAATTTGGAGAATGTTTGAATGCTAAACCTAAATTTGATGAATGTTGTTATGTAGTATATATTTATGAACTTGATGGTGATGTTGATTTTGTACGTATTGTTGTAGAAATGGCTTCATTTCGTTTGATTGTTGTATGCTTTAGGAATGGTTCAATTCGGTCAAGTAGTAACAATGTTAAGTATGTTGGGGGAAGACTTAAACTGTTTGCATGCAACTCAAACATGGATTTGAATGAATTTAAACATTTTATATGCTTTAAGATTGGCATCGACACTACAAGAAGTACTGTTAATGTAAGTTTTAAGTACAATATGAGTGGAGATTTGTTAGCTTTTCCGGTTGAGGATGAGGAGGCTATAGATGCAATGTGGGAGTATTCAAAGTCTACCTCTATTCCTTCTTTAAAGTTATATGTAGAAGAGACACCCCTAGGGAATCAAGATGTCAATGTCGTGGAAACAAATGCATTCTTGAATGTAACTTCTTCTACTCCTTCTCATACGCCCTTTCCTACCCAAGAAACCTAAAATCCCTTTATACCATCTTCCTCTTATCCTTCTAATGAACCCAATCACATTCAATTTCAAGTCACAAATGATGATACTTTTAACTTAGAAGATACAAATGAGCCTTCGGGTAATGTTAATAGTGAGAGTAATCAATTCGTAGAAGCTCCTTCTGAGGACGATGTGGGTGTTGACGAGGAGGCTCCAGCTAATGACATGAGCTTAGGCAACATTCCAACAATCATTGCTCCTACACCTTATGCACTAGTTCCCCCGTAGATGAACACGTTGAGGACAACTCTTGGAGGTCTTGGGATTGTGACACAACCTACACTGATGAAGGAGAGTTTCAAAAGGGTATGATGTTTGATAACAAGGATGCGTTGTTGGATGTTGTTAGATTGTATCATATTCGTAGGAACATTGAGTACCGAATTGAGACTTCAAATCAAATCGTGCTCACCTTGAAGTGTAAGAGAGGGTGTGCTTGGAGGCTTAGGGCTAGGAAGAGCTCCTATTCACCTTCATGGGAGATTGTTACATATAAAGGGAAGCATGGGGGTTATGTATTAAGTACTGAAAATGTGTCAGCTGGATACATTCATCTGACATCTTCCATGATTAACAATCTTATTAGAAATTGTGTTGCTGAAGACCCATCAATTAAGGTCTCTGTGGTGCGACAAATGGTGAAAGACCAATTTGGTGTCGAAGTGACCTATAAGCGGGCATGGTGTGCTAAACAGCAAGCCCTTCTCTCCATCTATGGTACATGGGAAGATTCTTATCCTCTTCTTTCATGCTTTTTGAAAGCATTGCAAGTTTCTTATCCCGGGACTGTAGCTGAGTGGTTCTTTAATGAAGATAATGATGTTGGTGTGTACGTCCGTCCTAATATTAGAACTTTCCAACGTGTGTTATGGGCTTTTAAACCTAGTATTGAGGGGTTTAAGTACTGCAAACCCCTTATTGCCATTGACGGAACACATTTGTATGGTAAGTATCGCCATACATTGTTAACTGCGATTGCTCAAGATGGCAACAAGGGAATCTTCCCGCTTGCCTTTGCTTTGGTCGAGAAAGAATGCATAGACGCGTGGTCTTGGTTTATGGCGTGTGTTCGTAAGCATGTGATGCATAGTCCAGGTTTATGTGTTATTTTCGATAGACATGCGGGCATTCTAATAACCATGGAGGAGCCGGAATGGCAACCTCTGAATGCGCATTATAGGTTTTGCTTGCCATTTGTTAAGTAACTTCAACCGTCAAATGGGTAATGTGAAGTTGAAGAAGATGTATGGAAGGACTGCAGAGCAAAGAAAACCACATAAGGTCATCGAGGGATTGAAGGCCATTGGTGTTGCTAATCAAGAAGCTCTTTTTTGGATTGATCAAGTTGGTGATATGTGTAAATGGTCAATATGTCATGATGGAGGGTATATGTATGGTGTTACTAATACCAACTTAGCCGAAGGATGAAGGGTGTACGTTTCTTGCCTATAACTACTCTTGTGGAGTTCACTTTTTATCGTGTTAATGATTATTATGTTAAAAGACGCGAGAATGCAAATGCATGGCTAATTGGGGGAAATAAGTACACTTCACACGCCACAAGAATTATCACCCGTAACACTGAGAAGGCAAACTACCATGAGATCGTCGCATTTGACTACAGACGAGGCCTTTTCCAAGTTAAGACTGGACGTGGTAATAGAGGATCTGCCAAGGGTGGTAAAATACAAAGTGCGGATATGAGAGAGATGAAATGCACTTGTAACAAACCGTCCATATATCACTTACCTTGTTCTCATATTCTTGTCGTGTGTATTAAACGACACTTATCGTATGAGCGTTTTGTGGACTCTGTTACACAACCCAGAGCTATGTGAATACATATGAATCCATATTCTTGCCGTTGATTGATAAGAGGTCATGGCCTCAATACACCGGTGTTGAGGTGATACACGATCCAGATCACATTCGTGGACTAGGAAGACCTAAGTCAAGGAGGATCACCAACGAAATGGACGAAGGATCGCGGAGACACAACGCTTGCCGACGGTGTGGTAGTGACGGTCACAACACTAGAACTTGCACGTCAAGGTAAACAGTATATGTATTAGAGTATATAAACATAAAGACTATGAAACAAATAAATAACATAAGTAAACAATTTGAGTATTTCTTAAGTCTTTTTACAATAAATAATGCTTAGTTATTGTTGAATTGCAGTAGAGATGGATCCAGCAGCTCCAAGCCCTCGCGACCCTAGTGTGCTTTTGATGCAGGCGGATCACAAGAGCAGTGTACTATGGGATGTCCAGTTTAGTCAACTTAGTATTTTAAATGTAAATGCCTTATTACTTTAACTTTATGCTAATATAATCTTTGCGTTCAAGTGTCCGACACGGACACCATATACACCAGGCATCCCGACTCTTCTCCATGGGCCATTGATGCACGGATCATCCCGTACCTTCAGCGAGCAAGGTTGTATGACTTCCACCTCATCGCGTATGGGAGAGTCGATCAGGCACTAGTCACGGCTTTAGTCGAGCGGTGACGCCATGAGACTCATACCTTCCACCTACCTCTAGGTGAGGCTACTGTCACTTTACTTGACGTAGCTGTGCTTACACGACTTCCCATCGAGGGACATGCCGTGTGCACCGTTGGACGCCAACTTGAAATTTGGCAAGACAAAGTCCATAGATTATTAGGAGTCCGACCTCTCGCAGAGGTAGCTAAAGGGAGTAGCTTGCGCAGAACTTCTTGCACCTCCCTGAAGGTGCTGATGAGGCTACCGTTGAGAGATACGCTAGGGCGTATCTCTTATATCTGATTGGTGTTGTCTTGTTCTCCGACAAGACTGGCAACAGGGTACAACTATTGTACTTGACGTTGCTTGACGCGCCATGGGAGGTCATCTCCGGGTACAGCTGGGGTTCTGCTGCCCTAACGTATCTGTACAGGAGACTTATTTCTTTTATTACTGCAGGTAATACTAACTTTACATGTTACCACTTTATTTCTTTTATTATATTTGTAATTCATAGCTTTGAGTGTGGGAGCACATTCTCATTGGTCAACCGATGAGGAGTGTGGGACGTGGTGCATTTGCGCCACCAATTCTTCCACCCCCACATGTGCCGTATGGATCGTGGTGGTCCTTTGAAAGACGTACAAGGACCCACACAGGATCGAGCGTAGGGTTCTACCGCGATCAATTCGATCTACTTCGAGCTGACCAGGTAAAAACTTCACTACAACTTGTCTTGTAACTATCAAATTGCGTAATTTATTAATCGCATTTTCATGTGTAGTTTCGAAGGGACCCCTACCCCACTGAGGCATACACTGCATTACCTCAACACTCAAGCATATTGTCAGGGGCGTGGAGAGCATCTGTACCTCTGATCCGCTTCGACATAGTCGAAGTGCATCTCCCTGAGCGCGTACTATGCCAATTTGGGATGGTACAGGGCATCTCGCCGCCTTGTGACACAGAGGCGGAGCTCCTTCACAGCTCACGCAAGGGTTAGGAGCCTAAGAACTGGCTCGAGATCAACATGCGCCATGTCGCTCGTTGGGATTACATGCCGTGGTTCCTCTCGAGGCTGTAGGGCCCAAGGTGCACCGATCGAGGCTGTAGGCGCACCTACTTCGGCGGATTACATGCCGTGGTTCCTCTCCATCACTCGTCGATGGATGACACCACGAGGTATCATCGCGGCAGCCTAGTACGCTCCCGCAGCACCGATGATGACACAGTTTGTAAGTATTCTTCAACGTTGATTATTATTCATAGAACTTATATGTTATACATTTCATTAATACTTAAGTCTTAATGAAGGCACATGGCATTGCATCTATCATCAGCTCCACCTTTAAGGAGCCTGTACGGGAGATTGCCCAAGGCATACTCCTAGGGACACAGTTTTAGCACTTCGTTGCAGAAGTCGCTGTGCCCGACACCACTATGGACGAGTACGGGTCATCTCCTCATTATGCCGACGTTCATCTTGAGGAGGTAGACTTAATGTGCCCCGACTATGGTGCCGGGTCCTCACAGGCTGCTACATCATCACAGTATCAATCACCTCCCCTACCCGAGCGTCATGCGACGGCCTCTTACTATCGTAGGAGACATCGTAAACCGTCACAGTTAGACAGGGTACAAGAGAAGGATTAGCATTAGAATATTATTTGTATATATTGAACATTAGTGACATTTTGTATATATTGAACATTTGCACATACTCAATATTTGTAACATTTGGTCTTTTGTGTATAATTTGTAATCTATATGTAGATGTATATATTTTTATCGTATTATCACACGTTTATTATAAAAGAAATGATGTTAAGTACTCAAAGTTTTCAACGATGAATCATTCCGCCAAGAATGCAGTATGAGTTTAATCAAAAACAAACAGACAATCATATTCAAATAGGGAAAATGCTCTCGAAAATTCAACACAATTTCATTCATGTTCAACGAATCCATATCAAATTACATAGTTCATTTGTTAAGTTAAGCCACTGTTGCTAACTAAAATTGCTTCTTAAACTTTCTCATAATCCTTTCAGTCTCTTCTAACCTATGTGCCATATCATCTATTTGTCTCTTGAGATTAAATACCTCATCTTTAAGCTCTTGTTTTTCCTTTTCAAGCCGTATTATTAAGTCTCTCTACCATTTGGTACCCTCCGGAGCAATCCATCTAAAGTATGTGCATCATAATCCTTCAACCAAGTAGAAAGGACAAGCAACAAAATCACGCCCAGGATTGAATTCGCTCCAATTTGTATTAATCTCAACTTCATAACCACAATCACAAAGTTCTTCAATAGAATGCTCCTGTGACATCTACGGAACACATATGATATAGTAACGTAAGTAAAAATTCAAGAATAATATTAACATTTATAAATTGAGAATAACACTAACATAATACCTTATGTTACCTTTAAAAATTGATTAACTAGAACAAGAATGATGTAGATTGGATACAATGAAGTAGAGAAATGATGGAGTTATTTATAAAACATAATTACAACGACTATTTTCAACTTTATAACAGCTATTTTTCAATTTAATAACGGCTAGTGTAATTCATACAAGAAAGTCAATAAAAGTCGAACCAGCAATGCTTAAGTTCGCTATTAGTAACAACGACTTAAGCAGTTGACCAGTCAAGTCAAGGAGTTGACTGGTCAACTTCTTAAGTCGTTGTTACTAACAGCGAACTTAAGCTTCACTAGTTTTTTTTTTGTTTTTTTTTAAAAATTTCGTTGTTAGTAAGTGCAACTTTACACAAACCTAGGTTTCATGTACGGACGCTTATTTTGGGAATTAAGTTTTTTCGAAGCTTATTTTTGGAATAAAGTTGTTAAATAAACTTATTTTTTTCAAATTTTCAAATTAAAGTAAGCAAGAGGCCCATTATCATTTTAATAATGGAAACTAAAGGCCCACTATAATCTCAATGGAAATTAAAACCATTGAGTATCAGGCCCACTAATAATGGAAACACTTAAACAATAACTTTTTGTCTTCATTCGCGAGGAATGAGATTTTTCGCGATCCACAAAACTTATTTTTCTGATTTTCCTTTTCCTTTTTCCCTTATTTCTTTTTGGATACGAGTTTTTAGCCTCTTGTCCTTAACTATAAAATTCCTATTTTATAGTCCCTTTAGCCCTATTATTGTTATAGTACTCGCCACTATTTTTCATGGAATTAAACTTTTGTATAATTAGAATTTATAATTATACTTAAACTTTTATACCTTGGTATACGTAGTATACTTAAGATTTTTACACACCTTTTATGCTCTAAAGTATCTAACAAGACTAACATCTAACCTCACCAAGTTAGACACGTTTGTCGGTGTTCATTTTCGTAGATGGAAAAAAAATGCTCATTCTTTTGACCACCCTTAATGTTGCATATGTCATTAGCACTCCTAACTGGAGGAGGCGGAGAATGAAACTTTGGAGTAAACTAGAAAGCGGAGCAAGTGGGATAATGATGATTTTATATGTCGGGGACATATATTGAATGGGATAAAGGTTTCACTGCTTGATGTCTAGCAATTCCATGAATAGGCAAAGCTCTTATAGGAGGCACTTGAGGATAAGCACATGGCTGAGGATGTAAGTTCCAAAAAGTTCTGAGTAAGCAACTTTAATGTTTAAAAGATGGTTGATAATCGCCCTATAATTAATCAATTTCATGTACTTCAAAGAATGTATGCTAATATGAAAATTCATGATGTAAAATTAGATAAGATTTACATTATATCTAGCATTATAGATAAGTTGCCTCCATCTTAGAGGGATGTTTGACATGCTTTAAAGCATAATAAGGAAGACATTTGTCTCTTCAATCTTAAACAACATTTAGTCGTGGAGTCTAGCATAAGGGCTCATGAAGGACAAAAGGATTCTAATCCTAATGTTGGTACTATCAACATGGCTAAAAGGAAACCCTCTCAAAGAGAAAAGAGAAATAAAGCTTTCAAGGGGAACTCAAGCACTATCAAACATATGGAAACTAAGTGTTGGCAGTGTGGTAAGCCCAAACACCTAAAGAAAAATTATTTTGTTTTTAAGAATAAGCAAAAAGAAGACAAAGGGCCAAGCAAGGACCTTCCTACTAAAGATGATCATTCATTATTGAATAAACATTTTGTTTTAGATGTGTGTGGTATATGTTTAGAGATAGGGTTAAAAACTACGAGTCACTTAGTATATTCTAGATTATACTCACTACGTAGAAGTTCAAGTCAAAAAACACTCTTGTTTATGCTCAGTCTATATGATTATGGATATTGCTCAATAAATATTTTAAAAAATTCAAGTGGGGGATTGTTAGAATATTATATTATAATAGTGAATTTAAAAAAAAAAAGCATCTGTGTGGTTAATGTCTTGGAATTTTGAAAGTTACATATAATTACGCACTTTAATGTTTTGGAATGGGCACTTTAATGGAATTTTGGATTGAAGAAGATAAATATTCATCTTTTATGACTTATAATGTGCACTCTTGTTAGCTTGGTAGGCATTGGAGGAGAGAAAAAAACTTTTATACAGTAATTGAAAAAATTAATGGTAGTAGTCGTTGGAAATACGTCTCTTATAGAAATTATTCAAATTAGTCTGAAAATGAATTTTGTTAGTTTCAAACCCATGCTCTCAGGTGTAAAAGGCAAAACTTTTACCACTTGTGCTATTCACTATTACTAAGGAAAGGTGTTGCATTAGATTTATGAAGCCCCCTTATTTTAGACTCCCTATACGGTTGGACACCTTGAATGGGCCTAGAACCGCCCTGCCTGTTTTATGTTGGGGACATTCGGTTATTACGATCTGGTAGCACAAATCTTGGATAGTACCGTAATTGTTTAAAAAAGAGTGACATAGTCCGTGACCCAGCTAAATTTCAGTAACATTATTCTTATTATTTTGTAGTTATATTTACAATAAATTTTTCCATGAATTCTTTATTATATTAAACAAAGAAAATCATTCATAGCAATATCCTATAAAGTTTTTCCGTTATATGAAGGAATATTATATTTCATGAACAGATAGTATATGAGAAATATTATATTAATTTCGTGAAAAAAATATTATATGATATTACAAATAAAAAAGTTAATGTTTAGACAATTTTGTAAAGACTCGGCTAGAATGTAAATGTTAATTGAGTTTATTCTAACTTTTAAGATTCTTTCTCTTCTATCAAGGTGGTTTGGACATGTACAATGATGGAGTTTTACTAAACGTAAGATTGTTCAAATGTTAAAATTAAGGAGAAATATGATTAAAAAAAACACCAAAGATGAATTGAAGGACACAAATGCAAAATGACGTCCAGATCCTAAGTTTATACGTTGAAATGGAAGATAATCGAAATGAATAAACAAGGAAAAATGTATGTGGATGATCATTAAGAGTTATTTATGTTTCATGTAATATACCTCAATCTTTTGCGATGCCTTGACATTATTATTATTATTATTATTATTATTATTATTATTATTATTATAGTCCATCTTTTGTTGTTCCACAAATTTTGTTATATTTTTACTTATAAGCTTGAACTAGTATTATCTTTTCTAATCTAATCTACCATACAACTATTTCAACTATATATTCATACACTCTAGCTAGAGTTGTTTAAATTCATCTCAAATTGAAATTATGTATGATTCAACTGGACATTAACTATATACTCTCTATCCTCTCAATTGACATCAATTATTCTTTAGGTTGTTTATTTATATAGCATTATCTTTTATGTAATAGTCCGATTTAAATTAACAAATATTCACATGTAAATATGAATTTCTAGTTACACGTCGGACATTTAAGTTAAATCGGATTCTAGAACCGACGACTTTCTAGTAACAAAGAAATAAATAAATGACAACAATAATAAATAAGTCAGGGGGATGTCTTAAAAGTTTACAGCTCGAGAACCTTTTGGCCTCATTAAAGCAATTAATGTCTGTATGGTAAAAGTACTTGTGATTGAAAAATAAATTAATGTTCATTAAACATATAACAATGATCAAGTGTTTCGGATTGCTCAACTATAGGTTCTAATGTCCAGTTCTCACTCTTCCAATCCCACATGCAATCAACCTGCTAGTTGTCGAATGATAACATCATTGCACGTTCTAAAGAACATAAACAAGTACATGTTAGAGACTTCATACAGTGCATTATATAGGTTACATACAAGCAATGAGTTCATCCCAACATGAAAAGGCGCTAACATTTTTAATTCATATTCGAATTCCTAATTTCCCAACTCATGTCGTTGCCCGTCCAGTTCAGGTCGCCAGAGTGTTACCGAAATTCGGAGGAATACACATGAGAGAGCTAATTTCAAGGCAACCTCCGACCTTAGACGTTACCCGTCCAGTTCGGGTCGTCTAACGCAAAGTATATGCATACCCCCATGGTGAGTAATGATCCACAACTGCCATAGGAACGAATAATAATAATAATAATAATAATAATAATAATAATAATAATAATAATAATAATAATAATAATAATAATAATAATAATAAATAATAATAATAATAATAATAATAATAATAATAATAATAATAATAATAATAATAATAATAATAATAATAATAATAATAATAATAATAATTGTTTCAGTAATGAAACTTAAAACTGTAAAAGACACTTAAAACACCTGTATATAAGGTGTAATCAAAGACAACTGTCAGTATGCTGAAAGTGCTTACGATCCTTCCGTTGATGAGACTTCAAATCCTGTAATACAACGTTACCCTTGTCTAGGGGGTGATTTCCCGGAAAACCCCTTCGACGCTCAAGTCAGATCGGAAAACAAAAATCAATGAATGTATGATATTGAATGAATACCAGATTAATGGATTGTAGAATGAGTTCATATCAATTGAAAGAATATTTCATTAATTATAGATTGTAAATAGGAGGGCGGTGACGGTAGGACTATAAAAGCTTCTAGTGCAAATGAGATATGCGACAAGTATTTATAATGGCGGAATGAAAGTTGGTTAATAAATTAATGGATATCACGGGCTAAATAGGTGGTAGTGGTAGATTATGGTGAGTAGTGAGTAGTTATTTTAGGAAGTTAGTGGACCAAGGTGGGTGGTTTAGGGTTTGGCTAAATAAATTATGAGTTTCTTTATTTGACCGCATAACAATAATAATAATAATAATAATAATAATAATAATAATAATAATAATAATAATAATAATAATAATAATAATAATAATAACAATTCCAAATTCAATGTAATAATCCCATACAGCATACGGGTGATAAACACAATTCAAAAAACAGAAATCCTTAATATATATACATACGTTATCAACTCCATTTTCGTATTCTCATTTAAAAATTCATATTTCACATTAATATATATACATATTAACTAAAATCCTTAAAATTCAAACACATTTAAATTGCTTCAATGATGATTGTCAATCTTATATCTTGAACACAATTAATTTTATTTTCTAAATCAACCCATGACACATTTTCTTTTAAATCTTTACTCATGAAAAACCTATTTATAAATTAGTGATATATACACATATATACATATTTGTACCCCGTATTTTTTTTACCGAGTTTTAAATTTATCAATATAAATAAATAAACTAGAAGAAAATAATAATAATAATTATTATTATTAAGTTACATTATTTACATAGACAAGTATAAAAAATAAAGTGAGTTAATTAAAGGGAATTAGGAGGGGGTGGTCGGTTATGTAAGGGAGGCAAGGAGTTTATAACTCCTCTTATAATTGAGTATTAAGGACACAATTAAGTGGATTAAGGGAGGCAAGGAGTTTGTAACTCCTCTTATAATTGTGTATTAAGGACCCTTACATCTTTCAAATTCAAGTGAGTAAGAAAAATTTTGTTGTTCCATCAAATCTTTTGATCAAAGGGGTAAGTTTAGTTGAATTGTTATTTATAGATTTTATATATAAAATTTCTAAAATGAATTATATTTTATGTATGATGAGATCCTATGACCTTCAAGAGGATTGAGTAATTTTTTTTATAATTTTCTTTAATAATCCTTTAATAAACTTTAATTTGTTAAAAAGATTAAGTTATGTTTCTTTTATAAAAAAAAACCTTTTTTGATTTATATTATTTAACAAAGTTTAAATTTGTTATAAGAATTAAGTTTATATTGATATTTAAATAAATTTCTTTTATGATCTACGTTTCTCTAACTAAATTTCAATTTGTTAGAAGAAATTTATATGGTATGGATAAGTAATGTAGTCATCCAAGAGTTTATAAATCCTTTAGCAAAATCTGATTTGCTTGAGGGATTGTGTTTATATATATGTCTTGATTCAAAAGGGTGATTTGGTTTCATGATTCTCTATAAAATTTTAATTTGTTAAGAGAATTAAGTATTTGATTTAATTATCATACTTTATGAAATTTTAAGTTTTTCTTGAAGGATCTTGTGGATGGGCATGTTTTTTTCTTTTTTTTTTTTTTAATTTGATGGATTTTATGCTTTGATGATGAGGTTTTGTGTATTAATATATGTGTGGAAATATCAGGTGGTTGTGTGATAGAAAAACTTGTCTTGATTGTTTTATGTTAGTAGTTGTGAATTTGGTCTTATTAGATTTATTTTGGTCATGAGATTAAAAAGGTTTAATAATTTGAATAATGTATAAATAAAAAAATATATAATAATAATAAAATAATAGGAATTTTCGGACAACAGCTGTTGCCTCGGCATTGGCGCCCGATCCGAAAATGTTGGGCGTGTTTCGTTGTTGTTTTATTGTACCCGATGTGTTAAAAACTCGTTAAACACTTAAAATAATTAAAAATAGCAATTGGATGTTAGAAATTATGAAATTTGGTACCCAAGGTAATGGATGCGTTCCGGATGCAATGGTAAAGTCGAATTTTTCATTTGAATTTTCTAAACTGCCGAAATGGCCATTAAGTTTCCGGTTAAAATTTAAAGTTTGAAACTATTAGAAATTGGACGAAAACATTTAAAATTATCAAGTCTTAGTAATATCTTAGTAGTATGGAGTGGATTAAATGTGTAAACACGTTCTAATACGTGATCGTTTTGTGTGTGTGTTATTTAGGACCTCGATTCATAAGAGGGTGAAATTTCTGTCGTGCTTGAACATCATTTGTTTGCAGCGCTTAAAGGTACACGCTTAGACCATACTGTTTATGTGGTTGTGCAAGTAGTGTTGTTTCATTTCTAATCGAGGCATTGTAAATCACATAAGGATGAGACATCTCAAATAATTTGAAAGAAGTTAACTTAAAAGTTGACGGTTTATGCGTTTGTTACCCAAAGGGGTTAACGTTTTGGTTTGGATTATTACAATTATTGTTCTTATGGCAGTTTTGGATCATTACGGTGACCATGAGGGTATGCATACTTTACCTCTGACGACTCGCACAGGACGGGCAACGTTTTAGGTCGGTAGTTGCGTTGGGATTAGCTATTCCAAGTGTATTCCTCCAAAACGGATTGGATTTTTACTTGAACGACCCGAACAGGACGGGCTACGTTACGAGTTGGGATTATCTAGTATGAATGTATTAGAGCCTTTGCATGCTAGGAAGAACACATTGCTTATATTCAACCCGTTTGACAATTGTATGCAGTCTCTGACGTGTATTGGAATTGTTCTTTGGGACTTGCTACTTGCTGTCATACGACGACTAGAAGGTCGATTGCAGGTGGGGACTGGAGTGAGGACTCAACCTAGGACCCGTTATCATCAAGAAAATGTTTTCTTATGTAATAAAATAATGAGTAGTATCAATTTCAATTATGTAACAAAATTTTAGTTCGGTTTCGTTATTTCTACTTAACTCTATTTAGAGGCCAATAGGCTCTCGAGATGTAAGATAGGATTTTTCGTAGGTTTGCTACCGTCGTATGTTTTATTTCTGTTTAATCATATTCCTTTATCGATGGGACGTTGTCGATCCTAGAGAAGATGTTTCTTTAGTGTTCGCCATGTGAACTAGGATCATGTTTTCATATGATTTTCCGGGTCACTTAAGCCGGGCCGTTACAATATTTTAATCATCATATAAAATGATGAAACAAAATATAAACATACTTTTAATAACATGTTTTCATCACTAATCTATTTCTTTCTATGTATTTCAAATAAAAAGTATGAACATGATCCTTTAAACAAATTAAAATTTTGTTAAAGCTTTATGAATCACAGACTTACAACCGATGATCAAAAGGCTTGAATTAGGACACTTGAACACCTAAAACCAAACCTTGAATATTTTTTTCTTCTCTGATCTTTTTCTCTCTTTGTTTTAATGGAATGGAGGTAAGAGAGTAAAAATTTCTGATTTTGGTTCTATATTAAGCATCCATATGAAAAGGTTAAGGCATGATTAAGAAAGGGATAAATTCATATGCTTAGTCCCCATGAATGGCATTTCGTGGAGTTATTTGAATCTTCTAGAAACCAACCTCCCCTTTCCTTTCCCTTATTAATTTTTTTATTTAATAATAATTTGATTAAATTGTTCAATTAATTTGTAAGACAATAAAAATTATTTTGCGATAAACTTATTACGCAATGAAGCACGCGCACCGTGAAAAATTAAACAATGACGAATTGAAATATAAGTGTTTATATATTTTAATTGACTAAAATATATTAAATAATTATTTATTTAGATGGTATGTTAACGAGATGTTACATTTTATTTATATTTAGACACTACTACTTTTTTTAATATTAGCCATTTATTCAAAATCTCTTTTAAAATTATCCACACATCACAATTCTCCATTGTCTCCTTAAAATTCATTTTTATTTTTATCTTTGATTTGATGTAAAGGAGGAATATAGGAGATAGAAAAACCAAATCATATCCTCAATATATTTAGATTTACTATTAGGGATGGTCATGGGTCTAATATATTGTTGAAACCGCGCCTTATTAAGAGTCTGAGTTTTATTTTTTGAGACACATCGAATACGAGGCGGATTTGGATCTAAAAAATTATTGCGGGTCCAGATCCTAGGGTTAGGACCCGGAACCAGACCCAGATTCGGACCCTGTACCCACTCCGCTGACCCTGACTTAGACCCTTATAATTAATAGATTGTCTTAATATTTTGTGAGTATTGTGACTTTTGTATATTGTTCTGACTTCTGTCCGTACTCCAATACTCCATTTATTCTATATATATATATATATATATATATGGAGAATTGAAAATAAAAGGGTCCGAATTCGGATTCTGCTGGTCCCATTCAATCCCGCCTCATGACGATTTCTATTGACAACCCCGTGCGAATGGAAAGTGTATCCTGAAGACGCGTCGTTCTGAGGCCTGAGAAGTGCAACAAAACTTGGCAGAAGGACAGCCCAACACCAGTCACTATCTTTATAATGTTACACATACTTGTAGTATACTAAATACTAATACACCTCCGTCCCTGTAGGATATTAGTAATCTGAAATTATATTGTTTTGAAGGAAAAGGTAGATATTTAATTAAGAAAGATAAACTAATTTGTGTAAATAAAATTAAATAAAAATAAATTATATGAATGTGATTAAAAAATGTAATTTGTTATCCATAAATAAAATTAACGAAAATTTTTAAAAATATCAAATTATGCCAGAGACAAATAAAACCTTTGTTTCATGAACTGTTGTTTCTACTGGTTCTCCTCTGCATTAAGCAAAGCCGAAATCAGTATTTATGTTGATCAAATTCTCATTCCTTCTTCATCACTCTTCAACTATCCTTCTCCTTTTTTCTATCATCTTCTTCTTCTCTCCATCTTCTCAAGGATCTTGCAGTGACTTTGAATCTGAACCGTCCATGGCAACTCTTGGTGGATTACGTGAATCACATGGTGCCGCTAATGATGCTGAGATCGAAAGTCTTGCTCGATTTGCTGTTGATGAACATAACAAAAAAGAGGTTGTCTTTTCTTCTTTGCTCGTTGCATGATCTCTACTCGGTTTTTGTGGGTCTTTCTGCTTTTGAGATTTTCAAAATCTTAGGTTTATGCTCTGAGTGATTGTTCATATGTTGGATTTTCAATTCGGTTATTGGGGTTTCGATTGTTCCTTTTTTTAGATTAGATGCTTTTTATATTCATGCTTACTCCTTAGGATGATTGCTGTGAAATTTTTTGTTAGGAAATCGACTATTATTCTCATCGTTGTCATTGTTATTATCATTAGGATCCTTAAAATTACTTCTCTTCGAAAGAAGAAATTGTGTGTATTACATATGTTACTTGGAGCAATAGAGGACAGAATTCAAGCTATTAGGAATTGGGAAAATTGTATTTTCTGTATTTGTATTTTGATTTCTGTCCAAAACCTTAAATTGTTGTGCTTTTCTGTTCAGTAAGACCATAATAGTGAAAGAATTCAAGTTATTGAAAGGGAACCCTTCAGGAAATAATTCAAGTTATTGTAAATAGGAATATTAGAAAAGGATTCAAGTTGTTGAAAAATTTTAATTAATATACTGAGTGTATGGGTTGCCGCCTTCATTCCCTCCAGACCCAGACCCTGTTCATAGAAGATACACTGGGTACGATAATGATGGTACGATAATGATGATAGTATACATAATGAGTGTATGGTGCTTCACAATGATTCTTATGTGATTTTGTTGATTTGGAACTCTTTAAAAGTAATTATATGTATTACAAGATTTTGTTAATTTGGAACTCTTAAAAGATAATTATATGTATTGCAAAATCTTTTTTTTACCTATGTTTAAGAGATGAAATTTCTGATATGTTTCCCTCTTGATTAAATGAAGAATGCATTGCTAGAGTTTGCAAGGGTTGTGAAGGCAAAGGAACAAGTGGTTGCGGGTACATTGCATCACTTTACTATTGAAGCTATTGATGCTGGTAAGAAGAAACTGTATGATGCAAAGGTATGGGTGAAGCCATGGATGAACTTCAAGGAGTTGCAGGAATTTAAACACACTGAGGATTCTCCTTCGTTCACTTCTTCAGACCTTGGTGCTATTAGAGGTAATTATGAAAGCTCATCTAGAAACCTTTTAGAATACTATCAAGGTCCTCAAAATATTTGCATAGTGTGTTTGGGTAAAAAAAAGAACGAAGGAACGGGAAGATAGATAAGTTTTCCCTTCGAATGTGCCTATCCTAGCATGTTAGGGAAGATTGGTTTCTCATTAGAATGTGGAGGATGTCATCCCTTCAATTATGCCCCCCTCATTTGCTATTTGAATGGAGGAAAATCCATTCCCTATTTGCCTCCCCTTTTCTTCCCTTTAGTTCCTATATTCCAAACAAAGGAATAGCAGTGGTTTGAACTCATAAGTAGAAAGTTTTACCATACAATCATGGTCAGGTTCCTTCTAGTGTACTTAAAGTTGGTCTTGCTGTGTATAATTTCGTCCGCTATGGCCTTTTTTCTATTGATATTTGGATTTTTTGGGTGGTCAATTTTTGCTTTTTGAGTTTCTATGAGTGATTATGCCACTCACTTCCTAAATCTTGAAAGAGACAAGGTGAAAGAATTGCTTTGAAAGAATTGCTTTGACCTTTTACGGTTAAATGGTGGGAATGATAATGAAAAGTAGTCTCAGTAGGAAAATCTCTTAATAAGTTTAATGGTCATATCTAATCAATTTAATTATCTCATTTACTCCACAAAAGTCATTCTATTGCATTATCATTCATTTGGAGGGGTGGTATTAGGTTGTAGTGAAAATTTGAAAAAAAATAATTTTTGATCAACGTTTGATCACCATGGGATCAACATAGTATGATTCATGAAAATTTACGCCACAAATTATTCATTATCATCATTTAATAGTAATAACCAAACAAGCCATAAATTAATGGTTTGTCCACCTCCACATCACGTTGTTATTTCTAGAGCATATTACTCCCTTGAAAGTGAACCGGCAGATCTTTCTTTGCGAAGGAGTATAAATGCCAATTGTTGGATATCATTGCATCTAAGAACCATACTTTAATGATGTCTCAAGAAAAATGCTTGTGGGAGGTGCCATTATGGTTAATGATATCTGCTTGTAGTGAACCCTTACATGAAAGTTGAGTCAAAGCAAGCATGTAAGAGTTGCATTGAATTGTCAGCATTTGGCTTTGTGACCTTTTTTGATATGTGAACAAGAGTATGAGTACAATTTTTCTAAATTATTTCACACCGGAACATATTGGTTGCATAGAGTCTAAAGTCTAGATCACTCCAAGAGCATTAGAGACCAATAGCTGGTGCTACAGGAATATAAGTGCATTGCGTTTGTGTTCCTTGATGCTTCAAACTCGTAGCATATGCCATATGGAAATATCTTTATGAAGCATCTTTCTTATGCAGAAGGGGAGCCTTGGCGCACCGGTTTAGGTGTAGCATGATTGTAAGTTTGTGGGTTTAAATCCTCGTATTTCCCGAAATGTAGGATAAGAATTGCGTACATCTCTGTGGTGTTATCCTTCTCGGACATCACTTTGTGGGGACACTTAGTGCACTGAGCTGCCGTGTTTTTCTAGCTTCCATATGAAATTTATTCAATTTGATTTAAACTTCCGTTTTGACTTTATGGAACTCTTTGATTGTATCGATTATTTTGGTACTATATAGTTTCCGATCCTGCTGGAACTAATCTGTGTTAATGTAATCAGAAGGGCATGCCTCAGGATGGAAAGAAGTACCTGTCCATGACCCTGAAGTGCAAAATGCAGCTGAACATGCTGTCAAGAATATACAGCAAAGATCCAACTCTTTATTTCCTTATGAACTGCAAGAAATCGCTCATGCAAAGGCGGAGGTTTGTCTTCTTACTTTCTTGGAGCTGAGATGCTTTCTTAATTTTTAAGAATTCATGTTCCAAATTGTATTTGCTCAAATCGCCAAAATTTTTTCTTTTTTTTTTATTCACGTGATCTATGCTTTTTGGATTAGCAAATTCACTTTAAAAATTTGTGCACCTCGATATAAGAATTCAGGCTTTAGAACTAAAATCTATGCTTCTTTTGAAGTGTTTATAACCGATTTATGACCGGAATAACTTGAGTTGAAGCGCAGAGTCTAATCAAAAGGTTAACGGACCCAAGGGGTTAGATATTTTATGCAAGGGCTTGTGATTATTATGTCGTTTAGATATACTTATTTGGAAAATTTCTGAGTTTTTAAGTTTCATTTATTCTGCAAAATTTTATTAGAAATCTGAGGCGAAATTGGTTGTGTAAATGACAGATTGAGGAAGACACTGCAAAGTTTAACCTGCAGCTGAAAGTGAAGAGAGGAAACAAGGATGAGAGTTTCAATGTAGAGGTGCACAAAAGCAGTGACGGCAATTATAACCTTAATAAGATGGCCAACATTCAGCCTGAGATTGAGAACCAGTAATGCCATCCTTGCCTGGGTTTCCTCATGGTTTTCGTAGGGACTGAACTAGTACTAGTAAATACAGCTTACTTGGTTTTAGTATAATAATAATAACCTACATGCTTTGTGATGGTTGCACCTTCCGATGTGGTGGCTTTCATCAACGGGTATGGAACATCGTCCTTTTGTTTTTATTCGATGGCTTTGGGAGTACTTCATATCATAATGTTACAGCGACTTGGTTAATGTATAATTGTCTCGACTTTTGTAAGTGATTACATCTGAGTGTGCCTTCTATGTTATGTATGGTTTTAGTTATTTTCTCATTCACTTATTTTTGCAACTTGAATTCACTTCATTATGGTATGCTGTTCTATCCTTTAATTTTTCCCAATTCTCTTAAAACATATTTAAACTTTGGCCTTTTAAGTGACGAAATACTAACAAGACAATATGAGAGTAAAAAGTTGAAAAACAAGACTTGAAGAATCATGGATGATTACTAGTAGTTTTGGCCTCCTTTTTGAAAGAAATTGCTTATTTTTCGTTTTGACGGGAAATGTCATGTGTTCGTAGTCTGCAAGATACTATGATATATTTTCGTTTCTTTTTAATAGCTATTACTATTCTTCGTAGCAAACCATGTTTATGAATCGTTGGGACTCATTGTGCGACATACCAAACTATGTTAATCACTCTGGAAGTAAAGGTGAAGGTAAACAATGTAAGCCACAAGTCCTAAATCAGAAAACCTACAGATCCAGCGGGACCATAAATGGCAAATTTCTAGGTCCTTTTGCCTTTCCTCTTGCAAGGAACCGGTCTCCGCTTTCATCTACATTCTTGCCCCTAAATTCAGATTTCTGCAGTTACTCTTCATCGTAGTCCTCATCTTCTATTCTCGAGTTAAATTGCCCTATATGATGTGGATCAATGGCCATTCCATCGACTTCGGAGACCAATTCCTCATTCTTGCTTTCCGGAGGGGGATCGACCGGTGCTGTAGCATTTTCAGCTATTGCTACAGAAGGTGGTCCCGTCTCTGTGTTTTCGGTTACAACAGCATTCAAATCGAAATTCCGGACTGTCATGTCCTCACCATCACCTACGAATGGACTTTCCTTCATTGGATCGATCTTATTAGGATCATCGTCTACATTGGGTACTTGAATAAAGTTAGGCTTATTGCTAGGCTCGAAGGATGATGATGGTTCAGCTTCCATCTCATGGTGAGAGGATGGCTCTCTTTCTAAAGGAGGCCTTTCCCTTCCACGACCTCTCCCTCGGCCACGCCCTCTTCCTCTACAAGTGCTGCTAGCATGGCTCAGTTCTTGCTGCATAACAGTACAAATGCCGTTACTTTACATAAGACTGATGTGTGTGGGCGTATGTATGCAAGTATCTTACCATTCTGCTTTTCTTTGAATCTTCATCACTGTCATGATACTCATCAACGGCAAATTTTCTGGCACATAAAGATTTATGAGTCAAGTTGCAGAGCATTTGAAAAGTAAATCCAGGAGAGCAAAGAAATTACAAAAGCCATCAAGCAGTATTTAAACTAACCTCCTCTTGGGAGCGGTTCAATCATCTGCATTTGCATCAGAATTACCATAATCAGGAACTTTGCTCACAACATCTTTCAGAAAATCAAACATGCTGAACAATTCTGATTGGAATCCTTATAAATTTCACAAGGTGTAGCTCATCATTAAGGATGTATATTCTGATTGGAACAATTCTTTGCAAGGAACTGATGAACTAGTTCCATGTTCCCGTCTGATGCGGAGCTCGGGCCATACATATCAATCCTCAGATCTCACTGAAACATGAATTAAATCATTAAAATATGACTCTGGAAAGACCTTGCATCAGATGCCAAGGGCCCAGGACCATCAAAGAGCCACCTACATAGATATAGGAGACTACAATGATATACAAACAGAAAATCTTATAAAATAGGAAAAATTGACACTAATAATCCAACCTTTTACCCATTTGCTATGAATAATCCCGCCTTTGGATTATTTTCTAATAATCTAACCTTTGTCATACATTTGCCCACAACATACCATATTTCTAATAATAGGATATGTTGTTAGCAAACTAAAACAAAGGTTGGATTATTCACAGCGAACGTAACACAAATGTTGGATTTAAAGAGTGGAAAAAAGATTAATTTAGGGTTTTGATTTTGTGATTTGTATTTTCATTACTTCAAAGAATAATTACAGCTCCTACTTATACACCATAATGCTACTTATCTAAGGTAAGAATGATTACAAAATAATTAACAAAATAATTTACTTCCTAAAATACATTATTTAAAATATTCGGGATTTCTACACTCCCTCTCAAGTTAGGTCGTAGGGTTCACCAAGGCCTTACTTGCAGATTGCATCATCAAAAGCCTTGGATGCTAGCGCCTTGGTGAGGGTATCTGCTAACTGATCTCTCGATTGAACATATGGAATATTCACGATCCCCTTCTCGAGTTTCTCCTTGATGAAATGCCGGTTAATCTCGACGTGCTTGGTTCGATCATGTTGAACAGGGTTCCCGAATATGCTGATAGCTGCTTTTTTTTTTATCACAATGAAGATCACATGCCCCTTTTTGCGGAAAGTTTAATTCTCCAAGTAATTTTCTGATCCAAGACTTCCATAATACCCTTGGTGATCCCTAGAAACTCGGCTTCTGCACTTAAAAGTGCTACAACCTTTTGTTTTTTACTCTTCCAAGTGACAAGATTCCCTCTTACCAAGGTGCACTATCCGGACGTAGACTTTCTGTCATTCCTATCGCCAGCCTAATTTGCATCTGTATAGGCTATAACATCCAGGTTGTCGTTCTTCCCAAAGAGAAGTCCCCTATTACTAGTTCCCTTTAAATACCGTAGGATTCTCATCACCGTCGTAATGTGTTGTACTTGAGGCATATGCATGAATCTACTTACTACATCAACTGCATACGCGATATTTGGTCTTCTGTGTGATGAGTTTACCAACTATCCTTTTATATCAATTTTTATCAGCCAATTTTTCTCCTTCAATTATCTATAGTCCATGATTCACTGCAATGGGAGTCTCTACTGATTTATAGTCGAGCATGCTTGTTTCTGCTAAGAGATTTAGAATATACTTCCGTTGACTGATGAAGATTCCCTTTTTTGATCGTAGAACCTCTATGCCAAGAAAGTACTTCCACTTCCCTAAATCCTTCATTTTGAACTCACTGATAGTTTACCCTTTAAATCTCGAATCTCCTCTGCGTCATTACTAGTGATGACCATATCATCTACATAAATGATCAAACACGTAATCCGATCTTTTTTTTTCTTGAGAAATAATGTGTGATCGGATTTACTTTGCTTATACCCAAACTTCTTCATGGCTGCAGTGAACCTCCCAAACCATGCATGGGGTGATTACTTCAAACCATATAGAGCTTTGCTGAGCCTGCATCCCTCTTTCAGAGTGTATTCTTCTGAGAAACCTAGAGGTGCTTTCGTGTAAACTTCCTCTTCAAGTTCACCTTGTAAAAGGCATTTTTGACATCGAATTGGTGAAGGGGCCAATCCTTATTAGCAGCTATAAAGAACAGAACCCGAATTGTGTCAATCTTCGCAACCGGCGAGAATGTTTCAAAGTAGACAACCCCATAAGTCTGAGTGTACCCTTTTGCTACAAGACGAGCTTTATACCGTTCAATTGAACCATTTGCATGATATTTGATCAAGAACACCCATTTGCATCCCACTGTCTTCTTCCATTTTGGCAACTCGCATTTCTCCCACGTTTCATTCTTCTTGAGACCTACTATTTCTTCCTCCATTGCTTTGTTTCATTTAGGATCATAAAATGCATCTTTAACACTCCTGGGTAATCCGTTTAATTATAGGGAAGTATTGAAGGCCAAAGTTGTTTCTGACAGAGATTCATTATTACTTTGGTTGATTGGATATCGAGACCTTAGAGCTTCATATTCAGGATCATATCTCTTTGGTGGAACACCTCTCGTGCTTCTTGGTGACAATTCATACCTGGTACACAACTCATCACTATTTTCATCATTAGATTCAAAGAGGTCGGGATCAACCTCAATAGTCAGTATAACATTGGAGTCATCATTAAAAATAGTTTCAGATACTACCTCTGGTTTAGTAGAAGGCTCATCAGATGGGGTTGAAGTGCACTGAGAGGAAGGTACTATGTATTTAGGAGCAGTGTTGGTGGTGTTACCTACTTGCTCTGTAGGGTCTATCCTTCCTGCATATGTTAGCCAGCTTAGGTCCTCATCTCCATTCTCCCCCTGAGGACTAGGCTGGGTAAAGTAGTGAACGTCTTCAAAGAAATCACAGTCTATAGTGGTGTACATCTTATTAGCAACTGGATCAAAACACTGATAACCCTTTTGAGTAGTCCCACAGCCCACAAAGACATACTTAACAGCTCGGGGTTCAAGTTTGGTTCTGACACGTTTAGGAAGGTGAACATAAACAACACATCCAAACACGCGGGGAGGAAGAGAGTGAGATGAAGGAATAGGTACATGGGATTTGAGGGTATCTAAAGGGGTTTGGAAATCTAAGGCCCTTGTGGAAAGGCAATTTCTAAGGTAAGTTGCAATTGCAATAGCTTCAGGCCAATAAAGGGCAGGGACATAAGCTTCAAACATAAGGGATCAAGCCATTTCAAGGAGGGTTCGATTCTTACGTTTAGCAACTCTATTTTGTTGGGGAGTAATGAGACAAGTGGTTTGATGTATGAGACCATGGTCAAATATAAATTGTTTCATATTCAAATTAACATACTCCCTCCCATTGTCAGATCGGAGGATTTGAGGATGAGTGTGAAATTGTGGTGTAATCATATTGTAAAAATTAACAAACACATCAAAAACTTCGGATTTATGTTTCAAGAGATAAACTCAACTCATACGAGTGCAATCATCCACAAACAAAACAAAATATGACAAACTATGAGAATTAAAACCAGGAGCAGGACCCCAAACATCAGAATGTAACAAAACAAAAGGTTTATCAGTACGAGATATGCTTGGAAAATAAGAATGTTTATGGCTTTTGGCTAGCACACATGCTTCACAATCCAAAACACTACAATTATTAAAAGATAAAAAGAGACGTTTTAAATAACCCAAAGATGGATGTCCTAAGCGACGGAGCCATATCTCAAGTTAATGATTAGGAGACCCATGAGCAAGCGATGTGTGACCTTTTTGACCCACCTCATCAACATAGTATAGTCCTCTCTTAGTACCACGCCCAATGATCGCCCCCGTTTGAGCATCCTTCACAATATAATCAGAAGATGTCATAAGAACAGTAGAATTAAGCTCTTTTGTTAACTGACTAATAGATAACAATTTATGAGAAAGATTCAGAATCAAGAGGAAATTTCTTAATTCTATGGATGGTGAAATATTAATTGTGCCAGCCTGGTTAACCTCTATACTCTTCCCAATAGCATTTTGTATATGAGTGCGAGGGGTTGAGTTGATGGACAAAACATCATGGGGTCAAAAGTCATTGTATTTGTGGCCCCACAATCAAAAATCCATTTAGTAGAAAAAGGTTTACATAATAAGCACACCCCTTGTTTTGCTAAGCCCAATGTAATATTATTTGTGGTAGAGAAAAATTGGTCCCTATGGGTATTTGGGCCGGCTACAGGTTCATAAGGAATGGTTAGGGTTTTATTTATGGGATTTATAAAAGAGCTAAAGGAGGAAAGTTTATTTGCCCCCCCTTCTCGTTTTCTCTCTGGAACCTTCGAAGGTTCCCTCACCCCATTTCTGTCATGATTCTGTGCATGTACTCCATTGTTTCCGGCAGCAAGGAACGCACCTCCATCTCTATTTTTTTTCTTTTGGTTATTTTGGGGAATAGAGGATGAACCAAGGGCGAGTTGTGCCTTGCCAGTAACACGGTTCACCATAGCTTTGGAGGCGGTCTTCTTATTCTTGATATCGTCCCACCATTTCGGGTACCCAATGAGCTTGAAACACGCTTCCTTTCTGCGCTTTGTTCCTCCACAGTAACTACATTTTATGTAAGATCTATTTCCTTCATCTCGCCGGAATGAGGTTTCCGACTGGTGTTTGATGGCTAGCCCTCTTCCAATCTCTGAAGGATGATTTCCTAATGATGAGGTGGCCCCATGATGCCACATCGTGCTAGTTCACGGCGGATGGTGGCGTAGATTGAGCAAATCTCGCCTCTCCTTGTCTAGATTTTCATTAATGCCTCCCAAGATCTGGTGTAATCGCGACCTCTGTATAAAGGTGTTGAAAATTGTAATGTCCTCCGCATGTTTTATTGGATTTAGCATTCGACAATCGATCTCCTTCCACAGAGTGTTAAGCTTTCAAAAATACACTTCAATAGTGTTATTGCTTTGTTTGAGATTTGCAGCTTTAGTGCTTAGATCAAATATCTGTAATTCGTCCCTTCCACTACTTAGAAGGGTTTCAATTCCTTTCCACAATTCAAAGGATGTAGTGTAATCGAGGAATTGGTTCATCAGATCTGTTTCTATATTAGCTATAATCCACGAGAGTACAATGGAATCCCGTTGTTTCAACTGTTGATACTTTGGGTCTGTCGGTTATGGGGGAATGTCAATGATGTGGTTGAGACGCCCTCTCCCTTTGATTGTAACTTGGATTACTTTACACCATTTGGTGTAGTTTTGACAATTTATTTTTTCAGCTACCTTCAAGTCTGCTGAAGGTGTTTCTGTGGGATTGTTTCGTTTACTAAGTTGTTGGAACATTTGGAACATCTGTTCCATTTGGGCAACTGTGAAAAGTTGCTATTTTGGTTTGCTTTTCGTCTTCCGTTACAGTTAAGGAGTAATGGTAAATCATGGTAGCGGAAAAAGGTTACCAGGCTCTGATACCATAAAGAGCGAAAAAAGATTAATTTAAGGTGTTGGTTTTGTGGTTTGTGTTTTCATTACTTCAAAGAATAATTACAGCTCCTACTTATACACCATAATGCTACATATCTAAGGTAAGAATGATTACAGAATAATTAACAAAATAATCTACTTCCTAAAATACATTATTTAGAATATTCGGGATTTCTACAGGATTATAAGAAAATAATCCAAAGGTGGGATTATTAACATCAGACGAATAAAAAGTTGGATTATTAATATCAATTTTTCCTATAAAATAAGTATCTGTAGGGAACATCAATTAAAAACCTCAACAAGGTACAACAACAATAACAACAGTAATCTCAGAGCCGTAATCTCAAAAGAACTTCAAGAAGTTACTCTTGAATCAAAATCCAGAAAATGATGAGCATCAAACATCAATACTCTGGAAGAAATTCTATCGTCTTTCACTGCTAAAAGGGTTGTTCGAATGGTTGTTGATCCAACCATCAAATATTTATAGATATTTCCAACAATTTTCAGTTATGTGCCAGAAGATTCTTAAGAGTCTATCATTCTATCTCTATGACAACTTCTAGTAGTCTATAACAGCACATATGAGATTCATCGTACTCTAGACTCGAGAGGTGTAGATGCTGCTTAAGTTGACACAATGCTCAATTTACACCATAAAAAACTAAATTTTGGGGTCAAGCATTGGGCTCATAGATACATTTTGAAAATGGATAAGCTTCTAACAAGGTTGAGTCTCAGTGTAAGGTGTTCGCGATAAGTTTTTTATATCATCAAGTGAAGTAGACAAATGTTAGGACATAGGGAGGGGCAATAGTGCATATTCTAATTACTATTGGCTTGCATCAAGGCTTGCCATGAAGCCCCTTTCTTTTTGTAGCAAAACTAGATGAGATAACTCAATCAATACAAGGAAACTTGCTTGGTACATTTTTGTCGATGACGTTATTTTGGTAGAATAAGGGAGACAAGAGTTAGAGTCGTGAGGGTTCAAATTAAGTAGAAGTAACAGGGGGCATATGAACTACGAAGTGGAACTTTAGCACAAACGATATAACAAGAGGCACAATAAAGTTAGAAGAGAAAGAAATCGCTCTTCATGAATGCTTCAAATCTGTGTTACCCAAAACACGGAATGGTACCACGATCCACGATCGGGAACACTTGGTCAAAACGCACCCACATCTTAACAACTTTATTCCGTTACTTGGAGCACATATAGAGTAAAGAATGATTTGCAAATTACAGTTGTAAAGTTTAGCACTTTTGCGAATTATAGCCTCAATGTTTATTTTTTGCGAATTACAGCCACCAAAGTTCAAAGTTTAAAAGTTCATGCCATAAACACAAAACTCCGACCACTTAACCTGAAATTTCGATCACCAAAATGGTCGGAATTCTGTGTTTTGGCCTAAACTTGCAAACTTTGATACTTTGGTGGCTATAATTCGCAAAAGATAAACAATGTGGATGTAATTTACAAAAGCGCTAAACTTTAAAACTGTAATTCGCAAATTATTCTAGAGTAAATTATATCTTATGTTTCCTACCGCCTCTTTCTCTTTACTTTGCTGTCTCTTTCTTTTCTTTTACTTTTTATAACTTTAAATTTTTTACTTTTACTATTGTTTTGTTCTTCTTCCTAATTGACTATTGTTTTACAATCAGTACTTTTAATTCTTTTACCGCTTTACATGTAGTATCTTTTTTTTTTAAATCCAATTAATTTTTTACTAGTATTTATTTTTAAGATCTAATAATTTAAGAGTAAATTATAGTACCAAAAAATGATCATCGTTTCGGAGTCGCTTCGGATAGCGTTTTGTGTTTTTGATCCCGTCCCACCTCCCAATTGTATTGCGTTCCATGTAACAGTGCCTCAAATATTTTGAGTCTATTTTTCAAAGTGGTGGAGACATCCAACAAGATGTGACTCATAGAATTAAGTATGAGTGACATAAATGAGAGCAACTGTTTGTATATTATGAAATCAGAGTGTGCCCCTAAAGCTAAATGACAAGTTTTATCGAACGACTATTTACACTAGCGCTAGATTTGATTCTCGCTTTTTTTCCATCTTACCTCGTAAAGTCACAATCCAAAAAAGAGGATAATAGATTAAAGTTTAATCACAAAAGAAAAAGGTACTATTACTATTCTATATTTCTACTTGTCCTTTTATTTTTTTATTAGGGGGTGTTTGGCACAAGAGAAAAGAACTTGTCAAATTTTAATGAGACTTGAGACATTTATGACAAAAAGTTGCATCCCTTGTTTGTTATGTTTGGGACTTGGATGAAAGATATAAGGATGAAAGTCTCAACTCAAAGACTTAGAGTTTTTTTAGGCCAAAGTCTCATTCCCTCCTTGAAATCTCATGTGCAAAACACCCTCTATTTATCACAATGAAATTTATCACAAAGTCTCATTCCATAGATTACATGGTAGGGGGAATTAATCGCCTAGCAGATGTTACAAATGAAATTTATCACAATGATGAAATCAAAAGTCTTCAACTACTAGTCCAACTCATATTTTCTTTGTATCATTTTTTAATAAAAAGTAAATATTCATTATTTCATCTATTATCCATTCATTGTAAATATTTTTGACTATTAGTAATGCTCTACATACTAATCTCAAGCATAGAGTTGCTTAAAAGTCAACTAAATCGTACTGACTACTTTATTGAAGATTATTTAATAATAATAAATATTTGAAATATTTAGAACATGTACATCCATATTTGGGATTATTAGAGAATATTCAATAGTTAAGATTATTTTTTGTCGATGGATAATTGAAGATTTTATGAACTCAGATATGATTCTATGAATTGGTATGATTCTATCAATAGTTGGCATAATGAATATTCTGAGGATGTGCATCCTTTTTAATCTAGTACGTACAATTTTATGAACTCTTAAAACTCTTCAATATCGAGGGAATTTTTTTTACACATAAGAGTATAGAAAAGGTTTTTTAATCACAAGAGTGGCAAACAAAAGAGTGCATTAAAATATTTTTTGAGATAGAATTGATTGTACTTTGGCAAGATTGAGGTTCAAGTTGAAGAAGTTTTAAATTTAATTTGAATTTTGATCAGGTTAAACATCGGGTACCCGATTATATTTGGGACATTTTGTTTTTTGTGGTAGATGAAATAACAAATCTAACAAGATGAAGCAAACTCGAGCAGTGTTTCTTCAGTTGCTTTGTTTCATCAGTTGCTACTAGCAATGGTCCACAAAGATCATGAAACTAGAATTGGGGCTTACTGTTTCTTATTCTTTATTTTCTTGTACCATTTTCAGTAGCTCCTCATCAAAATTTAACTTTGCCTATATATGGAAAATTTGCTCATATTCCGATGTGATATTGCGGAATTGTCTCGGCTTTATCTTCCTATGTTGCCTTGTTTGAGAAATTGCGGAAGGATAAATCAAGTAAAAAAGCGAACATTTCTCATCATAAATGGGTCATCGGGTAACTGATTAAAATTATATTGTGGCTCATGATCCAACCCGGTTGAGACGGGTAGGGTACCCAAACCGTAACTTATAATTTTTTGGTTTCATGACCCGCCATCTCAGATGCGGGTTGACAGGTCGGCGGGACGGTTTTTGGTTTAACAAGCCTAGTTAGTATGCATTTGTTGCTTGTTCGTTCTCTTATCATAGCAGTTATGTTTGTGTGCACAAATGCAGAAGCATGAGCCATTGTATTTGATCTATGGTGCACATATGCTAGCCATTTTTATTAGTGACTAGCTTTTGCTTGTATAGGTTTTAGGTTGGATTAGTATTTTATATAGAATACTCCAAGATGTAATTCATAACAATATGATGGTTGTTTAAATCCTTCTTAGAAGATATTTTTTAATAAAAGTCATTTTTATACCGATAACTATGTATACTTTTAACCACTTTTTGATTAAGGCTATTAAACATATATTGTACAAGATTATCAATTACAATTTTATTTAGTATCTCATATAATTTAACAACGGGATATGCATGTAACATACAAGAATAAACTTTAGCCGCAAGTTGTGCAAGTGGCAAAAAAGTATGATCAACCAAAGGCCAATGTTTGTGGCAAAAGAATATGATTTGTCCCGGATTGATGCATGTGGCAGAGGAACTCAATTACATAAGCTATTGTGTGGAAAAAAAATATAATTAGCCATGGGAATATGGAATTTCTCTTGGCAAAAAATTTACTTTTTGCCATAATAACTTTTACCCGAGGCAACAATCTATCCCGATCACTTGTGCAACAAGCATCTCTAGCTTGAATTCTCGTGGCTAGGGAACATAGCCATGGGAATTCATTACTTGTTCCACGATTGCAATCGTGGAAAAAGTGATGATTTGTAGTAGTGTATTGGACATACCCTTAACTCCTACTTTTGTGCACTAAAACCCCTAATGATGGCACATGAACCTCTATGCATAACACATACTATGACAAAACAGCATACCGTATTTTGGCTCGGAACAACCATAGGAGAATGACTCATAGACCATTCTCTCAAAGCGCTTATAATCTCACTTTTTAAACCTATTCTGGATAAATCATCTGTGTTGTTGGCTATGTATGAAGCAAGGTGAAACTATACAAACTAAAAGATTAAAAATTATTCAATGTTTTAAAATAAATCATAAAAAAAACTAGTTAGAAAAATTATACTTACGCAATGCATGCAACCAAAACGTGAACATTTTTGCTTGGATTTGTTGGCAATTGCTTTTTCCCCAAAACATTAAGAAATAGTGACCAATAATCAAACACATTTGATGCAATTTCCGCATTGTTATACAATGTTAATGCATCTCTCATTTCTAGAAAATACACAATCCCATATGTGAAAAGAACCTCTCTGTACATACATAAATGTTAGATTATGTAAAAGGAATGTATGTCACAATAAAGTTATTAAAATTAGTCACATAGAAATATGTAACATCCATTATCTCCTTACATTGCGTGATCAAGAACAATCAATTCAAGCACTTTCAAGCCTTTAATATATTGGATGTTTGAATCCACAAATTGTGATGTCGGGTTAAATTTTTCAACATTACCCCCAAATCCAAATTGCAAATCTCCTTGAGAGCTTACGGAATTAGGGTTTCATGCTCAATAGAATAGGTTTTTGTTTGTAAAGGTGTCGTATTCTTAACAAACACCTCCCCATATTCTTGGAACTACAAATTTTTTTCTCTTCCATCACTAGCAGTTGAGTTTTTTAATAAGCAAATCACAAAATGTGCCAATAGACACAAGTCATTCATTATTTTCAAAAAGTTATGACTGTGATTGGAAGGGGGCTCACCCTCTTTTCTCTTTGATTGAAACACACTCAACCTTCTACAATAGTCATGAGTAATAACTTCAACATCCCTTTTCAATACAAGTTCAGCCCGCTTCAATATAAAACATATTACTAAGCCAACAATAAAAAAAACATTTGACATATAATAAATCTCTACTTGACATATCCTAAACCCCAAATTTACATAGCATGATCACATGCTTAATAAAATGATAATCAACTTGTGGTACTCTAAAACGCTACATGACAATCACTAACGTTGTGTTTGGATCAAGAGAAATTGAGGGAAATGAAGGGAGGGATTTAGAAAGATGGCGAATCCCTTGTTTGGATAACAAAAAGGGAGATAAAGGATTTGGGGGGAGAATATAGAGAAATTTTTTAAGAATACAATCTCTCTCTTAAATGGCTTAGGTGTACAACCTTTCATGGCTTAGGTGTTGTTACTCTTGGCGTCTTCTTGTTAGTTTTCTTGGATGAGGAGTTAACTTTTGAAGTTTTAATGGTGAGTAAGGAAGGTAAAGAAGAAGATGAGTTGAAGAAGATGAATTGAGAGTGACGGTTAGAGAGGGAGTAAAGTGATGTGAGGGTATAGAGTAAGTGATATGATGTGAGGGTGTAAGTAGGAAAAGTTATAAGGGGTGAAAGGACGGCTACTTAAAGGGTTGTACTATAATTAATTTAATTAATTGTATGTGTCAACAAGGTGGATGATGAATGATTAGTGGATGGGTTCGTGGAATTGGTTTCTTGTAACAGTTTTTCGATTCGACCCTCATTAATAATTATTTTACGTTGATCATCTATATAAAATAATGATGCTGAAAAATTCAGAAAAAATGATAATGTCCTCTTTTTTTTTATTAATTTGAGGACTATCATACATAAAACAAATGCTGATATGGTTTGATCAATTTGAACATGTATTCAAGAAAGCAATCATAGCACATACTTTAAATAACTACATACCTAAACCTTTCAATGATTAATTTCTTAACCAAAGTTTTTGTGGATGAATCAACCTTCCAATTTTTATTTTGCTTTGAGGAGAACGCTTGCCATAAACTTTAGTGGAGCTTGATCATGCCAAGTTCCAACCTCATCTTTTCATGTTGTTCCCTTGGAAGTGGTTTAGTCATAATGTCTGCTATTTGCTCATTTGTATTAACACGCTTAACAATTATATTTTTATTTTCCACATTATCTTTTGAGAAAATTATGTCTTATATGAATATGTTTAACTTTAGAATGATGCACGGGATCTTTAGATATACATATGGCACTAGTATTATCACAATAAATAGGAACACATTCAAACTTAATACCAAAGTCTCTTAGCTGTTGTTTGATCCACAACATTTGGGAACAGCAAGCTGCTGCTGCCACATTATCTGCTTCCGCAGTGGATAATGCAACGGTGTTTTGTTTCGTGGAACACCAAGACACTAAACAAGAGCCAAGGAATTGTACCATATCTGAACTGCTTTTTCTGTTTACAAGATCTCCTGCATAATCTGCATCGCTATAACCTTTCAAATCATAGACATCACTTTTTGGATAAAATAGGGACAAGTCATCTGTTCCCTTCAAATATCTCAGAATTCTTTTCAATGCTGTATGATGTGATTCTTTGGGATTTGATTGAAATCTAGCACACAAACCAACACTAAACGCAATATCGGGTCTACTAGCGGTAAGATATAATAAAGATCCAATCATGCCTCTATACATGGTTTGATCAACAACAATACCATTTGAATCTTCATCTAATATAACATTTGTAGCCATAGGAGTGTGGTTTGTTTTAGCATTATTTAAACCATATTTCTTAAGAATTTATTTTATATATTTTTGTTGATGAATAAAAATTCCATTAGGCGTTTGTTTAATCATTAAGCCAAGGAAAAAATTTAATTCTCCCATCATACTCATTTCAAATTCAGTACTCATTAGGTTAGCAAATTCTTTACATAGAAACTCATTGATAGCACCAAAAATAATATCATCAACATAAATTTGAACAACTAAAATATTAGAACCTCTATTCTTGAATAATAAGGTTTTGTCAATTTTACCTCTAACAAAATCATTTTCAATCAAAAATTTTGATAATCTTTCATACCATTGTCTAGGAGCTTATTTTAGCCCATAAAGAGCTTTATCAAGCTTATAGACATGATCAAGACCAGGATTTTTAAAGCCAGGGGGTTGTTCCACAAAGACTTCTTCATCAAGAAAACCATTCAAGAAAGCACATTTCACATCCATTTGATATAATTTAAAATTCATAAAAGTAGTAAAAGAAATTAGAATTCTGATAGCCTCTAACCTGGCTACAGGAGCAAATGTCTCTGTATAATCGATCCCTTCTTGTTGATTGTACACTTTAACCATGAGCCTTGGTTTGTTTCTAACTATAATTCCGTGTTCATCCAATTTGTTCCTAAATACCCATTTTAGTCCAATCACCTTTTTGTGTTTTGGTTTCGGTTCTAAATGCCACACTCTATTTCTTTCAAATTCATTCAATTCATCTTGCATGGCAACAACCCATTCGGAATCTTTTAAGACTTCTTCGTGATTTTTGGGTTCCAATGTTGAGAGGAACGCAAAGTGTGCACAAAAATTTCTCATTTGGGATGTAGTTTGTGTTTTAAATCACTGATGATCAAGTCAAGTGGATGACATTTTTGATATTTCCACGGTTTGGGCACAAATTCTCTTGTTGGAACGGTTGTGGAAACTGAGTCACTGACTTGATTGATATTCTGCTCAGCTTCAACCTGATCATCTTGCTCATTTCTGGAACAGTTGGATTGGGAACACCTTGCTGGTCCTCGTTTACCGGCTGTTCTGCTTGGTCAGGTGCTTCGGTTTGTTCTTGAATTAGTTATTCTCTGATTGCTTTTTGATCTTGCTCTTTAGTTACATCTTCATCATCTTCCGAATTTGCAAGACCTATTTGGAAATTATTTGTATCCTATTCACTCGTCATCAAGTTAGTTTTATCAAAAATAAAGTGAACAAATTCTTCTACACACATAGTTCTCTTATTATAAACTTTATAAGCTAGACTGTGAGATGAATAGCCAAGAAATACTGCTTCATCACTTTTTTCATCAAACTTTCCTATGTTTCGTTTTCCATTAACATGATCAAAACATCTACAGCCAAACACACAAAAATAGGAAATATTTGGTTTTACACCTTTAAATAGTTCATAAGGTGTCTTAGAAGTGATAGGTCTGATTAGTACACAATTTAAAATATAACATGCAGTATTAACAACCTCGGCCTAAAAATTCCTAAGACGACCACTAGCAATTAACATGGTTCTAGCCATTTCCTCTACTGTTCTATTTTTTCTTTTTACCACACCATTTTGTTGTGGTGTTCTAGGTGGGAAAAAATTATGACTTATGCCATGCTCATTGCAATAATTCATAAAGCTTGAATTTTCAAATTCCTTACCATTATCTGACCTTATGTTAATAAGTTGATTATTACTAGATTTTTGTATTTTATTAGCAAAAGAAACAAACTCATTGAAAGCTTCATCTTTGCTTACTAAAAATAAAGTCCATGTAAATCTACTGTAATCATCAACAATAACAAATACATATCGTTTGCCACTACAGCTATGAATTCTCATAGGTCCACAAAGATCCATATGGATTAATTCAAGAGGTTTTAAGGTGGTCACCATATTCTTAGGTTTAAAGGATGACCTCACATGTTTTCCTTTGGCATAGGGATCGCATATCTCATCCTCTAGGTATTTAATGGATGGAAATCCTCTTACTAGGTCTTTTGATCTTAAAGTATTAATCAAAGAAAAGCTAGCATGACCTAGACATTTGTGCCAAAGAAGAGGGTCTTCTTCTATGACATTGAGACAAGTCAGGTTCGATTTGGGAATAGTGTTGATGTTCACAACATAGGTGTTCCCTTTTCATATTCCTTCCAGAACAGTGTCTCCTGTGTCACTCCTAGAAATAATACATTTTTCAGAAGTGAAGTTTACAGAGTTACCTTTGTCACAAAACTGAGATATACTTAGTAAATTATGTTTTAAATTCTCGACTAAAAATACATTATCAATTGCATGGGAACTTGACCTTCCTACTTTTCCTTTGGAGATGATTTCACCTTTCATGTTGTCACCGAAAGTCACAGTTCCCCCATCATACGTTTCCAGTGAGAGAAATTTTAATCTATCACCTGTCATGTGCTTGGAACACCCACTGTCGAGATAACATGAGTTATCCCCCTCAATAGAACCTGCAAAACAAATTAATTGTTTGAATTAGGAACCCGGTCTTTCTTGGATTCCTTCGATTTGACATGAATCATCTTTCTTAATCCAAATACAATCGACATAAATTCTATTAGAGTTATCATGCTGTTCCCTTTTGGCACACTGGAATTTTAGATCTCCAGTTTTTCCACAAAAGGTACAGACTTTACTACTTGGGAGATCGACATAGACCTTTTTCTTTTTATTATTCTTATTATAACCTAGGCCTTTAGTACTTTTAGTTCTAGCATTTAGAATCCATTTGGGAATATTTTTTATTTTCCCTTTTCCTTTTGATTTTAATTCAAGTTCTAAAATTTCATTTTTGGCTTTATTGGATTCTAGGTCGATTTTCAATTTTAGACAATCAGTACAGAAATCATGGATGGATGTGTCGTTTAAATCCTTGTTTAAGCCTAGTAATTTATATTGGGTCAATTCAACATTAAGAATAATATTCTCCGTTTTTACTCTTTCCAATGTTTCCTTTAAAATGATGTTTTGATCTAGCAAGTTAAAGAATCTATTTTGAACATCGGATCTAAAGGTATTTAAATAGGAAACATGGTCTTTACTAATCTTAAGGTCTTTTCCAATTTGGAGACATTGATCATTTATTTTCTTCTAATTTATCTTGTATCTCCATAAGCAACTCAATTAATTAATATTTATCTAATTTAAATAGATGGCTAGGAAATGAATTAGAAGACTTAACCTCTTTTCCTTTGGACTTCCAATTCTTGTTGTCGTGTGAAGTCATGAGACATAAATTGGTTTTTTTCTTCCTCTTCGGGGTTTTGGTGTCTTAGCTTCACTCTTGGATTCTCCCCATGCAGCAATCATGGCTTTGCGAAAGTCAGTTTTATTGAGATTTCCTTTGGTTGGTAGTCTTCCAGTTTCCCTTGCCTTTCCCTTGCCCTTTTCATTTATCCATATTGGGCAATCTTTGATGAAGTGATCAGTACTTCCACATTTGTGGCATTCATGGTTGGATTTGGAATTTGCAGATCTTCTTTCCTTGTTATTTCTTTGATTGACGTATCTGTTGTTCCTGAAGAATTTATTGAATTTTCGTACCAACATAGCAGCCTCCTCTACATCAAATTCTGATTCTTCATGATCAGCAGCTGCCAAAGCCAAACCTTTGTTGTGGGAACTATCTGTTGTTGCCAAATGTAATTCGTGGGTCATAAAGGAACCAGCCAGCTCTTCCAAATTAAATTTTGTGAAATCTTTGAATTCCTGGATGGCTGTGACTTTGTCTCTCCAGCGTTCATCTTGAGGGAGACTCCTTAGAATTTTCCTGACTTGTTCATCGGAGGGAATATGTCTTCTAAGAGAGAAGTTCATTTGTGATGTTAGTGAATCTTGTAAACATCTCTTGGATGCTTTCTCTAGGTTCCATAATGAACCGTTCATATTTAGACATCAACAAGTCAATTTTGGAACGCTTCACTTCACTTGTTCGCTCATTGGTAACTTCTAGCAGATCCCAAATCTGCTTGGCAGATTTAAAACCCATAATGCGATTATGTTCGTTTGGTCAAAGACCACAATGAAGCAATTTGATGGCAAGAGCATTCATCTCCATTTTCTGAAAATCTTCCTTTTCATATTCGGTTATAGGTTTAGGAATGATTTCGTTATTGGAGTTGGTAGTAGTTACCTCAAAGTCTCCAATTTCGATAACTCCCCAAACCGGATTGTTTTCGGCTTTGATGAAGATTTCCATCCTATTCTTATTCTTAAGAGTAAAAACCCACGGTTAATCCCTTATTCTTATTCTCATAACGAAAGAGAAATAAGTAGAAGCTTGATGTTCAAGTAAAAAGCCACGGATTATTTTTTCTAAGAATAGGCAAGGTAGTTTCACTTAATTAGTTCCAAAGTACAAGCCTATTTTTAAGGAGAAAAATAAAGAGAGATATTTTCCACTCTTAGAAAGTGTACGGTTATTTTCAGGTGGTTATACAATATTTTTCCAATTAATTTATTAAACAAATAATGCAACAAATTAATTTTAACTAATACATTAACTAAAAAAATCAGAAAATATATTTAACAGAATTTTCCAGCTAACTTAAATTCTCCAGACTCCAGTCTTGGGAACAAAACGCTGTCTCCATTTACTAGTAACGTCAGGTCATCAAACCTGGGAACAATAGACCTCCTGTCTACATTTGACATCCTAAGTGATTTTCCTTATCAACTTCCTTGGATACATTTGAGATGTACATCGTTCATAGACTAAGTCATAGGAACTATCAACGATCCTATCAAGACCGGATATCGACCTGCATACAATCTCTAAAATACATTTGTTTATATAAAGTGTAGTCATCATCAAAACCTAAGAGAGCCAACACCAACTGATTCCCTTTTATTTTTCCCTATTTACTCCTTTATTATTGATGTTTCTGCTCATTTAATGAGCATTTTGATGAATCAAGTCCATTGGTTTGTTTTCCACAAAATTTTTTCTTTCTCTTCTTTATTCTCTCTCCTCTGTAACAGATACTTCTGCTCACCATTGATAGAAGATCTCTTCTTTTACTTTGAATCCTTGTACCTAGTAATTGAATTTTGATTCTAATCTTGAATTTTCAAAAAAACAAGATCACTTTCGTGATTTATTTCTTTTGTTGTTCTTGTAATTCCTCATGATCCGACGAAATGAACTTAATTTTAGGTTTTTTTGTTTAAGACCTATTAAAAAGAAATGGCTAGCTTTATGGTTAATTTTCGTTTAATGTATGGATCTTGGGTTATTGTGATCGCATTGGCTTATGATGGCATTTTTTTTTGGCTTATGGTTATTGTGAGTATATAATTTAAGATATCCTTAGTCCCTTGATTTTCTTTTAGATTTATATTAGACACTTGATAAAATGATTTATCCATAAAAAAGGTATTATGATCGGCTGAAATAGTATTATTAGAATTGCAAACAATATTTTTGGGTGTTGTTCATTGTCATTATTGAATTTTAAGTTTTATTTTTCTGTTATAAATGTTAAAAAAACGTTTCACTTTCCATAAATAAATTCTGGCTTATTACTCTTTGTAATTGATGTTTATACCTTTTTTTTCCAATGCTCAATGATTACCAAAATAATAAGATTCTCTTCACCTTGGTTCCTTCCCATATTCTAAATGGGAAAAAACATTCGAGAACAAAGAGAGTAATAAAAGAATGTAACTTACATTTTTTGCCCTAGACCTTAACTCCTCCGTAGGTCATCTATCATTTATAAGGTATCTTATGAACCTCTCATCAATTGGCTTTTGAGGTAACACTTCCTCCATAACAACATCTTTTACATCATCAATATCTTGATGAACACCCTTACGTCAATCATTGTATTGATGAGTGGCTAGCGAACCCTGGAGCACATAACAACTTTCTCAATCCTTTTAGAATCAAACCTATTCCTAAGATGTTCCTCAGATATTTTCTTCATCAAAGCGAAAGACCATGTATATGGTTTGCCTTCAAATGGAAACTTATAGCGATAACAAAATCGTAAAATTAACACACTTTCATTGACAAACTTAATAGCGCCCTTGTTGTTTACTCGTCTTATTGAGTCACATAGAGTGTCAAGGACAAAAGAACACTAATCAAATGAATGAATTAAAGAAGAATCAGAAAGAGAATAATATAAGCATTTCCTGATACAAATATCAGTAAGAGGAGTACAATAGAAAGGGCATAGAAAGCAAAAATTTTAATCATCCTGTCCATTATGGGATTCTTAGTAAAACGTATTGAAAGACCCTTAGCTTTAAGACATCAACATTATGAAAACCAAAATTTTTAATCCACTGGTTGTATCCCATTCTCACTGTTTTTGCCCTGATCATGATTTGTTTGGCTGGATTTAAGGGTAAACCCAATATGTTAAACACATTATCAGCATGGATGATGTAGCCTTTCTTATTTGGAATGTTTTGGACCCTGTTCAAAGGGTTAAAATGAGAAACCACATATGGTATGATGGCATATTGAAATTTTTCCACATCTCACCTTTAACAACCCCTCAAAGCTAATATCCTTAACATTAACAACTTGGGCTGATCATGCTTGATCTCCTCTTTCCTATTGTACAAATGTATATGCGGTTTGAAGTTAATGCATAAAGGCTTGTTACCCCTGAAAAAGAACAAAAAATTTTTAAATATAAGCAACGAATTCTTAAAAACAAACTACAACATATATATACACCAAACTAGCTATGCTTAAACAAAACTTAAACCCCTACTTAAAATACCCAAAACCCATAATTGAGGTACCCTTAACTCTTACTTGACATAACCAAAATGCCTACTTTACGTACCGTAAAATCCTACTTCATATAACCTAAACCCCTAATTGACATGCCCTAAACCCTTAATCAACATACCCTAAACCCCGACTTGAGGTACCCTAAACCCCTACTTGACATATCCTAAATACCTAATTGACATACCCTAAACCTATACTTGACATATCCTAAACCCCTACTTGACATACCCTTAACCCCTACTTGAATACTCTAAATCTCTACTTTACATACCCTAACTTTACATAATCTTAAACCCTACTTAATACTGTGAACCCTACTTGACATAATATGAACCTCTACTTGACATACTCTTAACCATTACTTGACATACTCTAAAATCCTACTTGAAATACTCTGATCTTTAGCCCTATTTGACTTTATGAACACTAATTGAAATACCTTAGATCTCTACTTGACGTATCTTAAACCCCTACTTGATATGTCTTAAATACCTAGGGGACACACTCTAAATCCCTAATTTGCAAACACACAATCCACAAACGCATACACAAAAAATATATACACAAATACATACACACAAACACAGCTCATAAAAGTTTTTTTACAAAAACTAAATTCATATACAAAGAGTATACTTACATTCCTTCTTCGATTTCAAATTTGATATAGCAAAGTTTAGGGTTCTTAATTTTTGTCTTCGGTGCTTCATGTTTGATAATAACAGCATTAGAAGAAGTATCCTTCCTCTTCAATGGTTGGTCGAAAAATGATTGTTTATCGCCTTTTTATCAACAAAAGGAACTAATTTATTTATTTTTTTAAAAAAACAATTAAAGAGGGTCATCATCTCCTATTACTATTCTTGAAGAATCCATAATTGAATATAATAAAGGAAAAATTACCTTGAATAATACGAACTTTCACTGATTTCCCAACAATAATACGAGCTTTGCCATGTGTTTTTCGCTGGTATACTAATTTACCTGTAACCGGTAAATGTCCTGAGCTCTTTTTTAATTTTTTTTCTGATAAAATTAAGGAAAAAAAAAGAGCAAAGTACGCAGTACTAGCATCTTCCTCATGCAGCTGCTTCTCCCTCTTCACAAACATTCACTGATTTCCATTGATTCTCTCTCGTTCTCACGCATCAATTACAAAGATATCATCTCATTCATGGTTAGTTTATTCTTCTCAATTGCAATATTTATCCCTAAATTTTGTTTTAATCCCAAAAATTAGGGTTTGTATCCATTTAATCGAAAATAGATGAAATTCTGCATCCATTTACTCGAAAATGAATGGAATTTTGTTTCCATTTTCTCAATCCATACATGATTATTGTTTTATGTTGATTAAAAACGTTTGTGCACTCGAAAAATGGATGTAATTTAGTGTTTTTTATCCATTTATTCGAAAATGGATGAAATTCTGTGTCCATTTACTCGAAAATGGATGGAATTTTTTTTCCATTTTCTCAATCTATACATGATTATTGTTTGATGTTAATTAAAAACGTTTGTGCACTCGAAAATAGATGTAATTTAGTGTTTTTTGCTTGTTTTTAGGCTAATTTAAATGATTCAATTACGTTAAAGTTTTGGTATGATGGGGTATTAAAAAAAGGAGTTGTGGGGTTTGAGTATGTGTATGGGATATGTAAAACCATCTCCATAGACCTAGATAAGATGTCATTTTTTGAGTTAGAAGGAATTGTAAAGGAGGATCTTGGGGTAAAACATGAGTTTTGTCTTTGGTATCATTTACCTAATGCTGTTAGCTTTTTGGAAGGGTTAAAGAGAGTTACCGATGATATTTATGTTGGGAAAATGTCTGAAATAACTGTTGAGAATAGGACGTTAATCCGGTTGCTTTTGACGCCTTTAGGAAATGTGGTCCACACTTGTTTTGTAGATCTTTTGTCAAACTAGAAGGAAAGTGTGATGTTATTTTGAGCAATATGGTAAAAACTTTTAACAATTACATTATGAATGCTAGATCCCATCACTTAATAGATATGCTTGAAGAAATTAGATCAATGCTAATGAAGGGATGGCTAATAAAAGGGAAGAGGCATTGAAGAAGTGGAAGGGTTTGTTATGTCCAAAAGTACTAAAAACGTTAGATTCAAGAAAGCAAGAAGCAGCTAAGTGCACGTTCATTCCTTTAACATCAACTCGTTTCCATGTAGCCTATTGTATGGATGTTTTAGAGGTTGATATTGAAAATAGAACTTGTACTTAGAGGAAATGGGATTTAAGAGGGATTCCATGTTGTCATGGAGTTGCATCTATTTTTTACTTGCATAAGGAGGTTGAGTCATACGTTGATCAATGCTACACTAGAGAGGCTTATTTGAGAGCCTATGAAGGAAACATCAATCATTGTATTGGCGAGAGGCATTGGCCTAAATCCATCCTCCTCCAATTAAGATTGGTCCTGGTAGACCACGAAAAAACAGAATCAAGGATCTGCATGAAGATCCTAAAAAACCAAGAAAGCTCTCAAGACACGGCGTTCAAATGACATGTGGCATTTGCAATAAGGTTGGACATAACAAAAGGAAGTGTCTGGAAAAAGGGTAAAGCGATTGAGCAACCACCTCCATTGAAGAGAAGTAGAGGAAGACCGAAAAAAATTGTTGATGTCGCAACCAACACACAAGAGTTATCCCATCACAACATGCCTGCACAACCTAGTTCTTTAGGTAAAGGCAACAGGACAATTAGAACAGGTGAAGGGAGTAGAGGGGTAGGACTAGTAATGCAAGCGGAAGGAGTGGTGTCAGTACTGCTAAAAGGGGAAAGCCTAAGAGGAACCCTACTGAAATAATATCAACCCAAGCATCGACAACAAAGAATTGATGTTGCAAGACTAAGTGTCATTTTGTTGCTCTTTTGGAAAACATAACTTTTTTGTATGTATTAAGTTAACATTATGGTATAATCTATGGCTTAGAACATTGTTCAAATATTGCATTTTGGAAAACATTTTAGCACTTTTGTGTGTAAGGAATGCTTATGTATGAAAAGGTAATTCTTGAAAATATTGCTATAAGATGTATGGATTGAGGCTATAATCATTGAATCGAAGAAAATTTATTACACTTTTTCATTACATTGTATTTTCAATACCCACATCGTCCTTAGAAGGAGCTGCTACGAATTCATTACTCTCACTATTAACATCACCCCAAGGCTCAGTTGTATCTTCTAAGTTAAAAGTATCATCATTTGAGACTTGGTTTTGAAGTTGATTGGGTTCATTAGAAGGATAAGAGGAAGATGGCATAAAGGGATTTTGGGTTTCTTGGGTAGGGAAGGGCGTATGAGAAGGAGCTGAAGAGGTTACATTCAGGAATGCATTTGTTTCCACAACATTGACATCTTGATTCCCTAGGGGTACCTCTTCTACATATAACTCTAAAGAAGGAGTAGAGGTAGACTTTGAATACTCCCACATTGCATCTATAGCCTCCTTATCCTCAACCGGAAAATCTAACAAATCTTCACTCATATTGTACTAAAAACTTACATTAACAGTAGTTCTTGTAGTGTTAATGCCAATCTTAGTGCATATAAAATGTTTAAATTCATTCAAATCCATGTTTGAGTTGCATGCAAACAGTTTACGTCTTCCCCTAACATACTTAATATTGTTACTACTTGATCGAATTGAACCATTCCTAAAACATACAACAATCACACGAAATGAAGCCATTTCTACAACAATACGTACAAAATCAACATCACCATCAGGTTCATAAATATATACTACATAACAAAATTGATTAAATTTAAGTTTTGCATTCAAACATTCTCTACATTGAACTAAAACATTTTCTACATTAAATTCATGAACAAACAACCTCAATATGAAGATCATGGCAAATAACAAGTACATTTGACATATTCATAGAGTATAAGTGTAAATGACCACCATAAATGACATACATTTTAAATTCAACAAGAACTAAAAAATTTATAATAAAAACGTACCTTAATAGGCTGTAGATCAACAACAAGTACTAGATTTCAAGTTTAAGAACCTGCATTTATGTGAAATTTCATAAACATGTTGTGAACCCTAATTTTCGAAAATGGAAAAAAGCACAAAAAAATAGTACCTTTAGTGAACGTAGGAAGATGACAAGCGTAATTAGTAGTACAAACTTGAAATTTGATGAGATTAATTGAAGGATTGAAGTTGATTTTAATGGTGGAAAGAAGAGGGAGATCTCGTAGGTTGGAATGAAAAACTAAACTGAAATGACGAAGAAGAAGGAGGACTGGAAACTTAAGTCACCTGAAGTCGCTGTTAGTAACAGCGACCTTAAGCTTTATGAATTTTTTTTTTATTTCGCTGTTAGTAAGAGTGATATTACACCAAGCCTAGGTTTGGATGTACGGATGCTTATTTTGGGAATAAAATTTTCACGAAGCTTGTTTTTGGAATAAAGTTGTTACATAATCTTATTTTTTTCAAATTTTCCGTGATTGAATGGCTGACATAAACATGGTTGAAGAATCAAAAAACAAGCACCCTTTTCTTTAATTTTGATTTTTTTTTCAATTGAATCTTTCTTAAAATCGTTGGTATTTTATTTTCTTTTTGAGTTCTTATTATATACAAAATTTGACAAATTCAATCTTTCTGAATTGGTTTTTTTCGAATTGTTCTTTTAAAATTAGGATTTCGAACTTTTTGTTTCAATTTTGATTTTTACAATTGATTGCTTAGGCTTTGTTTTTCTAACTTTTTATTTCAATTTTGAATTTTTATAGGAGATCGGGTTGGTCAATAATTTTTATTGGTAAATAATTTTGATATAAATGTCGAATAACGTTTGAATATTTGTAAGACTAAGATCTTTCTTACTGGAAGTAACTTCCCTGGCATGTCTTGTTGATGTGGGCAATTTGTTCGTTCGTGTGTGTAACTATAATCTCATAATTGGCATTTTCAGTGACGTTGCTCAACCAATTCAACTACATGTGCAAGACAATTCAGCTATATGGTTTTGCGGCTACTGTGTCTACCAGCAGTCAAAGCGTTAGTGGAGGGTCAATTGGTGAAGGAACTGTGGTCGCTTTAAAACTAAGGCATTTTAAAACTGGTGGAATATTAATCAGATGTCACAATACTCCCTCTGTACCATGACATTGAGATTCTAATATTTTTTTCATATTATTGTCAATAAAAATGTACTCCTAAAATAATATCTTAAATTCAATAGTGTAACTTGGGGGACCGCGTGCGTAGCACGTGACTCTACAACTAGATACTGCAAAAATGAACGAGAAAATGGAGAAAATTCTGAGAAATAAAAGAACAACAGAAGCTAAATGAAGTATTACAATAAAGTTGAACGAGAAGAACTGTAAGAGATGGAAAGCTGTAGAGCACGATAGTTAGTTTTTCGTTTCCTTTTTTCGTTCTTTTAAAATATTTTTAGTAAATTCCATATGGTAGCAACGAGTTTGGCAAAACACGAGCGGTAACACTTTTTATGATTTTTCCACAAGGAAGCAACACGGTTTCAGGTTTTATTAAAGCCCTAGCAAATTATGTTTACAACTTGAATAATCGGTTAACTTTTATTATTTTTCATATTATTCCTTCTTTTTTGGTTTTTGTGATTTAAATTTATTCATAAAAAGACCTCCTAAACTACAGCTTCACGCTAAACACCACTCAAAATTCATCCATCTACCACCATCACTACCACCTTAACCAAACAACCACCACCATCAAAAAGGCGTTAGTGGTGGTGGTTAACCCACACCACCCTAGAAAATTGGTCGACCCACTTGGATTCAATCTTGAACCCGTAACCTTTACTTAGGCCAAAACGCAATCCCAAGTGTTTGTTCAGAGAATTAATTAGGAAGTGTTGAGTTTAGCTTGTACTTTCCATCTTATACTGTTGAGCAGTAGCCATAATCGATGGAAAACTCTTTTTGTAAAGCAGCTTATAGAGATAGTTGGTAGCATTTCATTATACTCTTAAGATTTTATAGAGATAGTTGGTAGCATTCCCCTAGAATATCAGTATTATTGTAGTAATCTAATATGAAATTGATCAATCCTCTTGAAGACCAAACCCTTTGAGTGACGATATTCAAAACACATATTAAATTAAACAAATAAATTAAGTAATTATCTTTAGTTGTTTTATAGGACCAAAATCATATTAGATATAAAGTGTTTAATTAATATATAATTTAAGACCAAATTTGTGTTGAAGTAAGTTTGAAATATGCTGACTTAAGTTTAATGTTTTTATAAGATAAGTATTTTAGACTAAGTAAAACTTATGGCTTAATTACACGTTTTTGTCTTATAGCTAAATTATACGGTTTGTAAATTGATAAAATAAATAAGTAATTTACTTGGTAAACAAGATTATACTAATTATAGGTTTTCCTATAAATATGAAGTTGCTTTTTAGTTCACCCAAAATATAGAGAAGAATATGTGGCTTATATATTTCGGTTGTTTTGTTTGAATTAATCAATATTCAATGCTTGGCATGAGTATTAACGTGGCAGGATCACAAAAATTTAGAAAAGCTAAAAAGAACAACAAAAGCGTTCGTGTTGAACAACACAAAGTGGGGCGTCAGTTTTGCTTGCTATCTAAGACTTTTGAAGACTGGTTCAGTATAACCAGTTGGAGAAAATCAAGGAATGAAGTTTTAATTGTTCTAACGGCTATGTTAGAGGCGTAACATATATATAAGAGCTTCATTCAAGAATTAAGAGAATTACAACTCAACTTACAATTTAACTTTCTACTTACTTTGAGTCTTAAGATCAAAAAGTGTAGTAAACTTAATTCATCTAACTCTGTCATTTGTAATAGGTCTTAGAGTAAAAGAGAGTTAGAACTTTAATTTCATCTACGCCTTAAAGTTTGGAATAGTTTTAAAAGTATTCATTTTATTTATCTTTTGTGAGATTGGGATTAGAACTTTTATTAAGGGAACTTGTAAAACGTTCTACAAGGGGAAGAACTTGGTGAGAAAAAATAGAGAGATTTTCTTAGTTATCTAAGGTTCATCAATAAAAGGCGTTATATCCTAAGGGTTGGAGAAGAACCCATAGGCAGGGAATAGGCTATTGATAGCTGAACTTCGTTAAAAAATCCTTTGTTCTTGTTTAAGTTCATTTTCGCATTTAGTTCTTAGATTTATTATTCGACCTAAAATAGTTATAGAAAACTGTTTTGAAATGTCTCCCAAGCTCTTGAGCTTACCTTCTAAAGAAAATTTTGAAACGGGCATACTCTCTATTCACCCCCTCTAGAGAGTATTCGATCTTCTATCAACCTTCACCTTTCTTTAAATCAGAACCATAATCTTAATCATCAAATGCCTAGTTGATATATGAAGCCTACTGAAAATTAAATATGAACTCTGTCATTTCATATCATCAAATCAAAATAATCCTGTCAAGGCCATCAAATCTGTTCTTCATAAATAGTGATGGCCGTGGGGCAATTTACTTGGAACCAAATCGGTCCCAAACCGTCGAAGAACAGTCCCGAAACTAGAACCTTCTGCCATATGTTTCAAATTAGTATGAACCACAAACCTTTAATGTTCCAAATGAAATTTCTGACGAACTTGTGGAAATGTTGACAGAAATTGGCCCTGGAACCGCAAACTTTTAAAGTTCAAATCCATTTTCCCCTCTTTTTTATTAATAATCTTTAATATTAATATATCATTTTTGATAACTTAATTTTTTTTCTCCTCTTTTTAGTAAATATTTTAATAACGATTGACAAACAATAAATTTTGATAATAATCAACAATGGTATGTCCATATTATCATTGTACTTTATATGAACTTTATATTTTTATTTAAAAGCAAAAAGAAGAATTGAACCGATTGTTCGACCCGTACAAACCGAGAGTTGAACTGCTAGAAACCGTCTCTTGAACCGGTAATGAATCATTTGGAGCCGCCTAGAACCGGAACCAAAACCGAAGCCAAAACCCAATGGTCCGAATCAGGTTACCATTTTTAGGAATCGAAATCGGCCCAACACGAACCGTGGCAATCGCTATTTGTATAAGTAGTATAATTAGATTCTGATTTTTTCTTGAATATTATATCACTCGTACTTCCATTGAAAACCATGCATTAATCATAATCAGGCTTATTGTTCAAGATTCAATCCAAATGGGTCGACCCATTTTCTAGAGTTGGTGGGTTAACCACCACTGTTAACGCCTTTAAGATGGTGGTACTTGTTGGGTTAAGGTGGTAGTGATGATGGCAGATGGGTGAATTTTAAATGGTGTTTAGAGTGATGTTGTTTGGAAGGTTTTTATTTTTATAAAAGAATTTATACTACAAAAAGAAAAAAAAAAAGGAATAATTTGAAAAATAATATAAGTTAACGGATTATTCAAGATTTAAAAGGTACTTGCTATGGTTTTAATAAACTTAAAACCTTACTGTTAGCATGTGGAAAAATCATAAAAAAAACAAGTGCTACCACTCGTGTTTTTCCAAACCCCATTGTTGTCATATAAAATTTCCCATAATTGTTTTAGTTAATGGACCGACCAATATTTGACGGTCTCTGTGAAAGATAGTCTCAAATAAGAATTCGGTGTTTTAAACAATTTCTTTTTCAAATTTCAAAATAAGCATTGTGGATAAATATTAGGGATAGGCATAGGCGTTAGATCCTAAGGATCTAAACCTAATCCGACCCAAATTTAAGGGTTTGAATCCACCTATTTTTGGATCCTAAAAGTTCGAGTCAAATTTGGGTCCATAAGCTTAGGATCTGATTTCGTATTTGAGTCCACACTTTTTAGAACCAGGTATGACCCAAATCCGACCAGAGACCCTTTACATTTAGGTTTTTTTTTTAAATTCATATAAAAACTATCATGAATCTCATGTGGGGTTGTTGCTTGTATGCAACTTAATAATAAAAGCCCAGCCTACTTCTGAATTTGTTTCTAAGACTTTATTAATGTTTAATATGACTACTTTAGAACTTAAAAAGTCTTCTCAAATGCATAAAAGCCCTAGTCTAAGTATTAAAATTCCGATGTCATAACATATATACATTCATTTAGAGATGTTTAGAATGATTATTCCAATACCCATATTATTCTATTTTTATTGTAAATAGTTTCTTATGTAAAGTTTTGAGTTCTAATAGTTTTTTTTTCAATCAAACATATTACTTTATGTATAAAGAAAAAGATGTTAACAAAATTTTATGTATGTTTAATATGACTACTTCAGGACTTAAAAGGTCTTCTCAAAGGCATAAAAGCTCTATTTCAAGTATTAGAATTATGATTCGAAATGTACTCCCTTCGTTTTTTTTTTTCTTTCCAATTGGAATATAAGAAGAAATCAAGATAAAAATAATAACACAATAGATATTATGAGAGTTGAGTAAAATAACATAAAAATTAAAGATTTATTGATTAAAGTGTAAGTGTAATAATGTCATTAAATTTCATTAGGTGTATATAAAGTAAATACTTTGGGAATTAAAATGTATATTAATTTCTATAGAGTAGAGTGTAAGTATAACAATTTCCTTGAATTCTATTGGTTACTAAAATAGAATGATTCTAAATGAGAAGAAATATTTTAAAATTTCGAAATAGAAAATATGAGAAGAACAAAAGAGAACAGAGGAAGTATCATTACTTTATAGATGTTTACTTCTCGAATGCTAAAAATTCTACTCCAAGTATTAAAATCCTAAATTCAAAACCTAAACTTACTTCTCTAAAACTCAAGTTTTTTAGATAATACAATATTGTTTAATATAACTACAAATGGTTAATCATATTTCTTCATTACTTAATTTGAGTGCCCTCACAAAAACACTTAAAAAACCTTCTCCAAAAGATCCCTACTCCAATGCATGAAAGCCCTATTTCATGAATTAAAATACCTCCTCCAAGTCTTACGTTTAATAGCAAAATTTAACACATAAAATTCATACTTCAAGGCTTAAAGGCTCTATTTCAAGTAATAAAATACCTCATCCAAACCTAAAGTCTGTTAGCCCATTTGAGAGCTTCAAATCATAAAGATCAATATTAAAATAAGCAAAAATACACAACTTAGGAAAATAAAAATTTATACACACAAATGGATTTACGCATAATACTATAACATCTTACAAAGATCTTGATTTCTTAAAGTGTACATAAAGTAAATCAGAATTAATTAAGTAATTGAAGCTTTACTCTAGTTGAGTTATTTGTAACATAGACCACATACATGTGAACAAGAAAAATAATTGAATATACGATTGGATAAAAGCACAATAAATGTAAGCAGGGCCGGTCTTGCAGTTTTGAAGGCCCTGGGTGAGAGACAAATTTTGAGCCCCTTATATCTTATTTCAAAAGTAACTTTAAAAATCAACATAATAATGATTTCTTATTTCAAAAGTAACTTTAAAAAATCAACATAATAATGCAGGAAAAGAAAAGTTTGCAAAACTATTTAAATGATTTTTGTTAAATTGAATATATTAAGTAGCTTTAAAAACTTTAATTTTAAAAAATTTCTCTCGAAAATTACAATTTACAGACAAAAATAATTATAAGATTTAATAAGTTTACGCATTTCGAAAATTCGAACGAAATGAGTACTTATTTGCCAACATTTTATTTTACTTTATTTTTAGGTTCTTTAAATAATTTTTTTTAAATAATCGGAAATAACACGTCATCTCGACATTGATTATGATGGGCAAATACATAAAATAGGTAGGATTATTTAAATACAATCAAAAATTGAGTTTATTTTTAGGAAGAGTTGAAATATGGATTATTAATATCAATTTTCCAAAAAAAAACTTACAAAATAATATTATATTAATTTAAGTTTAGCGCTCTACAAAATTCAATCTTAAAAAATCACAAAATTTTACCATAAACTCTAAATTCTTAAAAATAATAAAGAATTTGAAAACATAAAACACAATTTAATAGACAAAATAGATAAAAAAAAATTTGAAAACTAATGAAACATAACAAAGGCATTCCTTGCTTCTTAATAAAATACAATAGTGAAAGTAGGTATAGTATTAATAAATACACTTGATATTAAGAATCAAAACATTGAGTGTAGCTTAGTGGTTAGTGCATGGTTCAATTTGCTTACATGTTTTAAGTTCAAATCCTAACAACTACAACATGTATATTTATTTTTGTGAGTGGACCCTGGGCATAGGCCCACCTCGCCCCTGCCTAGGGCCGGCCTTGAATGTAAGCAGCATGTATGCGGCGGTTGCATACGATTATTTATGTTGATCTATTATGTGTATGTTTGTTTGATTTAAAAATATATCAGTTTAGTTAAGACTTAGTGAATATTTCATTTTAAGAACTTGAACGATAGAAAACTTCGTAATTTTGATCTCTCAATTAATATTAATTATTAAAAAATCATTATTAATTAAAAATATTTAAACAAAAATTTATACAAATGGACAAAAACTATATAAAATATTTTATTATATTTTTTTGAAAGAAATATAAAAATAGTTCTAAATCTAGATTCAGATCCTAAGCCTATTAGACCCTAAAGGTAAGGGTTTTGGATCTAAATTTTCTAAACCCTATAAATATGGGTACTAATTTGAGTCCAAAAAATAGATCAGTTTGAATCTGAATTTAATTAGACTCGATACAAATACGACCTATGCATATCTCTATCGGTAATCGATTGTGTAATATTAATATAAGTCATACAATTGATTTATATACCATTAGAAAATTTGAAAAAAATAAGATTATTTAACAACTTTATTCAAAAAACAAGCTTCGTTCAAACTTTATTCCCAAAATAAGCGTCCTTGCCTCCAAACCTAGGCTTGGTCTAAACTCGCTCTTACTAACAGCGAATTAAAGCAAATGGTCAAAAAAATAGTCAAGGTTCAAGTCGCTGTTAGTAACAGCGACTTAAGTAGTTGACTGGTCAACTCATATGTCGCTGTTACTTACAGCAACTTGACTATTGACCTGGTTTGACTTTTATTGACTTTTTGTATGATTTAAACTAGCCGTTGTAAAATTGAAAAATAGCCGTTATGAAGTTGAAAAGAGCCGTTGTTATTATCTTCTATAAATAACTCCATCTTCTCCCTACTTCATTGTATCCAAACTCCATCATTCTTGTTCTAGTTAATCGATTTTGAAGGTAACATAAAGTATTATGTTAGTACTATTCTCAATTTATAAATGTTAATATTATTTTCGAATGTTTACTTATGTTACTATATCATATGTGTTCCGTAGATGTCACAGGAGCATTCTATTGAAGAGCTTTGTGATTGTGGTTATGAAGTTGAGATTAATACAGATTGGAGTGACATCGATCCCGGCCGGGACTTTGTTGCTTGTCCTTTCTACTTGGATGAAGGATTCGGATGCACGTACTTTAGGTGGGTTGCTCCGAAGGGTACCAAATCGCTTGAAAAAGAAAAACAAGAGCTTAAAGATGAGGTATTGAATCTCAAAAGACAAATAGATGATATGGAACATAGGAAAGAAGAGACTGAAAGAATTATGAGAAAGTTGAAGAAGCAATATTAGTTAACAGCGGTGGTTTAACTTAACGATTGAAGTATGTAATTTGATATGGATTCGTTGAACATGAATGAAATTGTGTTGAATTTTCGAGTGCATTTTCTCTATTTGAATATGATTGTCTGTTTGTTTTTGATTAAATTCATACTGCATTCTTGGCGGAATGATTCATCGCCGAAAACTCTGAGTACTTGACACAATTTCATTCATAATAAACGTGTGATAATAAGATAAAAATACATCTACATATATATTACAAATTATACACAAAAGTCCAAATTTTACAAATATTGAATATGTACAAATGTTCAATATATACAAATTGTCACTAATGTTCAATATATAAAAACAGTATTCTAATGCTAATCCTCCTCCTGTACCCTGTCTAACTGTGACGGTTTACGGCGCCTCCTACGATAGTAAGAGGCCGTCACATGACGCTCGGGTAGGGGAGGTGATTGATACTGTGATGATGTGGCACCCTGTGAGGACCCGGCACCGTAGTCCGGGCACGTTAAGTCAACCTCGTCAAGATGAACGTCGGCATGATGAGGAGATGACCCGTACTCGTACATAGTGGTGTGGGGCGCAGTCACTTCCGGAATGAAGTGTTGAAACTGCGTTCCTCGGAGTATGCCTTGGGCCATCTCTCGTACGGGCTCCTCTTGGGAGGAGCTGATGACTTATGCAATGCCCTGTGCCTGCAGTAAGACTTAAGTATTAATGAAATGTTTAACGTGTAAGTTCTATAGATAATAATCAACGTTGAAGAATACTTAAAAACTGTGTCATTGTCGGTGTTGCGGGAGCGTACTGGGCTGCCGCATGATACCTCGTGGTGTCATCCATCGACGAGTGATGGAGAGGAACCACTGCATGTAATCCGCCGAAGTAGGTGCGCCTACAGCCTCGATCGGTGCACCTTGGGCCAGCAGCTCTAGCCTGTGATCCCAACAAGCTATATGGCGCCAGTTGATCTCCAACCAGTTCTTGGGCTCCCAACCCTTGCGTGAGCTGTGATGGAGATCCGCCACTGTGTCACAAGGCGGCGGGATGCCCTGTACCATCCCAAATTGGCGCAGTACGCGCTCAGGGAGATGCACTTCGACTATGTCGAAGCATATCAAAGGTATAGAGGCTCTCCACGCCCTTGACAAGATCCCTGAGTGCTGAGGCAATGCAGCGTATGCCTCAGCGGGGTAAGGGTCCCATCGAAACTACACGTGAAAATGTAATTAATAAATTACGCAATATGATAGTTACAAGACAAGTTGTGGTGAAGTTTTTACCTGGTCAACTCGAAGTAGATCGAGTTGATCGCGGTAGATACCTACGCCCGGTCCTGTGTGGGTCCTTGTACGTCTTTCAAAGGACCACTGCGATCCATACGACACATGTGGAGGTGGAAGAATTGGTGGCGCAAATGCACCACGTCCCACACTCCTCATCGGCTGCCCAATGAGATTGTGCTCCCACGCCCAAAGCTATGAATTACAAATATAAGTAAGTAAACGAAATACAAAAACAAATTAAGAAATAAAGCGTTAACATGTAAAGTTAGTAATACCTGGAGAATAATCAGGGGCCCAGCGATCTCCTTCACGTTCTTCCGTGAAGCTTCACACAGTCTTCTATACAGATAAGCTAGGGCTGCGGAACCCCAGCTATAACCGGAGATGACCTCCCATGGCGCATCAAGCAACGTCAAGTACAAAAGCTGTACCATGTTGCCAGTCTTGTCAGAGAACAAGACAGCACTAATCAAATATAAGAGACATGCTCTAGCGTATCTCTCAACGGTAGCCTCATCAGCACCTTTAGGGAGGTGCGAGAAGTTCTGCGCATGCCATGTTACACGCAACGCACTCCCTTTGGCTACCTCTGCGGGATGTCGAACTCCTAATAATCTATGGACTTTATCTTGCCAACTTTCGAGTTGGCGTCCAACGGTGCAGACGGCATGTCCCTCGATGGGAAGCCGTGTAAGCACAGCTACGTCAAGTAAAGTGACAGTAGCCTCACCTAGAGGTAGGTGGAAGGTATGTGTCTCTTGGCGCCACCGCTCGACTAAAGCCGTGACTAGCGCCCGATCGACTCTCCCGTAAGCGATGAGGTGGAAGTCGTACAACCTCGCTCGCTGAAGGTAGGGGATAATCCGTGCGTCAATAGCCCACGGAGCAGAGTCGGGATGCCTGGTGTATATAGTCTCCACGTCGGACACCTAAACGCAAAGATTATATTAGCATAAAGTTAAAGTATAAAGGCATGTACATTCAAAATACTAAGTTCAATAACCTGGACATCCCATAGTACACTGCTCCTGTGATCCGCCTGCATCATCAATACACTAGGGTCTCGAGGGCCTGGAGCTGCTGGATCCATCTCTACTGCAATTCAACAATAACTAAGTTTTAGTTATGATTATACGTAAAAAGACTTAAGAAATACTCAAATTGTTTACTTATGTTATTTATTTGTTTCATAGTCTTTATGTTTATATACTCAAATACAAATATTGTTTACCTTAACGTGCAAGTTCTAGTGTTGTGACTCTTCCTTACCACACCGTCGACAAGCGTTACGTGTCCTTGATCCTTGGTCCATCTCATTGGTGATCCTCCTTGACTTAGGTCTTCCTAATCCACGAATGTGATCTGGATCGTGTATCACCTCAACACCGGTGTATTTGAGGACATGACCTCTTATCAATCAACAGCATGAATATGGATTCATATGTATTTACATATCTCTGGGTAGTGTATCAAGAGTCCAAAAAACGCTCATACGATAAGAATCTTCCTTAAAGAACCACTCAACTACAGTCCCGAGGTTAGAATCTTGCATCGCTTTCAAGAAGCTTGGAAGAAGAGGATAAGAATCTTCCCATGTCCCATAGATGGAGAGAAGGGCTTGCTGATTAGCACACCATGACCGCTTATAGGTCACTTCAACATCAAATTGGTCTTTCACCATTTGTCGCAACACAGAGACCATAATTGATGGGTCTTCAACAACACAATTTCTAATAAGATTGTTAATCACGGAAGATGTCAAATGAATGTGTCTAGCTGACACATTTTCAGTACTTAATACACAACCCCCATGCTTCCCTTTATATGTAACAATCTCCCATGAAGGTGAATAGGAGCTCTTCCTAGCCCTAAGCCTCCAAGTACACCTTCTCTTACACTTCAAGGTGAGCAAGGTTTGATTTGAAGTCTCAGTTCGGTACTCAACGTTCCTACGAATATGATACAATCTAACAGCATCCAACAACGCATCCTTGTTATCAAACATCATACCCTTTTGAAACTCTCCTTCATCGGTCTAGGTTGTATCACAAGCCCAAGACCTCCAAGAGTTGTCCTCAATGTGTTCATCTAGAGGGGGAACTAGTGCATAAGGTTTGGGAGAAATGATTGTTGGAATGTTGCCTAAGCTCATGTCATTAGCTAGAGCCTCCTCGTCAACACCCACATCGTCCTCAGAAGGAGCTTCAACGAATTCATCACTCTCACTATTAACATCACCCCAAGGCTCATTTGTATCTTCTAAGTTAAAAGTAACATCATTTGAGACTTGAATTTGAAGTTGATTGGGTTCATTAGAAGGAGAAGAGAAAGATGGCATAATGGGATTTTGGGTTTCTTGGGTAGGGAAGGGCGTATAAGAAGGAGCATAAGAAGTTACATTCAGGAATGCATTTGTTTCAACAACATTGACATCTTGATTTCCTAGGGGTACTTTTTCTACATATAACTCTAAAGAAGGAATAGAGGTAAACTTTGAGTACTCCTACATTGCATCTATAGCCTCCTCATCCTCAACCGGAAGAGCTAACAATTCTCCACTCATATTGTACTTAAAACTTACATTAACAGTAGTTCTTGTAGTGTCAATGCCAATCTTAGAGCATATAAGATGTTTAAATTCATTCAAATCCATGTTTGCGTTGCATGCAAACAGTTTACGTCTTCCCCAAACATACTTAACATTGCTACTACTTGATCGAATTGAACCATTCCAAAAACATACAACAGTCACACGAAATGAAGCCATTTCCACAATAATACGTACAAAATCAACATTACCATCAAGTTCATAAATATATACTACAAAACAACATTGATTAAATTTAGGTTTTGCATTCAAACATTCTCTAAATTAAACTCAAATTTAGGGTTTGCATTCATACATTCTCTACATTAAACTCAAACATTTTCTACATTAAATTCATGAACAAATAACTTCAATATGAAGATCATGGCAAATAACAAGTACATTTGACATATTCATAGAGTTTGATATTATATGACCACTATAAATGACATACATTTTAAAAACAACAAGAACTAAAAAATTTATAATAAAAAGGTACCTAGAGAAGCTGTAGATCAACAAGAAGTAGTAAATTGCAAGTTTATGAACCTACATTTATGATTAAGAATTTGTGAACCCTAATTTTTGGAAAAAGAAAAATAAATACAAAAAACTAGTACCTTAAATGAATGTAGAAAGATGACAGAACTAATTATTAGTAGAAACTTGGAATTTGATGAGATTAATTGAAGGATTGAAGTTGATTTTAATGGTGGAAAGAAGAGAGAGATCTCGTAGGTTAAATGAGGTAGTAAACTGAAATAAGGAAGAAGGAGAACTGAAAAATTTAACACGCATGAAGTCGCTGTTACTAACTGCGACTTGACCTTGTTGACCAGTCAACTCCTTAAGTCGCTATTAGTAACAGCGACATATCTCTTGACTAAAATTTTGACCATTTGCTTTAATTCACTATTAGTAAGAGCGAGTTTACACCAAGCCTAGGTTTGGAGGCAAGGACGCTTATTTTGATAATTATGTTTGAACGAAGCTTGTTTTTAAAATAAAATTGTTAAATAATCTTATTTTTTTCAAATTTTCTATTCCATTACAGGTTTCAAGTGGGTAATGGGCTGCTTATCATTCATTTCAACTCACGTATGTGGATTCTAGAACTAAGTTTTCTTTCAGTATTTTCAATCAATATTCTATTACTTTCTTCTATTTTTGATTCATATATTCTACGTTTCTATCTTCTTTAATTTTTATCAAAGAGAAAGAGAGTTATTTTAAAAAAAATGATCATAAATAAAGAGAGAAAATAAATTATGTAGATGAAATTAAAAGAGAGTTAAAATGTATTGATAAGATTAAAAATGGTAAGTCATTATCCAAAATAAAATTCGTGTGAATTAAGTGGGACGGACAAAAATGAAAAATAGTGCAAATTCATGGACAGAAGGAGTATTACTTTCAAGTATTTGTTGAACTTGATAATCAAATCGATTATGCATTGTCATTCCCTAAGTTAATTAATCGAGAACAAACCCTAGGCAAGTTTAGGAATGAACAAATTGTAACTTTCATAATTCAATGATATCACAACTTCAATATAATTTGAATTGAACATTTTATAATTTCTCCTAAACAAAAACCCCCAAATGACAAATATCAAAACAAAAATGGCGTATGTTTAACTGGAGACAAGTCTACATAAACAATGGAAATTTACAACACTATTAACATAGAATACCAGCTAGATACAATACATTGCATAACATTCCGATTTAGATACACATGCAAGGGACGAAACCTGGTAAAAGTGAGACAACCTCTCCGACTCTTTTCCATAAGCAAGTAATCAACAATGTGGCTGGCCTTCACTCTTACATTGTAAGCGAAATGTGACCAATATTAACAATTGGTATTTTTAATAAAAATCCCTCAACTACTTCTACCTCAGCCAAATGGGGAGGGAACAGGACCTGCAAGAGCATCTGATCTTTTGATGCTTCCCATACCACAAATAATGCATCCTGGTGCTGATAGAGCTGCAAATTTAGCACCACAAAGATCACAAGCATCATAACCAATGGTTGATAAACGACTGAGGGTGGCAGCACAAAATTGGGAAGGATCTTCTGCAGGGTCGATTGATTTGTTAGTTAAACCTCTCTGGACACACAAATCAATCAGGCTCCTTAACTCTTCTTGTTTGCCTGGGGGTGCTTTAGAGAATAGAAGATCAAGCATCTGCTTTGAATAAGCATAATTTTGGACTTCCATGTTCCGTTTAATGGCAGTTCTTATACAGCTTATACGATGCTTTGCTAGAAGGGGCAATGAACCAAGATGCCGTGACAATCTGGCCATCTCATCTTTTGCACTAAGAGCACGAGGACCTTGAACTCTCTGTAGCCGTCCAATTTCCTGAAATTATCGCAGGGTGTTAAGTTTATGCAAAACAATGATCAAAAAGTGAACAAATATAAATCATGTGAGAGATGTTTGTGTCAGATCTCAGATGGTAGTGGCTATTCGCTTCAATTAAAGATTTCCTGCTGAAGGTGAAATGAGTTGATGGACTGAAATCCCACCCCAAAATCTCAGGCGACAAACTTTAGTTAAGGCAACTTTTATGCTGCATTTTTAATGAATGAATTACTTTGGAAAATAGAGCTTAATAATTAACCTGAAGAAGAGTAACTGCGATCTTATACTGAGCACAGATAGTCGCTTGGGCTTTGATATCAGAACCACGTGAATGATCTTTGGCTAAAGCAAGGAAAGCTTCATCAAAACAGGATAAAGCATCTGGGAGCTGATTTTGCTCAAGGTGTGCAAGTCCAATCTTAAAGCATACTGAAGCAGCTGCCCCACGAGGAACCTGTTCAAGAAGAGAAAGTGTTATATACAGTTGGAGAAAATCCCAGAATATCAGTACCATTCTGTTTGCACACATAATTTTCTGAAAAATATGGTATCTCCAAGGTGCATGACTGCAAGTAAAAACATATTGTTTAAGGAAGTACTGTATATTATGCACGTGAAGAAAGTTAACGAGATGGGAAAAGTTTCCCAAATATAAAAAAATGTTGAGAATTGTAATTTAGCCCCACTACTGCAGGAAAGGAAGATAATATCAAAAAACTTTGAGACTGATGTATGAGCTATAAAAGGTCGACAAGAGAGCCTCAAAGTGAATGCAATCTAAAACAATAAAGAAATTTGAGAAAGTTGGACAAGATACACTTACTTGTCCAGGACGTACAGAAGCAGGAGTAGCAGGTTCTGCAGGAGGTTTTTCAGATTCTGCCGCCCCAGGAGGAACGCCTAATACACTCAGATCCAAAGGTTGAGAAGAAATAGGCAGCTGCGAGACCTGAACCTGATGTGGTGGCTGCACCACAGTCTGAGCTACGGATTGTGGAGGGATTCCTCCATCTGGAAGTCCAAAAGATTCAACTGGAAGTGCAGGCTGTTGAGTAGCTTGAGGAGGTACACCACCATCTGCAAAACCAACACTGTTCACAGAGAAACTAGCTTGACTAGTCGCCACCTGCTGGTTTCCAGCCCCTTGAAAGTTTTGATCCAGTTTGGAAATGACTGTTCCTGGAGGAGCAAGTGAAGCAGCAACTTGAAGAGACGAGATAGTGTTCTGGAAGAAATCTTCAGGAATTGGCCCAGCATTTACCCCACCTCCCTTAACCGTGGTAGATGGCTGCACTAGTGTATCAGTACCGAACATATCCCCAGGAGCAGCGGAAATAGGGGGAGCTGACCCAGTGCTGGTTGCAGCCGAGGCAGGTGGGAAACTAAGGCCAAGGTCCTGAGGACCACCTGCTAATGACTTGGTCCTACCCATTGGCGGTGCCAAACTAAACTGCCTTGTGGCTTCTTTGATCTTATTGACATCAACGGTAGCGGATGCTGGTTTATCTCGAATTCTGATTTGAAACTTCTTAGTTTTTGACTCTCCCTCTTCATCATCACTACTATCTCCACCAGAAGCACCATACAAAGACCTCTTGAACTCCTCTTCCGCTTTTGCCTGCTCATCTGCAGCAGTAGATCCTGAAGGCTGTTTCATGAGTGTTTCTAGACCCATCAAAGAAGTACCCTTTGAATCAGCAGCAGCAAGTCCTTTGCCTGACATAGAATTTGCCAAAGTTGTGATCCCATTTGGCTTACTATCTCCACCAGTAGACGTAATGGCTTTCACCAGACTATCTTCCCTCACCTCAACAACATTGCCTCTTCCTTTTATACAGCCAAGATAAACACCAACATGATCCGTCACAATGGCAGGGATTGGCCCATCATCGGTTTTCATGTATGGTATTACCTCTGCAGCTAGTTCCCATTGAGGTATATCCTTCATATTTGTAGGTGTTTTGATTTCCCAATTTGCACCTCCCCATTCAGGTCCTTTAGGAACCACACTTTCAGCAGCAAAGTTTGCAAAAATTCCTTGTGTCCACCCAGTAGAACGAATTCGTAAAATTCTTTCACATGCTCTCCTCAACTCTGGATCAGCACCATCTTCTTCCAGTTTCTGGGCAAGACGTCTCATTGCACTAGGATTCAGGTGGCAAATAAATAGATCAAGCATGCTTTCATAGTCTGAAATAACTTCAAATGTTTCCTTAGCACTATCAAACTGTCCATACCTGCAATTCATGCGAAACCTCTATCAAAAAGAAAATACTTCACTAATGCAAATGTCAACAATATTCTAGCATATCAAAAAAATAACATGTCAGAAATTGTGCTGCCATTAAAACCTTCCATTACATAGTCCCAATATCCTGATCAACTCTTTCCTTTTTCTCCTCTTCCCTTCTTTCCCATAATAATTTTGAGATTTCAGTTCTAGCCATGGTCTTGTCCTTTCAATTGTTTACAGAGCCGTCTTTGGAATTTATTCAAATCATTTCTAACTACTCCCCCTGGACCCACATTATGCCCCACCTTACTCACACTTTAATGACCATTCTTAGACCCCTAAAATATTTACACAGCCGTCTTTGGAATTCATTCAAATCATTTCTTACTACTCCCCCTGGACCCACATTATGACCCCAGCCCCATCTCACTCACACTTTAATGGCCCATTCTAGATCCATAAAATGTGAAGAAAAATCCCACTATCTCATTTCTTATCGAAATGCCAAAAGATTGCAACCAAACAAATCATTGCCTAATACATGGTACCATAAAGGTCAAAACCATATGGTATGGAGCAGAGGCAGTGTATTGTCTCAATAACAAGAACAATTAGTTTAACGCAGTTCTTACATTAGGTAACTATCTTTCAAACTCATGTTTTCACAATGTTTGTAACTAAGAGGCATCATATGTTGCACAAGATAGATATCATGCACCAACCAAAGAAATAATGAGCTGAAATCTGGTGCCATAGAAGAGAAAATTTTGGACATGCAATTATCACTAAATGAAAGTCATTGGTCGCAAAATTCTCTAGAAACCGCAATCAGCATCTCAAAGCTAATTATTTAGTTTTAATAGGGATCTATGATAACAAATTCAACTCAACACGAGCTATCAAAGTTCATAACCAAGTTAAATTAAACCATACGACAAACCTATTGGTGACCGTAAATTGTAGATTTCTAAATTGATACATAATAGATGGTTATGTAACCCCAACCCTAACTATATGTGACGTTAATCCAGCCAAAATATGAGTAACCAACCAAAAAATCAAGCTAAATGACAGTTGAATTTTGAAGCTCGAAAATGAAAAGTTTTTTTCTCTTGACAACTCTTAATGTTGTGCATGAATACTTCAAAGCAAGCTAAATAACTAGCTTGAGAAAATACTTTCAAGAAAGCAAAAGAATGATTTTAAAGGTAAATCTCCCAGAAATCCCACTGAAAAAGTGGCAGAAAGGTGTCATTATAAAAATCCTAGATACGGAAATTGTAGCATAAGAAAGCAAAGACCAGTTCTTTCAAGTTGAGCCATCATACAGGTCTTGGTTTTGCATCAAATGTTCCATTAAGTCAGGCGAAAGCCTAGAATCAGAACTGGAACGACAAATAATAGGATTTTAGGTCAGCCAAATATGATAATGTCCCAAGCATTAGCTTTAAATCTCACACCATTAAGCTATCAGCCTAGGCTTCATTCTGTATGGCTTATCTGAACTTAACTGAATTTATTATTTTCATCTGAACTTATCTTAACTAATTGACCCATATTTGAACTTAATATGCGAAAGAAATACACCTTATTGACCATTATCAAAACTGTACTGAAATTATCTGAACATAACTATTGAGCCTTATTTGAACTTATTTTTCCTGAAATAAGTCTGAGCCTTATTCTCTAAGTGAACGGAAAACAGAGGAAAGCATTCTGTAAAGTATTAGTAATGATCCTGTAATCTTGATGCAAAACAAGTCATTTAACACAATCTTATGTCACATATCTAAGGTTCAGTAATTTGTTATTAAAAACAAATTAGCATAATGTTTAAGCAGCAGATTATATAAACCTGAATATTCTCCTACACTTTTCTCTAGTTCTAGTTATTCCATATTGTATGAGATGCCCCTCACACCAGCTACCTATTTTACTGTATATTTGCAGCTTTATCCCTAGAATTTTCTGGCAAAATCTACCATATCTTGAAATACTCTTCCCCTTGTCATTTCTACTGTCCATCTTTATTAGTTATTAATGATGATTATTATCTTGACTTTTGAAGCTAAGGTTGTGTCATGGAATAAGAATTGGCCTGCTACGTTATGTAATGGCAGTTAAGTAACTTGTTTGAGAGCTGCTGCTACGTTAAATCCCTATTAAAATTTCATCAATACCCATTGATTTTAATTATAACATAAATTATAATTGCTCATAAATTTTAACGATTAAACAAAATAATTAACTATTAATTAATTATCAACTTAAAGTATCTCATAAATAGTGTAAAAACAAGGCCGCATCGCATAGTGTCAGCCGTGCTGTAAAGTTTTCAAAAACAACGAAATGATGTTAAAAGTGTAAAGAAATTGCACTTTAGGCCATATCAAGGGGTATTTTACGGTTTTGACTGATATTTAGGCATTAGAATAACCACATTACTCATGTTACCGCATCATCGTTCCGCTACCGCAATCGTGATCGCGATTGTTACCGCATTTTAACACTATGACCTCATATAGTGCAATTATAATAGTTATGGACAAATTATAGCATAATAATAGTTCAAATACGGTAATTTGTCCTCATTTTAACACTATGACCTCATTATTATTACAAAAATGTAATTATAAGTTCAAAACTGCCCTTATGTGTTTTGTTATTCGAAAATTCACACAACGGTTGCAATCCGCGTAATAACTCTGCATTAGCGGTTTTCCGTAACACCATGACCGTCGCTGCAAACGCATTTGCAACTATGGTTTATTTACATGGGTTGCATTCATCTTGACAGGCCCAAAAGCATTCACAAAATCTGATTGTCTCAAACTTTAAGGTCTTCTTAAGCAAAAGCAGGAAAGTTTGAAAAGTCCTAATACCAACATTGATTATCTTTGTGGCATAACTTTGACTAAATTTACAAAGAAATACTCCATCCCAATCAATTTACTACATATCCATATTTTAAAATGGGTCCCACCACTCTTTTTCGTTCTCATCCACACATTTCTTCCCTCTTTTAATACCATCCACACAGCTCAAACTATTTGTCTATTTCCCTCAACAAACCAACCATCCCTTAAAAAAAAGTAAATTTTGCTACATTGCGACCGAGTGGCAACAATTTATACTTTGTAGGAACAAACTTCCAGAAGAAAATCGCTCAAGGGTTAGAGATTTCATTAGTTACTTCAGAAAAAATAAATTAAAAGAGGTAATGAAAGACGGACACACCCAATAAAAAGTTATCTTGATTAGACTAATGGTAAATTTGCATAGATAGCAGCATGCAAATAAAACCAAATATGTATGTCTCTCACTGCCAGCAAAAACTTATTGAAAAATAATATCAAGATCGATGAGAAACCAGAAACAAGAGTTATCAACATACTTGATACAGGCATATCCCAATTCTCGAAAGCGATGAAACAAATGAGATGTCGGTGGACATCGAGGATAATCCCTTGAACGCAGAAATTCATCTTTCAACACAGACAAAGCAGTAGAGAAACGAAGGGCCTTTATAGCATAACTTCCCCTCAACACCTAGGTAAATTAACAATAAAGCTCATGAGGAAAAGAGACATACAAATAATATAATAATAGCATATCTTCAAATTATAATTCGATAGTCACCTGAGTAAACTGTGGACCCGCTTGGGATAATGACACAGCAAGATCTCCACAAACTGGAGAACCTCCAGCTAATATGTCAAGAGATCTAGGAGTAATCCGCAAGCTGTCAAACCTTTACACAAAAAAAAAATGAAACATGTCAGATCGAAAATCAAAACAAAAAGGAAACAAGCGAGGCAGAGACACTAAAGAGCTTATCAAACAGCAAAATTAATTTTGAAGCTCTTAATAGCAAGAATTGCTCAAGAAAAAAAGTACAAAATTTTCCAATCCATTAAAATTAAAATTCAATCATCATGTACCTTGATGTTATCTGGTATAGTGTTTCCGGAAGGTCAAGCTTCTGCGCAAAGTATTGTTGCATCGTTCCAAATCCAATAAGAAGAGGCTCAAGAAGTCCCACAAGACAGCTTTTAATCTCAATTTTCTTCTTCTGTCTGGGATTCACATCAGTTGGGTTTGCTAGCAAAAATCGATCATTTAAAGCACCCACAAGAACTGCAGTAAAGATGTAAAATATATCATATTTCTGAGATATATTCCCAGGGACAATGGTTGATAAAAAAATATAATAGAACTGTTCACACTGACCCAGCGTTTTTATTTCTCTTTTGGGAGGAGAGCAGTTAGTCTCAGGAGTGCAATATAACAGTTATAAAGTTTATACAAGGCAGACAGCCCGATGATAAATTAGTCAATGAACAAACGTCAAAATATTCATCAAGTATATTAATGGTCATGGGCAACAAGTTTTCGCTCATGTGCTCCATCTTATACTCCACTGCGGTACATTTTCAAACGTTTATTACAGAATTCCCATTTGCATGTTACAAGAAATCAAAACTAAACACAAAAGTAGATACTAGTGCAGCAGTGAAGACAGCATAAGTATTAAGTAATGCAAGTTAAAAAAAACCATATGATAGGATTCAGAGACAAAAGTCTAACTCTTTCTCTAGTCTACAAAGGTGCATGTTAAAAACTGTTTATACATTGGTTATGGACTTTCGAACCCGAAAATTTCGAAAACATAATACAGATTAATTGTATAAATTATGAGTTCTTTCGACCATTCCCGTGACGTTATTTGAAAGGTAATAGAAGTAGTTAGTAATGAAGAACATTACAAAATAATTTTTTTTTTTTGCCAAAGTCACTGTCACGGGCAGATGTACATTAAATTAATTTTGTCAAATGACAGCATTCGACTTATGTACAAACACATATTCATAAAAATACTAACAAGTGTAATGGATTCGTTGGTAGAAGCTTTGGTGTTTGACAGTAGGGGCGCAGGTTCAAGTCTCAACAAAGACATTTTACTAAACTGATTTTTTTTCAACCTTCAATTAATGCCCCACGGGATCTTTTTTATCAAAAATCAATTCACATTTTTCAGCCTCTCCTCTCCATTTTCTGAGCTTCATCCAATCATCCTTCAAAACCCTTACCACAGAACCTGCCGAAGCTAGCCAGCCACCGACTTTAACTGCCACTTCATCCTTCACCGTCCGGCGGCAACTCCACCCAGGCAGTCACTGACCACCCCCTGAACCTACCACAGCTAGCCACCAAACCATGTATATACTTTTTTTCTTTTTCTTCTTTCCATAAGTTTAAAACTTGTGCAATATTAATTTATTATAGATTTCTCATTTCTTTGAATGTTTAACGTTAAACATTGTTTATTGATTCATGATTGATGACGATATAATGCCCCAAACTACATTTGTTAATCAATTTAGGGTTTTGGCTTACTTGATGGTAAATTCATAATTTAGGGTTTCATATTTAATTTGTTGGAATTTGTTAATATTTTAATTGATTAGTAATTTCATTTTACAATTGATTTAGGCAATTTGTTTGAATTTCTTGAAATAGGACTTTAGATAATTGATTTAGGGTTTGTTGGCAATACACTTTTAAGATTGAGAGGATGTTGAATTTATTATTATATTTTTTTTTTCTAGGTTTTAAGATTTTGATGAATCTAGCAATTAGGATTATTGATTTTTTAGAATTTATTTGAATCGGGTCTTAATAAATGGTGAATTTGTTTGTCATTTAATTAGTTTGATAATGTATTTGGTAATTTTCTAGGTTTTCCATTTGGTGAATTATGATTCATTTAAGTCTGGGCAATTGCAAGCTATAGATTGTTGTGAAATGAGGAAATACTTCTTCCCTCTCTTTGTCTTAAGATTATATCGTTTTGCTAAATTCATAACTCATTATCAGTCAATATGAAATTACTATGATCGAAAATAACAAATAGATTAAATAGTGTTAAAGACATTAAAACATTGTTGGTAAGATTAAAATAATGATTAAATGGTCACATCATGTGTTGTTTTCAAAATATGAAAACTCCGCTGAACAATTGCGTTAATCAAATAACGTTGAATGTGAATTTGTCATTTAAAAAACTGACATCACTTCTTTTTTCCTAGATTTGCCCCTAGTGGTCACTGTTGCAGTTAACCCTTTAAATATACTCCTATGTCTCTTTTATAGACAGATGTATGGCTTGTACTTTGTCTAAGGGAAAAGAGCATGACTAGTGATCTTACTACTGCTCCCAACTCAAGACTAATTTGCAGGCATCATCTATCTTAATATAGAAATAAAACATCATATCCTATAGTAATCACATGCCGAGTTCTAATACTTGCTAATTGTCATGCCTCACTAGGCACTACTCACTACACTCAAATTAACCCATGTTTTCTTAAACCTTCTTATTTGACGGTTCACTTTTCAATATACAATTTCAAAACCCTAGATTGCACAAATTCTAATGAAATTTCAACATCAACTCCAAATTATGGTCAATGGGTAAAGAAAAAAATATTAGAGACCTAGTCAACGGACAGATCAACCATATTCCAAGTCTGCACCAAGAAGTCACGGGTAAAGCTAGGCTAAAATGTAAGTCCAAGCATCACAATAAAAAAATGAGATTCATTTTTGCTCATGTCAAAACAAGACCGACGGATTTTCCTTTTGGCATTGACACTGAATTATAAACAAAAAGAATTAATCTGACAAAACCAAAAGGTCAAAAGATTCAGATACCTGCATTAGGCAAGCTAGTGGATAATATCGTTCTCACTTTTCCATCCCATCCAAGCACACTGATAGCAGTAGCAGTAGAAAAAAGTAGAGCAGGACCAATCCATAATAAGGATCTGAAGTACCAAACAAGTTAAGTTCAACAACTTTTGAAACCTCAATATTATTAAGATACTACACCAGAATTGGGGGAGAGAGGATTTATCAAAGGATATTGTAGGGAGCCCTCTATCAAATTTTGTTGAGCTACTAGCCAAAATCTCCAACTCTGCAGAAGCAATAAGAACTCTACGAGTAGTTAATATCCCAGCCACATGACCTCTAAGAGTTTCTTGCCAATGAACCTGCAATAGAAATTAAATAACCAACATTAGCATCACCAAGCATAGCTCTCGTGTGAAGCAACTAATGCACGCATGAAGCTATAAAAGTACTTTCTTATTAATACTAGATCTTCTGTTCAGTTTTAGAATATTTTGATTCAATTAAGTGGTAATTTCTTAGAGTCGTTTGGAGTACATAATTGATTTATTAATTTGCAAGAAGAATGAATACTTTCTTTTATTGAGATTAGGAGATTGAAGAAGGGCTTAATTGGACGTAAAGCAAGAAAGATGGTACTGCAACAATGCCAAAGCCTTAATCCCAATCTATAGGATCGTCTACTTGACCCAATGTAAATCGACATGAGTGATTGTTGGTCAATGTAAGTCTTTTCCATTCATCCCTATCTAGCACTTTTTACACATGAACTAAAAGTCCACTTCCAAAGACCATCTACATGTATTCTTTTCCTCCATTGATTGAACCCAATTGGTCATATCATTCCTCACTCATATCATTCTTGTAAGATCTCTCATATACCAATTTTTACTTTAGTTTCCTAACAGGTGCATGTTATATTAGGGCCATAGGGTAAAACCAAAGTCGCATCGTATCGCGTCAGCCGCGTTGTAAAGGTTTCAAAACAACGAACCGATACTTTCCGTGATGTAGAGGTGTATAAAAACTGTGTTTTGGGCAGTATCAAGGGATATATTATTGTTTCGATTAATGTTTAGGTGTTACATAACCGCATCAATCTTGTTACCGCATCACTGTTTCGTTACCACAATCACAATTGTTACTGCATTTAGACTCTATGATTAGGGCTACTGATTGTGTGAAAAAGAAGGTAAAAAAAAAAGTGCACAAGTTAAAAGTTTCAATGTATACAGACAGAAGAAAGGATGAAGAATATATGGCACTGATAGCAGAAGAAGGAAGAAAGAAATGAAAGAAAACAGATAGAGAATAGAATACTTGCATTGTGTAATGGACAGCATAGAGCTCCCTGAGCTCTTTGAGTAGCTCAGTCTCACCCTACTAATCATAGAAAAAGCAAGGTCTATCGCATCACATTGACAGCGTTGTAAGAGTTTTCAAAATAAACAAATCGATATTACCTATGTTGTAAAGGTGAAAAAAAAACGTATTTTGGGCTGTATCGATGGATATCTTATGGATGGATATCTTATGGTTTCGACCGATATCTACGTGCTATGGTAACTGCATCACTCCTGTTACCGTATCAGCGATCCGTTACCTCTATCGCAATCGTTACCGCATTTTTACATTATGCTACTAATACAACACTACAAATATACTACAAGCATGAAGTAAATATATTCCCCCTTTGATTATATAACTAGTACAGCATTAGAGGATGCTCCGCCATAATACAGCTCATCATTCGTAACCGAAAGATTACAATGTATAACAGATTTTTTGTTACTCTTGGGTAACAGATTTCTTCCCTTATCTAGAATATACATGTTGAATGGTAGGCTTGGGCCTTCCTTCATCCTATGTTACTCGAACTTGGCCATTTTGTCGCCTCAATGGTGTCCGGTACGGCCAATATAGATACCGGTGTTGGATACGTGTCCGGTACGTCGGTTCGAACATGGGCTTGACATTTGAAAGGTAGAGGGAATTGATTATAATTGTACTGTTATAATTGTGAATTTTTCAAAACCCTAGATCTGAAAATTAAATCAAGGGTCGAAAATTAAGGCTTATGGTCACCCAATTGATGAAAGTGCACCAGAATCATCTTTATGTACATCATCGTCATTCTTAACGTCTTCTCCATTGTTTTTCTGCACTTTCTCTATCTGTATTTTTCTTCATCATAGACCATAATGGGTAGCAAGACTTAAAGGCTGAAAGAATGCAAGAGGTCACGTGATACTAACAACTACTATTTTGTTATTGTTCTATTTTTTTTATACACTTGACAGCTATTCATATTTATTTTATAGTGATACAAGTTGACACCTATTTTAGTCATGTCATCCAACCAACCCCCTCTTTGTTTCATTCTCCCCCCACTAAATTATTTATCTAGTGTTACTTTTAATTCTTCTAAAGCAAGTAAACTAAAAATAATGACGATCAATTGATCCTACATTTAATTTTTATTGATTATATATATTAATGAAAATTTTTTCCAATATCCCCGTATCTGTATCCAATACTAGGACAGTGTACTTGTATCCTATATATTCAAAAATGACGTATCGGATACTAGGATCCGCACCCGTATCCGATACTCATACCCTCATACCCAAGTCCTGGTAACATAGCCTTCATCCATCACAATGCATTTCCTTGTTGTCTTTTGCATATGATAAATCCAACACAATGATTATTTCAGCAACTCTTCAATATGCACGGCTCCAAGACTCCTTCCTATCTCCTCGTTACAAATTCTACCCAATAAAGCACTCATTCATCTCGACATACACGTTTCAGCTACACACATCTTTTTAATGTTGATTCAAGCCTTCAAGGTATTTTCAATGAGGCGCACTTAAGCTGCAACTCTTTTGTTTTCATCTGCACCCTCTTTCGCAAAAATCATCCCTAACTTACAGTATAACAACTCATTTCGATAAGGTGTGCACTCTTTTGCTTTGCACCTAGGCTCTAGGATACTATTGAGCCTTTGCTTCTGAGCATAAGGTCTATAAAAAAGAAAAATACCTGAAGTACTATCTCATTCACTTTCAGCTTGATTGACTTCCTCCCTTCACCTGTTGTTGATATATAATGGCCATGGCCATGGCCATCACCGTTGGATAGGCGATATCCCTGCACAAGCTTTGCCAAGGCAATCTGATTTCCATGTGAAGCAAACATCAAGGTTGATTCTACAGTCGAAAGAGACTGACGTTAGCAAGATGTTCTCAATTGTATATAAATTAAAAACTCAGCAATTATTACCTAATGGAGTAGAGAAGATACGATCAACTTCAGATTCAAACATAAATTGCACTGGGCCCTTGACAGAACTTGGGGCAGCATCTGCAGCTAGATCTGCAGTTGGATTTTCTTCAAGAGCAGCTTTGTTGTTTTCATCAAGTTCATTAGATGACCTTCCAGGAAGTTTATATAAAGCAAGTCCAATCTTATCATTTTCGAGGATAGCAAACTGGTTGTCATCAGTGCCAATGAACGCTGCATCTTGACCTAGATCAACATAATAATCCCTTAATGAGAATATTTCCATCCATAACTGAATTAGGTTTGTATATAAGTATATAGATTAACCTTTGACTGTGCTGTCTTTACTATTTGCCAATTGAGTATCAGTATTTTCTCTGTAGAGAACAACTTCATTTGCTGCACCACTCAGCTCATAAATAACAAGAAATAAATTCTGCTTCCAACTGTACACAATGCCCTTTGGATGATGTTCAACATTGCTAGGATTCTGAAAGCACCAAAATAAAGATATTTAAAAAGCCTATATGACATGATCATAAAAGATGTATAAAAACTCAACTAAAATCAATTTTGCATATGAGCCCATTGTACTACCGCAGTGTAAAGCTTCTTGTAAATACTGTCAGCTCCAGAGCACAGATTATATGCCATCAGATTTACACCTTCCAAGTAAAACGCCCGAACAGGATAATGTAGAACCCGATTTGCTTTATTGAAGAAATTAAGCTCCAGATGAAATGGCTGAAATGCAATATAAATTTCAGACAAACTCAACAGAAGTACAAGAGAATCCAGTTAGCTTGTGTCAAATGGAAGAAGTACCTGACAAACAGGAAAGTTTTTGAGATGGTTACTAGTATCAAGTACGGTGATGAGAGGCAAACGAGCAATTGGAGTGCTTTTGGCATGCCCCTCCAGGAAATGCTGTGATACAATATGGAAAAGAACATAATACATGGAGGAATAAGTATCAAGAGAAAAATGCTTCAAATGGAATAGCGTCCCAACTAAGATCTTGCGCTTAATAATAGTACATCAAACAAGCAGCAGTAAAGCTCCAAATCTCTGACTTCGTCGGAGCTTATCAAAAGTATCAACACAATGTTACAAACTTGATTATGAGTATTTGCATTAGCTAAATCGATAGAAAACTAACAATCATGGATCTGAAAATCATCATAGAACTTCTCCATTTTTCAATCAACTGTATAACATCTCAATGTGGCTCATCCATGCAAAAGAAAAAGGCAAGCTATGGAGGCTAAATTCCAGACAAAAGGGACCAAAGTTAAGAATAAAAATGCCATGAAGTCACTGATAAAGATAGATATGAGAAAGAGCAGCAACATACACTGTACAAAAAGGCCTTTCGCGCAATGTCAGCAATTGTAAGCTGGTTTTCTCTGGCATACATAAAGAAAAAGTATACCAAATCAGTGAACATAGATTTTTAAAAAAGAATTTTAAAAAACAGAGATGCATCCCAGATGGATCAAGCTTCCTGGCCTAAATTAATAATGCAACCATTTTTCATTTAGACAAACAGTGTAACACTGCCTCAAAAAAGGATCTTATAAAAGCGTAAAATTTGTGTCCATTACAGTTGCTTTTAGTTTACGATAAGCTAAAGCAAAAAAGGTCATTCGACTATGTGTAATCTTATTTGCGTGGAGTAGCATATGGTGTTTGCAATAAAGGGTCAAACTAAAATAGCCTCTTTGTTATTGCAAGGGTAAGGTTGCCTACATCCAACCCCCATAACCCACCAAGAGCCAAGTGATATTGGGACAATGTAATGCTACTGTGGTTATTGTAGGAGGGTAAAATTATACACTACAACCCACATAAATAAGACCAGCATTTCTCACACCTATTTTCCATTTGCCCTTGCCCAGCTCTTATTCAAATGGGTTGTGTAACAAGCATAGCATGTTCATGGACTTTTTTACATGATGAATTTATTTGAACAAAATAAGTGTCCCTTTTATAGCATGATTTTTAAAGAAATATTCTGCTATCAAATACCCACAGATTAATTCTTCACTGTTGGTTTCACAACACTGAGTTCTGAAAGCTTCATGCTCATACTTCTCATTACAAGATTCATCTTTGCTCAAGTCTGTCTAATAGAATCCCTTGCAGGCTCTTATTGGAGTAAACTTATAATACATTGACATAAGTTCTTAAACAGTTGAACAATAAAGCTACTTCAGCTATCAATATAAACAACCTCTCAACAATGTTCATAAGTGAATGACATGAAAAAAAAAAAAGAAAAAATAAGATATCATCTTCACCCACCCTTTCGAATGATGCTCTTGCAATTGTGCTTGCAACTGGTGATCAGCCAACACTCCAGAAGAACCCAAGGCTGCCAGTTTTTCCTTCAAAACAGATGCTGCAATAAATTATCGAACCATAAGTATCCAATGGCCATGGAAGTTAAAGGTTATCAACTCCATGATAAAGCAACATCCCAGATATCAAATATGTCTCATAAACACCAAAGAAATAGGATGCAATTGATACAGTGCATTTTGGAAAGGCCTCCAATGATCACAAAAATAAACAGGTACCACCATGTTAGAAGGATAAAAGGCACATTATATGGATCGGGTAATAATATGCAAGATCACATAAATTAGCATGTACCTTTAATAAAGAATTCCAACAAAAAAAGGAGGGATACAAATTACAACCACATGACAATAAGCTTTCTATAAAAGAGCTAAGAACCAGCTACAAACTGGAGATAAATATAATTAAAGTCGAAACAACATTCTTTACATTTGAAGCATTAGTCTGGCACTAAATGGAAATTTATTAGAATGTTTCCCTGCACAATTGTCTCTATTAACTTAATGAACTGGTGTCATTAATGCAGAACCTGCTTCAAATACACCAAGCACGAATCTTCAAAAGTGTTAGCTGTATACACTCAATCCATCTAGCATCATTGCCATGGTATTTCTGTTCAAATGTCAACTTCGACTATTACAGCAAGAAAAACTACCTTCATAAGAAACAAACACTAAAAATTTCTAAAAACCAAATTAGGGAGAAAGATGAATTGCTTTGGAGTTATTGTTCAATGATGATATATGACCCGCAGTGTAAAACCCTAAAGCCTTTTATTAGTCAATAAAATTGCAAATAAATTATATCTTTAAAAGGTTAAGAAATTAAGATCAAAAAAAGCTCTAGATTCCTAATAATAAACTCTAGCTCAGCATGTATGTCTCTCTGTTTTAGTAAATTCACAGGAAGAAGGCAGATGAACATCTCAGTGAAAGTTATTGACAAAGCATAGAGAAGCTAAAATATCACTATCACCTGAAGATCCCCTTGCACTTTGGAGAACAGCAAAGAGTTGCTTCCGCCCATCTCTAGTGAATGCCCTATTTTTCACATTGTCCATACTAGCCATTTTCTGACAAGACATGAAACAAACCTCCATTTATGATAAAGAATTATGCAAAAAAGATAATCACATATTCATATATTAGTAATGAGCCAAGAAAATATCAAAATGATTACACTCAACTGCAAACAGTAATGTCGCCATGTTCAGCTTTGTATGAACTTCAAGAGCTTTGACACGTGGTAAAGGATAAGCAACTTCTCCACCCTGCTGAGATAGAATCTTTGGAATGTCGAGGGTCTCAATTGCTATACGAGAGCAAGAGAGAAGACATCAGAAAAAGAAAATGATAAAAACTTCAATAGAAAGATCACACGAGGCAGTGGCCACAGAGAACTGTTGCAGAATAAAGATTCATGGTTGAGTAGAAGCTAGGATGGAAGACTCACAAGAATGTATGTGGAGAGCAAATAAAATTGTAAATTACTTTTTCTTACTTTTAAATGTAACAAACCAATTCTGTTTTCAAAAGTTGCCTTGAGACTAACATTTACAAAAATCTTTACCAAATTCAGCAAATTAGAATATTGTTTCTCAAAAGAAATGAAGTGGATTATGAGTGGTGTTCCACATTTAATTATAGTTCAATTCATTTCTGATCATAGCCTATATGACTGAGCAACTACAAATTTTTGGCAGTGTAAATTTTTATTCAAAAAGCAAACATTAATTAAATAACAAAACTCATTGGAGGTTAGGGATGGTGCATCCCTGAAAAGAACAAAATAATAGCTTAGGGACGAGGCATCCGTGAAACGAAGCAGATAATTACATTAAGATTCTCCATTCATTCCTACAAAGATCATCTAAAGCAAAATCTGAAACAATCCATTGGACTTAGCTCAAAATGTGGCTAGAAACTTGGCTCTCAGTCTCTCATTCAAACTACATGTAATGGATGATCACTTTTTAAAACCAAATCAGCAATAAGATAAGATAAAGAAACAACTAACCAGCAGACTCAAAAAAATTTGCTTGCATAGGTGCTCTATTAGGATTTAGGATCACCCGTGTTCTCCAGACTTGAAGAGCACCATCTTTGGATAATGTAGCAACCATCCGCAAAGCTGGAAGCCAAGCAACTGAAGTAATAGGTTGCGAACCCACTTGTGTTCTGAAACAATATTAACAAAATAAATTATAGTGTATCACATAATGTCATGATAATACATATTACACAAGGATGAGAAAGGAGGAACTTGAACGAAGAAATGGCAACGCATGTATCACCCAAATTTTTTCGATTGCTTGAATTAATAATAGCTAACCCAAAATAAGGCACAAGTACCTTAGTATAGGTAATGAACTCAAAGATTTATAATTCAACAATAGGAAAAAGGAAAATAAAAAGAGCCCATACATCCCAATCATATTTGGTCGCTCTGTAGACACATCCCAAGCCAAAAGTGTACCCCGCCTGTCACCAACAAATACCCATTCTAATGTTGGATGGAAAGCAAAGGCACCAGCACCAAGTAGCTTTATAGTATTATCAACTGCAGCATCAGGTAAAGGTAAGGCATATCTATATCCATTTACATTCAAAGCAATCTAGAGAATAACTTTCTCACGTTGTAAAGTGTAGAGAACTGCATATGTGTGAATGTTGTAAGCTCTAATCAATCCTTCAGCATAGGCTACATACTAAAATCAGTCACCAAATAAGTCAGAAAGCTGCTAACACACACCAGCAAAAAATAGAATGAGAACAATATTAAGCCAGTGGAATTACCAAGACTGGAAGTCGGGGGTGACAAGCAAGATTCACAATAGGTTTCTTCAAATCAGTCTTTATTTTTGTGGGTGACCTGCCTCCCTCAATAGTTCCTACAACTGTATAAAGAAAAACAAGATAATTTGAAATGCTAAACGTAACCACCAGTATATATTTAGTCAGAAAATCTCCAACATGCACTAGAATATTTTCTCAACTCTCAAACAAGGATGTCGCATGTCTCCATCTGAGTATAGTTGCAACATGAATAAGTAGAGAACAATGAACCCAGTCTAATGCAACTTATGTATCTTTTTACCCAAAGCTACTTTGTCTGATAAGATCAGATTAAAAGGTGGGCAATCTGTCACTGGGCACAACAAACTTTCAGTAACAGTTCTAGTATTGAAAATAGTTACAGGAACAACCATACATAAGAATCATGCACTTGACATGACAATAAAAAGAGCTCTACACTTAAGGTTTAAAGAAGGTGGTAATATTTAATGTTCATGATAAAATGTAGTTTCCAGATAAAGCAAAGCTTCTGCCATTTCTGCCAGTATAATATTATTCATACCCACATTAGAAATACCAATATCTATACAAATAAAAGGCAACAAATGCATTGAAGCTAAAATAATAATGAATAACATCCTTGAATTCCAGGTCAACTTCAACAAACCCTCCCCATATAAATATTGGAAGAGCCTTACAAATACCATACTCTAAAAAACTACTTCAGAGGCTTAGAGACAAACAAACCTGTTACACTCATCCTCTTGTGAAATCCAAAAAATACAACAGGTTGGAGAGGGGTAAGGGCCATATGAACTTCAGAATCAGAAGAGATTGGCTCCGTTTTTTTCTCCGGTGAATGCAGAACGCATGTTTGCTCTGCATCAAAATCACAGGAGCGGATGGTAGAGTCCTGTAAGTAAAATTCTTCATCAGCATATGACAGATCAACAATAAAACTTTCATTTGTTAAGGATACAAGGAACTCAAAATTTTGTTTTTTTGTCTACCATCATGGTATTTAAGGATGTAATGCACATTATACACTAATCAAGTGATCTAGTGGTCAAGTGCATAAGCACAAGAAATTATCATATTGACAGAGAACAAAGATGGAGGTCAGGCATTTCAAGGAGAGCTATGAAGTTACCATGTACTCATACGAATGTCCAAGAGTTTCAAATTATTCAAAAGAAGCAAAAGGTTCAAAGCCAACAATAAACTTCAAAGTCCAAACCCACTCAAAACAAGCATTTTTGACACAATTTGTTAATGTTAGCTTGTCACAACACAAACATTTTGGCTCATCTTTAGGGATTTAAATAATTCAATCAATAAATTCACATCTATATTATGAAATTGTGGTCAAGGATTTCATTTGGACATTATATGGGTCTTCAAATGATAAAAAGGATCAAGCCTACGGTAAAAGTCCAAATTTAGCTTTTTACTACAAGAAATATGCTTTTGCTTGAAAAGAAAGGAAAACTAGATGAGTAAAGCATACTAGTTAACACAAAATTTGATATGCTTTGTCTTATACTTACACTTTGTCTTATACTTAGATCCAATAGTGGGCTACAATATTGTGCTCTTGTACTATTATCCTATATAGCAAGTCTTGTATGAAACTGTCTCGTGAGACGAGTCCATATAAGTAGTTTATTTCTTCAATTGATCACTTTAAGATTCTAAGTGATCACTTCAGGGTTATAAGTGATCACATCACGATTATAAGTGATCTCCCTAAGAATATACAAAATGATCACTTTAAAATTGAAAGTAATTACTTTAAGCTTATAAGTGAACACTTTAAAATGGTAAGTGTTCATTGGGTCAGCCACTCAGCCCATTAGAGATGGTCTTATCGTGATACCGTCTTATTTGAAAATTTTTGTGTATCCTATATATGGCAGAATAATAAAATAATAAAAATGAAAGAAGTGTGTGATATCAATATTGAACATGTTTCTTGATAGAGACTCGCTATCTCACTATCCGTATCCTCATCAAGACTTGAGTGTTTGTCGATTGATTAGGATTGATAAACTAATTCTGGATATGTCTTGTTAAATAATATTAAAATCCTTTCAATTCTTTTAATGTGTCTTAAGAATAGAGAATTCAATTTCCTAGCATTTAAACATATAGAACTATCATCAAAACAAGGTCACCAATTTAACTCCAATTTACCTTGGTCTCTTAAGCATGTATATGCTGAATTTAATTCACACATCAATATATTCAAAAGCCAAAATCAAAATTGTAGTTCTTGTTGAATTCTTTAATTTAGTTCATACATCAATATATTCAAATCTGACAGACAGATCTAGGCAGATCTATGTTAATAACAGTTCACGGGCAAAAATAACATAATGTAAAGTACCAAAGAAGAAAAATGAAGATAAATTACAACACAAAATTGCAGAAAACATTGGCTGGGCTCAGACCAAGCATAAATGGCGAAAATGCATGAGTAAAACAATGTGGAAACTGGAAACCAATGAACTAAGCACCTTAGTGGAATCCGCAAACGACAGTCAGAATATCATATCAACAATATTGTACATTTGATGACAAAAAAAATCGTGAACATTACCTCAAGAATAGCAACAACAACATGGCCACTGGTGGGACTATACGCCATACGAACAACAGGAGAACCAATGTCAATAGTAGAGATCTTACTCCCGGTAAGTGCATCAAATTCTACAACAATACATCAAATGAAACCAAAATTACAAAAGTACTTGCAATATCAATCATAAAAACGGTGGATTCATATTCAAGTAAATCAATTACCAATAATATATCTTCCAACAGCTGCAGCAATTAGGGCTAAAGTAGGATGAAATGCAGCGGCATGAGGCTGTAAAGGCTTCGCCTCTCGACCTACATGTCGAAGATCAAGATGTTGAATTGTTGCCCACTCCATTTTTGAGCTATGTTTCCTGCATATTACATCGATTTGAAGAGCTTGTTACGGAATCACTACGATTTATATCGTATAAAATAAGTAGATCCATTAGGGAAGTGAGATGAATTTGAACAATTGAACAGTGAATTGCGATATTACCTGAAAGATAAAGGTATGGAATATGGATGATTATAGTCGGGGATTAGGGCTCATCTGGAAGTTAGGGAAGAAGAATGATCGAAGCAAGATGAGCTTTGGAGAAAATATGGAGTACTACGAATTTCTGTTGATTTTCAATTTTTTGGACTATGGCTGCTTAGCGCAAAAATAATATAAAAAATTAAACACAAATTCTCCTTTGTTGCAGTCTATCAAGGAGACGACTCGAAGTGAATCGGCTCAAACTTAAATAATAGGAAAAAAAATATCAAAAAATAAAAAATAAAGCTCGAAAGTTTAAATATGCCATGCGGTCTCTCTATTCGGTTTATTTTAGGAATATTTTAAATGTTAGGTACGAACTTTTACAAAAAATTAGTGATAGAAAATTTTTTTATAAATTTCACAAAATAGCATTATATTTTTAAAATTCAAGATGTCGTAACATTATGTATTAAAAAATGTTTGATTTCTCGTTATTTTGGGAATTTTCTTTTTGCCCTTGTGTTATTTCCTTATAATAAAGTAGCCTCTTCTCCTTCCTATCTTCTTCTTCTTGCATTCATCTACTTTCATAATGTTATGCAACTTGATTTCCAAAAGTATAATGCTTTTTTATGGAACTTTTTCTAAGATTTGCTACCATTAGCCTTTTGCAAAAGTTCGTACGTACCGCGTACAAAATCCACTACCTTATTTTCAGCTTTCTCCTTCTTCTATTCTAATGTCTTCATATGAGTCTATTCTTAGTGGAAAAAAACATATCTGTTGCGCTTCATTTGCTGCGGTTTTCTTTAGACGCAGCATTAAATAGCAAAACAAAAAAAATATGATACAAATGTTGCGGTTCACCTGATGCCCACAGCATATAAGCCCTTATATGCTGCGGTTTTTTGTAGCCCGCAGCAAATAGCTAGCACCAGTTATTTCTGAAAAATTAAAAACCCGCGTTTCAACGTTCATTTGCTCAAAACCCTCATGAAACAGTTTGTAACACCCCTGAATATCCGACCCTTTAACGAAACCAAAAACGTAAAGGACGGGAGGAAATTCGGGTGTTACATAAAAGAAAAGGAAAAGAATTTAGATAAACGTTAAATATTAACTTTAGGTGAGTGGAAATTTTGGCAGCATCTGCCTTAAAACTGTGCGCCTTTGTAGAAAAACAAAAGTTAATTTAGAAACTAATAAAGTAAAGGCACCAACAACCTATCAAAGCTATGTCACGGCGGAATGATTCGTTGCCGGCTTCTCAAATCAACATGCCAAGCATGGATCGTGGTTCCAGTGTCGACGTTTGCGTTTTAAAAAGACTTACTCCTTAAAACCATACAGAGTTATAAACTACGCAGCGGAAATACAAATATACAAGGGAGGACGCAAGGCCTCATAACAAAACATATACAACCAAAGTTTACAAAAGATAACAAAAACTACAAAATCGAAAGATAGCAGTATGACACAGGGTATGCTTCGCCCTCATCACTCTCCCCAAATGCAATGCAATGCAAAAGAAGCTCCAGTACCTGCTACGCTTGTCTATGATCCCCCTGCTGCTCGACATTAGACCAAAGGCCAATGTGTCATAGCAGGACAATCATAGAAAGTCATCTACAAACAAACATAAACACAAACACGTACACGTCAGTAACTAGCATTAAATATAATAAGGCCAACTACTAGATAGCATTATATCATAAAACAACATAAGATGATTTCATAAAACGCAAGCACAGATAGTAACCGTTTATCGGCCACTTATACTTCTTAATTTCATCACGTGCTTTCCAACCCGAACCATGTGCTCTTGGGTAAAATGCATGTCTTTACGCTCCTCTTTTCAAACATAAACTCTTGCAAAACACGCATAGTTTAACTCGACCAAGGCATAAACAGAATACCTAACACATGACCTTATAGAGCTTGTCTATCTTAAGGTAAGTGTGATCATAGTCCGTAATACCCTTGAGGTAACTTAACTTAGGCACACTTCTCACTAGCATAAACTATTCTATCAATAAGTAGATGTTCTATCAATGAGTAAATATTTTATCAAAGAGTAAACTTTCTATCAACGCGTAAGCTTTCTACCAAAGAATGAACCTTCTATCATGAAATAACTTTCGATCAAAGAATAAACTTTCTATCACTGAATAGTTTTCTATCAGTGGATCTTTTCTCTACTTCCTGGCATAGTGACACGGCCAAGGGCGTTATCGGCCACCCGGCGCCCATGGCAAAGTATGAGCTCATGCCCCCTCCAATTGACCCTCTTGGGTCCTACCTTCGGGAAAAACTAACACACTAGGGTACTAAACCAGTGAAGAGGCCACCATATTGGGGTTTGCAAGGCCCGCATGGTAACACCTCGGTCAAGGGGCGTTATCGGCCACCCGGCGCCCAATGACCCAAGCATGCTCATACCCCCCTTACGGCGGTCCCATCGAACCTCACCTAGGGGACTACTAAAACAACCAGACATAATCCAGTTGAGTCACGTCAGCTAATCATAATCTAGTACCTTATCAGATGGGAATAATTTCCACTCTCAACTATTAATGAGCGCCCTGGGATAGCAGCACGCCAAAACCCACTGAGCCACTCAATAGAATAGGAAATTCACCTATAACGGAGTCATTCTAATTCCAATTAAGGCATAATCTAATTCTTAAATAAATAAGGGGGTGGTTCCTGCCTTCTATTAACACTCTCATTCTCTAAACTATTCTAAGCGCAAGGATTTCATAGTCGATAGCTCTTCATATAAAGTGTACTCACTAGTACTTCATAGTTTCGATACAATGCATACTATCAAAATAAACAATAATGTCTTAAAGAAAGTTGCATATAAGGGTTATTACTGCGTGTACGTACCTGTAAGCGTCACTGCACGATCAAAAGTCACAAAATCACCCAACTAATGCTCTACTTTCCTCTTACGAAATGGGCACCTATATAAGTTATGAGTAGAACTAATAAGTTCCCTTAACTACTTTGACATACCAAACTAAATACCAAATTAACCGCTATCAACCATTCAACATGAGTTTCCGATTACTCTAGCACGCACACAACTCATTCAATACAAGTCAAAATCATTGACTCAACACAGCATAAGTCTTTCCATCAATTTAAAGTAGAAGTATGTGTGAATCGTTTCTTTACATTAACTAATTTTGAGCATATCGGCTCGCGTTACCCAAAAATAACTAATCACAACTAAATCTTACAATTTTAATATAATATTAATATAACGATAAAGCAAATCTTAGATTTATCATATCGGGATATCATTTGTTGGATTCTCCAAAGCTATTAAGAACTATAATCAAAACAACACAACAAATAACTTTAGCAATCATCGACGATAAGTTGACATTATGCTCTTGGCTTACCAATATCATGTATCTATAACTTTAGTAACAACCTAATAAGGGTATTTGTAATTTACAACAATCAAACCACAGTAATTAGTAACTATTATTCCCAATTTAATCAATCGAAATCACTTTTATAGTCAACTAACATCATCACCATTACTAATTATTCACAATAATAACCAATCGACCAAATCTTAAAACAACTTTTAAAGTTATTTAATCAATCATCACCAAAATATAGTATAACACACACATCATTGGTAATTTCATCTCTAAATCCAAGCCCTAATCGTGTCGTGTTCAAAGATAACATTTAATTACTACCCATACTAAGATTCAAAGAAACTAATACAAATAAACACACAAACCATAATTTCAATCACACTTCAAACCCTAAGTCATAAACATGTTTAATTCATCAATCAAATTCTTACCCACAAAAAGATTCAATGAAAATAACACAAAAATCAACACCTCACTCATAAACTTCATGAAACTTCAAATAAAACTAGACATTAATTGGAGAAAAGAGAAGAGATGGCTCACAATGGAGAAACTAGAAAAGGGTGAGGGTATAGGTGGTGTTGTGGTGGTGGTGGAGTACGAAGATGGTGGCGCTGCGCTCGTGGAGGGCTGCTGGTGTGCAGCTGGTTGCTGCCGTGGAGGAGGGAAGGGAGACTGCTGAGCAGCTGCTGTTTGGGGAAGAAATCGCAGCCCCTGCTGCTGGTTGCTGTTGGCGGCTGTGCAGGTGGTGGTCACGCAGAAGGCGGCAGCTGGTGGTGGTCAGGCAGAAGGCGGCAGCTGGTGGGGAAGTGAGGAGGCGGCTGCTCTTGCTTGTGGCTGACCCGTGAGTGAGGGAAGGGAATTGAGAGAGGGAAGTGAGGGAGTGATGGCTAACGGCGTGATTCTTGTGAGGGAGGGAGTGATATCCCCTTAAAACCCTAACTCATCCTATTTATTAATTTACACACTTATGTATTTATTTGTTTACCTAGGTTCATCTTCTTGCGAGGCCCAACTAAGAACTCACCTTCGTGTGCTCACACATTTCAATAAAATAATTATTTTGATTCAAACCTCTTTATTCAGACGTCGTGATTGTATTTTTTAAATATAAATATATGTCAATATTTAAATTCGTATATGAAAGAAATTTATTAAATTACTTCAAAATTAATTTAATATAATTATGAAATACCCAAAAGCCATTAAAATATTAATTAATGATGTATATATGTAGTTGTATATCTGAATATGAATAATTTACTTATGTATGTAGTTGTATATTATTAGTTTCTTATTATTTTGATTTATGTGAATTAGATTAAAGAAAATGGTTTTTTTTTGTTATATATGTTTTGTAATTAAAATATAAAGAATTTGATTACTTTAAATAATATAAAGGCTATATAGGGTTAAATAGGGTTAATTATATATGTTAAAAGTTGTGTATTAATTTTTTTTGAATTAATTAATCACACTTAGGATGACAAAAGATCGTTCTTGGATGTATGAAAGCACTGAGTCGTCAGAATTTATTGATGATGCATTAGAATTTTGTAGTATTACGGTTGAACATCAAGTTAGGACGAGGGAAGTTGGTTTTTATTGCTCATGTGTCACTTGTGACAATGTATCAAAGGTAGATGGTGTTCATATCCTTAGAGAGCACATACTTCGACGTGGGTTTAGGCCTCAATATCATGTTTGGGTCTGGCATGGTGAGGAGGGAGCCTACAAAGAGAAAAGTGTTGTTGAGGATGTCAATAATGTGGCCGATGTCAGTGAGGATGTAGTAGATTGTGTTGATGGGTATGAGACAGATGAAGAGAATGTCGATGAGGATGTGGATCGTGTTGATGAGATGATGGAGAGGATGAGTTAGGAAAACGTCCTCGTGTTTTTGACTTGTTGACAGAGGCTTCTCAAAAGCCTTTGTACCCTGGATGTACAAAGTTCACCAAACTAATAGCAGTGTTGACAATTTTTCAACATTAAGTCAAAGTTTAATTGGAGTGACGCTAGTTTCACAATTTTATTAGAAGCGTTAGGTGAGATGCTTCCTGAGGGAAATGAACTTCCAAAGTCAACATATTATGCGCAAAAGCTCATGTGTCCTTTTGGCTTAGAGTACCAGAAGATTCATGCATGTCCGAATGATTGTGTATTGTATCGGAATGAAAACGAGAACTTAGAAGAGTGTCCTAGGTGTGAGTTATCACGCTACAAGCGTAAAGGGGCTCGGGATGCTAAAGGGCCCCCGAATAAGGTATTGTGGTATTTTCCAATAATACCTATATTCAAGCGCTTGTTTTCTATAAAGAAAGAAGCGTTAAATTTGAGGTGACATGCAGATAGGGTGAAGAAAGGTCACTTGCTCACACATCCATCTGATTCTCCGAAGTGGAAGAGCATTGATAGGTTGCATAAGACTTTTGGGGATAAGGTTCATAATTTAAGGCTCGGACTATGTACGGATGAAATGAACCCATTCGGCAATCTTAGTTCTCAACATAGTACTTGGCCAGTACTGTTAGTGATCTATAATTTGCCACCTTGGTTGCGTATGAAGCGTAAGTACATTATGCTTTCGCTTCTTATCTCGGGTCCTAAATAACCTGGCAATGACACAAATGGATATCTTGCACCTCTCGTTGAGGATTTGAGAAAGATGTGGAATGAAGGCGTTTTCGTGTTTGATGCATATGCTAATGAGGAGTTCACCTTGCATGAAATGCTTTTATGCACCGTTAATGATTTTTCGGCATAAGGAAACTTATCGGGGTATAAGAACAAAGGGAAGAAAGCATGCCCAATATGTATCGTTGACCAGTTATGAGGTTTATGAACAGGTTAAGGGAGTTGAGACTTTATTTGGTAAAACAGGGCAAGTGCAAGGGGGTTAAGACCGATTATGGAAAAAAGAATCAATCTTTTGGAAGCTTCAATATCGAAGAGATCTACAGGTTAGGCATTATCTTGACGTTTTGCATATAGAAAAAAATGTATGCGATGCCATACTCGGGACTCTCATAAACATTCCGGGTAAGACAAAGGATGTTAAGGTCGTGCGAGATTGGTTTGAATGTAAGGGTCTTCGTCCGGAGTTGTGAGCACATGTTAAGGTGAGTAAGAAAAGAAATAGAGTTGATGATGTTGGTGGAAGTAACAAGGGAAAGGGCAGTAAGAAGAAGATGAGTATGACAAAGTTTATTTGCCTCCAGCTTGCGACACATTGTCCAAAGTAGAGAAGCGGGCATTTTGTGAGTCTTTGTATGACATTAAGGTTCCGTCTGGGTACTCATCCAACATGAAGAGATTTGTGACCCTAAATGGTGAGTTGAAGTTGGGAAGCATGAAATCTCACGATTACCATGTAATGATGCAAGTGTTCTTACCAATTGCAATCCGTGGAATATTGCCAAAACATGTGAGATATGCTATTACCGAGCTATGTTCGTTCTTCAACACAATTTGTAGTAAAGTTCTTGATCCCTTTAAACTTGATGCTCTTCAAGTCGATGTGATTGTAACTTTATGCAAGTTTGAGATATATTTTCCACCTTCTTTCTTTGACATAATGGTTCATCTTATCATCCATCTCGTTCGTGAGATCAAGCTTTTAGGTCCAATTTTTTTTAAGGTGGTGTTATCCTTTTGAAAGACACATGGGTGTTTTACAAAACAAGGTGAGTAATCCAACACAACCCGAGGGAGTATGATTCAAGGCACTGTGAGCGATGAGATTAGTAACTTTATAGCCGAGTATTTGGCCATGGCAAAGCCTATTGGACTTTCCACCTCTCGACATGAAGGAAGGCTTGAGGGAAAAGGAACAATTGGCTCCAAATCGATCACATCTCTTCGAGACAGTCTTCTACAAGCACACTTGTATGTGTTGCATCATATTCCAGAAGTCCATCCTCTTTTGAGTGAGCATTAAGATATATTGCGCGCAAAATATCCTTGTAAAGGGGATAGGGGATTGATGCAGTTGCATAACATGACGTTTATTGATTGGTTTCATAATCGAGTAAGTGAAGAACTCAAGGGTGTATCTGAAATTGTTAAGTGGTTAGCTTTTGGTCCTCGTGATGATGTCAACAAATATGAGGGTTACGATGTCAGTGGCTTCACATTTTGGACTGAGGGTCAAGATAAGAAGTCATCTTATCTACAAAATAATGGGGTTTCTATATTGGCATCATCTACATTTTACGCGAGTGCCAAGGATCAAGCGTCGATTGATGCTAAATTGGTATACTACGGGTGGGTACATGAAATATGGGAGCTTGATTGCTCTACTTTCACTATTGGTCTTTTCAAATGTAAGTGGGTAGATAATAATCGACGATGCATAAAAAATGACGGCCCTTGTGGATTCACTCTTGTAGACTTAGCTCGTTTGCGTGATAGTGAGGAGCCATTCATACTAGCCACACAAGCCAAGCAAGTATTCTACATTATAGACCCGTCTGATAAAAAATGGTCTATTGTTGTACCGGGAAGAAGAAGTATCCTTGGTATAGGTGATGTTGAGGATGAGGAAGAATATGAAGCTTTTGAAGACTCCCCGCCCTTTATCAATCAAAAATCAGTGGATCAAGATGATGTAAATGTTGGTTATATGTGTGTAGATCATACGAAAGGAATACATTTGAATTAAAGTGATCCACAAGGTATGAATTTTAAGGTTTTCAAAGCCTTTTTGGCACTTTCGCGCATAAAGTAGCTCAAACTTGGTTTGTTTTGCATGAAACTTTGCACACAACACTATTTGGTATATATTATTGTGTTCAAGTGCTTAGAATTTTAAATCATAGTCATATTCTTAATATTACTTTGCAAGTTGCGATTTTAAGGTTTTTTAAGTTTTTTTTGGCACTTTCGCACATAAAGTAGCTCAAAATTGGTTCGTTTTGCATGAAACTTTTCACACAACACTATTTGGTATATATTATTGTGTTCAAGTGGTTAGAAATGAATTTACGTTCCTATGTTCTAATATATATATGTTCATACTCATTCAGGTACTCATATACAATGCATCTTTTCAGCGACAAAATTGTCCCCGAGATTAAGACCTTGGATGATGAGCATCAAAGTTATGACACTGAAGAGGACCGAATTGTTAGATACGAGCGTATGACTGAAGACGCTCCACTACTTAATAATGATTATGACACTAAAGACGCCCCACCAACGGATGCTCCCACTACCACTAAGAAAAGAAAAGGCGGAGGTCCTACGAAAAACCTCAAAGTCACAGAACCCATGCATTTGAAATACAATGCATTGGGTCAACCCTGTGGAAAATGACGTAGGCAATACGGAAAACAAGTGGGCCTATGTATCCGCAAGATTTTGATATTGTACGCATGGAACGAGGTTCCAGAGGGTTTGAATAATTCTCTGTGGGATGATACTGTGGTAAGCAATAACTTACTATTTTTATTCATTTAGTTTCATTTTAAAATTAATTTAATTGACACTAATAAATATAATTTTTTCTTTTGTAGAATCTTTTTCACATCGAGAACGATGAGGAGAAGAAAAATATGTTTCTTTCAACTGTTACTGAAAGATTCAGAGATTTCAAATCCAAGCTAGTAACTGGCGGGATCAACCAGAAGCGTGCCCGTAAGACCAAAAAGGTTAAAATGTGAAACGAAGGTGGAGAGCAACCACATTCAAAGATGCCCTATGAAATATGGGGTCATATATCGAAGAATGAATGGGAGGCTTTTGTTACCAAAAGAACAACTCCCATTAAAATTGTAAGTATTTAATATTATATTATAGCTTTTGATTTAAATTTACTTCTTTTGATTCATTCATTAAACTAATATACGACATTTGATTTCTATTGATTAAGTAGGAAAAGCGTGGTAAAGCTTCTAAATCAGCAAGCAAAAGGAAGTTTTACCATCGCTTGGGCCCAAAAACGTACGATGAGGCCCGAAAAGACTGGGTGGATGCGGGTTTATACCCCAATCAAAGTCCGGCCACGACCTCATCTACGACTACCTTCGCATCCGTGTATACTCCTGCTGGAGATCGGGTGCGAAATTGGTATTGCGGACTTCATTCCCGAGATGCAAGTGGTAAATTTACCATTAATGATTCGGGAACGAAGAAGGTTGCTGATGTTGTGGTGAGTTTTGAAATTATTAAGTATATTCTTGATTTGTTTTGTATTTTTTGGCTTTGATTTACTTATACTAATGGTTATATATGTCACTTTTTGTTTGAACAGATGGGCATGAAGGAAAAAGAAGCTACTGGGGAGTTCACCCCAAGAGGCAATGTTGATGCATTGCATATGGACTTAGGGAAAGACCATAGAGGGCGGGTAATCGGAAAAGGAGGCGTTCGCGTGGGGTTAAAGAAGGCATTTGGCAAATAGTGTGTTGCTACTCAATCCCGAACGATGCCACCTGCTGAAGTAGCAACCCTCAGAGCAGAAATTACGAAGGACGTTCTCGCCAAAGTGGCACTCATGTTGCAGAAGATGGGAGCACCCACTGTAGACTTGGCAAATCTGATTATCGAGGATCAGCAAAGTCAACATAGGGATCCTAACGCTTCGGTCGAGCCAACACACGAGCCCATTACCCCCTTAGCACCCCAGCCCATTACTACCCCCGAAGGGAAAAAACCTACACCGGAGACCATGAACTCCGTTGCTCAAAATCCAGAGCCAACTCCCCAGCCAGTGGTAAAGGTACATAGTTTTTAAATTTATAAGCACTTATTAATTTAAATTGAAACGTGTTTTAATATTTTATTATGATGCTTATTACATTAAACGACACAATTTTCAAGAGGCGACTCCTTGTTCTCTTTTGTTGCCTCAGTTAGGTGTTGCTAGTGATGGCGACTTAACTGAGGTTGCATATGGTTTGGCACAGCCAACCAAAGAGGGCCAAACACTGCATTCCATGCCTGTTACAAGTGGCCACATCAGTGTGACCGTAGAAACTATTCTAAAGGGGTTTTAAAATTTCTCACTTCCGGTTCCAATGCCAGAATGGAGCCTTAAGAAACTATCAGACGCCCTAGGTAGTTTCGTCACATGGCCATATGCTTGGGTCCGATTCACTACCATGGTAATAATCATTTGTATCTTTTATTTTTATTTTTTAAATTGCATGTTTACACTAATTTAATTGTATAAATTGAAATAGCAAAAGAGTCCAAAGGGCTCTAGGAGAGAGATCGGTTTCTCATCAAAGGTGTCGATTGGGTCAAAGTCGATGGGAATCACTCCAATTTTGACTGATGTAGAGCTAAAAGCCCTCTCTCAAGATTGCAAATACCTGCACACATGTGCATCTCGCATGCGTGAGGAGGACCCAATCGTTCTAACCCTGCAGAAGGAGCAATTTTGCTTTGTTGAGAGCCCTTTTATAATTATTGGTCCTAGTGACATTAGGCAATTTTTAAGAGGAGAAATTTTGAATGTAGCTCTTATCCATGTCTACATGAGGTGATGTTCATTATCTTACAATTTAGGCATTATTGTTTAATTGTTTTAATAACCGAATTACTGACAAATTTTCTTATTCGTGAGTTTAGTGCGGCTTACGAGGAGCTAAATTCTTGCGAATCTCCAATAAAAATTGGATGGTTTTGTCCTGAGTCGATTTCGAGTACTAAAAGCGTAAATGATCCAGAAGACGTCAAAGCATACATTGAGACTACTTTGAACAATTCCTTTGCATCTAAACACACGTTCATTCTGGTTCCATATGTGGAAGAGTAAGTTTTATTTTTGAAATTGAACTTATCTTTTGATTTTTAAGTTCACATAATCTCTAATTTGTTGATTTTAAATTTGCATTTGTAGTTTGCATTGGATACTTTTGGTTATATGTCCTTTGACGAATACTGTGCACGTCTTCGACTCATTACAAAAAGCTCAAAGCCTGCCTCGCAACACAAATTTCAAAGCCTTGTTGAATGCGTACGTAATTTTATAAATTTTACCAATTTCATTTAATTAAGTGTTATATATACATAAATAGTATTACATTAATATTATTACATGCATTGATATATAAATAGTTATACTTTTCCCATGCGTTTCAACACAATGAAGAAAGTGCGTGGAGAAATGGGATCTATATCCAGAGCAATGTTTCTGAAATGAACAGCAGTAAAGGTACACAACACTATTCGAAATACGTTTCATTTAAGTGTTTTTTGGCACTTTCGCGCATAAAGTAGCTAAAACTTGGTTTGTTTTGCACGAAACTTGGCACACAACACTATTTGATATATATTATTGGGTTGAAGTGGTTAGAATTGAAAATCATAGTCATATGCTAGAAATTACGTGCTAAGTTGCGATTTTAAGGGTTTATAAGCTTTTTTGGCACTTTCGCGCATAAAGTAGTTAAAACTTAGTTTGTTTTGCACGAAACTTAGCACACAACACTATTTGGTATATATTATTGTGTTGAAGTGGTTAGAATAGAAAATCATAGTCATATGCTAGAAATTACGTGCTAAGTTGCGATTTTGAGAGTTTTTTAAGCTTTTTTGGTACTTTTGCACATAAAGTAGCTAAAACTTGGTTTGTTTTGCATGAAACTTGGCACACAACACTATTTGGTACATATTATTGTGTTGAAGTGGTTAGAACTGAAAATCATAGTCATATGCTATAAATTACGTGCTAAGTTGCGATTTTAAGGATTTTTAAGCTTTTTTAGCACTTTCGCGCTTAAAAGTAGCTAAAACTTGTGAAGACTCGACTCTCCTAAATGATGATAATTCAGAACACATATTGATTAAACAAATAAATTAAGTAATTCCATTTATTTGTTTAAGTTAGTCTAAAATCATATTGGATATAAACTGAATATTAAATATATATGTTTAAGCTCGAATTATTGGAATATGCTTAAATAACTTAAGGTTATCTTATGGTTAAATTTATAAGTCTTAAAATTAGTTTCAATGTCTTGAAGGTAATTACATTAGTTTCGTAATTATATTTGAAATATTTTAATAGGTCAAGATTTATTAGAATTAACTTTGAAATATTTTAATAGGTCAAGGTTTATTAATATTATCTTTGTTTTATTTCAATAAGTTAAAATATTAAAACTAAGTTTGAATATATTATTACACCATTTGTTATTAACATTTGAATATTTGAATTTGAATATTTAAAATATGTGCTTAAAATAGTTGGATGATTAAATATGTATAGTACAAGCTAATACATGTTTGGTTATTTATAGTACACGCTAATATTTGAATTTAAATTAAGTTTTTAAGCTAATTAAAGAGTTTCCTATAAATAAGATCGCTATTTGAATTGATACTAATAATAGGAAATGACTATTTGAATTAATGCTAAATATAGGAATTAATTTGAATTAGTGTTTACACGTTGATAAATCTAATTTTTGCTGAATTTTCATTATCTTGTATGAGTACTAACGTGGTAGCACAACATTGGTTATTAAAAACAAATTACAACACACAATGACGAAATCATCCTAGCTGTCAGTGCAACGTCAGTTTGAAATAAAGCTCAAGGTCTTGAAAGTTGGCACAGAATATCCAGATCGACAATTTAACGAATGAAGCTTTTTTGCTCTTCAAGAAGATGTTGAGGCGTAACATCTATAAATACAAGGCTTCATTTCAGAATTAGGGATGCAACACTTCTTATAATATTCTCTCTTCCTGTAATAAGATCTAGTATTCTCAAAGAGTTGTAATTCTTAGTCAATTTAGCTCTTAAAATTTGTAATAGGCTTAAGTTTTAAAAAAAGGAGTTAGATTAAATTTAATACGCCTAGATTAGAATACTTTTTAAAAGTGTTCAACTTGTAATCTCTATTGTGAGATTTCAAATTTGCTTTTATTAAAGGGACTTGTAAGACGTTTCTTCAAGGGGAAGAACGTGGTGAGAGAAGATAGTGAGATCTTCTAGTTTGTCTTAAAGTCGGATTAATAAAAGGCGTTGAAATCCTACGGGTTGGAAGAGAACCCATAGGCAGGAGTAGTTTGTTTAGAACCGAACCTCGTTAACATATCGTGTGTTATTCTTTAAAGTTTATTTTCCGCACATACGTTATTGTTTTAGGAATTGACTCAAAACTGTCCCAAAAAACAGTTTTGAAAGACTCCTCAATCTCTTGAGATAAGCTTCCAGACCAAAATTTTAAACGCCCATACTCTCTATTCACCCCCCCTCTAGAAAGTATTCGACCTCCTATCAACTTTCAACTTGGTTTGTTTTGCACGAAACTTGGCACACAACACTATTTGGTATATATTATTGTGAAGTGGTTAGAACTTAAAATCATAGTCATATGCCAGAAATTATGTGCTAAGTTGCGATTTTAAGAGTTTTTAAAGTTTTTTTGGCACTTTTGCGCATTAAGTAGCTAAAACTTGGTTTGTTTTGCACGAAATTTGAAACACAACACTATTTGGTATATATTATTGTGTTGAAGTGGTTAGAATTGAAAATCATAGTCATATGCTAGAAATTACGTGGTAAGTTGCGATTTTAAGCGTTTTTAAGCTTTTTTAGCACTTTCGCGCATAAAGTAGCTAAAACTTGGTTTGTTTTGCACGAAACCTTGCACACAACACTATTTGGTCTATATTATTGTGTTGAAGTGGTTATAATTGAAAATCATAGTCATGTGCTAGAAATTACGTGCTAAGTTGCGATTTTAAGAGTTTTTAAAGCTTTTTTGGCACTAACATCTATTTTCTCTTAGTGCTTTCAACAAAATTATAATATCGTTGATTGCAGCTACTACACTGTCAAATACATGGACGATATCTTATAATCCGTGAAGATGGTTGGAGTCGAAAACATTGATGCCGTAAGTATTTATTACGTTCTTAAATTATAATATTATATATTTACTACTATTGGTAAAATCTAATGTTTATGTATCATTTAATTTAATATTATATTATAGGTTTTATACTACACTCCAAGGGGAACACGCCCTTTGAGAGATGGGGAAATGCGTGAATTGAAAGACAAGATTGCCGCGTATCTTGCTAATTTTTGTTCTTGGTAAATAATGTAATTATTTAGTTTAGATTTAGGACTTTAATTTGTATATATACATATTATTATATATACGATCGAGAGTTTACAAAGAGATTATCGGTCATAATTGGTGATTATCATTGGATTATTACATTTTACATTAATCATTGTTTATTACATTGTACATTAATCATTGGATTATTTATTAATATTAAATGAAAAAAGAAAAAAAAATAATAATACGCTACATGCTGCGGGCCTACTATAACCGCAGCATATAGTGTTACACTATATAAGCTTTTTTTGTGCTGCGGTTTTAAACCGCAACATTTCAAATAGGCCATCTGCTGCTATCACTAATGTTTGGGCCTAAATCGCAGCATATTATGGCCAAAAAACCGCAGCAAATGAACATTTTTCCACTAGTGATCTCTTTGTGTTATTGTATGTAAAGTAGATGTGTGTGGTATATATACTAGGTCTTTATGTTTCATCTAAAAAATATATTAGATCTTTATGATATGCAAAGTATTTTTTTTGTATATCTAACATGTGTTAATACTATGCAAATTAGGTATTAATGGTTTATATGTAGTAGTTGTTTATGCAATTTTATCTCTAGTGTTGACGAACATGTATTTACAAACTACAAAACCTATTTATTTTAATATAATGGGAAAGAGGAGATTAAGCTCACATCAGCTCAAGTTGCCGATATGAAAGTTATTGGATTTGATGGTTTATTGAAGGCAAATTTGAAATTTTCCTTTCAAGTATTATACCTTTTTGGTTGTAAATTTTGACCCTTAAATTAGAGTTTAAAGCATACTAAACACCCAAAGCTACATTAGTTAAGCAAACAATGTATTTGATACGTTGGAATTACCATTTAAGTTAGGGTTTCATAATATTGAAGCCATCAAATTGAAGGATCTTTTGGGGCTATTTGTTATAATTATCTTGATAGAGGGAATGATAATCAATTTTGTTCTATTATGTTGTTTCCATCATTGTTGCTCTATATTCTGGCTTTTTTTCATTTAAACAAGTCTATTATGGGGTCAAATAAATAAACTCGTAATTTATTTAGTCAAACCCTAACCACCCAACTCGGTTCAATAACTTCTTAAAATAACTACACACTACTCATCATAACCTACCACTCACCCATCATACCCATGATTCCCACATTAATTCACCATCCAACCTCCATTCTACCATTATAAATACATGTCGCGTACATCATTTGCACCGGACTAAGCTTTTATATTGCTATCGTTACACCACAATAAATATTCACCCGCCTACGTACAATCTATACTGAACCAACTATTCCTTCAATTGATCTGAACTCATCCTACAATCCGTTAATCTTGTATTCATTCATTATCATATATTCATTACTTTTTGTCTCCCGATCTGACTTGAGCATCGGAGGGGTTTTCCGGGAAATCACCCCCCGGATAAGGCTAACGTTGTATTGTTGGATTTGAGGTCTCATCAGCGGAAGGATCATAAACATTTTCAGCATATTGATGGTTGTACCCGATTGCACCTATCTCCAGGTATTTTAAGTGTCTTTTGCACTTCCTCGTTTCACAACCGAAACAGTTTGGTGCCGTCTGTGGGGATACAAAACATAAAAGTCATGTTTGTTCTACCAAAAACACAATCAACCTAGATCATTTTGTTTTTTCCAATTACGAGAGTTTCTAGATGAACACATGCACTCTTAATTTTTTCCCTAAAAATTACTTGCTCAAATGACGAGTATTTTTACACTAAATTAAGAGCCACCATTTTCTTTTATGCTATTTATTTCTGATTTTCGCGAGTAAGGGCACGTGACTGACTATGCTTTCTATAATTATCATGGAAAGGATAAAAAATGCCTAATATATCAACATTTTGTGTCAAAGTGCATCAATTATAGTGACATGGCCTGGGTTTCCTAATCTACTGTTTCTTAGTCTTAAATATTTTGACGGTGCAAATGGAAGTTTTATTATTGTCCCAATATTTTTTCTCGACCAGAAACAAAGACAATCATGTTTTGGTTGAGTATTCATCATCATTGGGGGCTAATGACTTACCCTATAGGTAAACAAGAAGAACAATGATGATGATCGTTCATATATTTTTACCAATCAAAAAATGCATATATTTTTCATGGCTCGTTCGGACTCTATTTAGTCCATGAAATCACGATGGGAATAAATTAAATTTTTACCGATCAGATCGAGAATATTTGGGCCAAATCATCTCACGTGTTTGTCATTATTCAAGGATATGAAGTTGGATGTTATTGCTCTTATTCATCAATGTATATCGTTTCAATGTTGAGTTCGGTTTGATGCACCTTCTAAAGGGTTATTAGATCCGTAGAACGTTTCCAAACCAACTTCAATTGACTAAAAATTCCAGTCTTAATGTTGAAGTTCGGTTTGATGCACATTCTAAAGGATTAGATGACCCATAGAACGTTTCCAAACTAGCTTCAACTAAGTGCTTTCGGTCTAAAGGACCATGATCTTATCTTTACTGTGTCGTATGTGAATATTTCCTGAATTTTTCTCGGCACCCATTATTTTTGAGGATTTGGAAATTATTTTTTAATGATGAAGATTTGATTTGAAGATCATTTTGCTATGAGGAAAAGAAGGTTCCCGCTTGTGTGTGACCGTCTAATTATGTGATATATTTAATGCAGCTCTTTCATTTCACCATTTTTTGTCAACTCCAGCTATGTGACCGTCTAATTAATAAGCTATATATCATAAGCGATTCGGATGCGATGAGTCATTCTGTACCATCGAATAGCCGGATTCTCTTGTCTAAGGTTATTATACAAGTTTTGTCTTTTGCCGTATCATCAATTTGTCCGAAATATTAAAAACTCGGACCCCCCAAGGGCCTCCAATAATTTCGCAAAATTGTCTGAGTATTGAGAGTAGCTGAGTTATGGTATGACCGAATCATTGAAGACCCAGTTGAGTAATTGTCATGATGTATTATTATAAAGTCGGACCCAAGTTCGGTTTGATTCACCTTCTAATGGGTTATTAGATCCGTAGAACATTTCAAAACCAACTTCAAATGACTAAAAAATTTAGTCCTAATGTTGAAGTTCGGTTTGATGCACTATCGAGAGGATTAAATGATCCGTAGAACATTTTCAAATTAGCTGCAACCAAGTGATTTCCGTCGAAAAAATTACTCCAAATATTGCCCAATTCAATGTATTGGTTGGATTCGGGTACGATCTGACAGTGGTTCAAACTATCTTAATCAGATTCCCGGAAAACTACCTATGTTGATTGTAATGGCTGGATCCGGGTATGATCTGACAGTGGTTCGAACCATCCACCCGTGAGAGAACAATCTCAAGTAACTTGATACATAAAGCAAAATCATCACCATGGCCTTCTAATGAAATGCTACATAAAGGATGCAAATCTTTGACTAGTATTGCCAAGTGAAGAATATATTGTATTAATCTAATGATGATCATATGGTTATTCTTACTTTTATTCATCAACGTATATCGGGTGTTCCGTATTTGTTGTATTCATGGGTCGATGTGGAAAGTGATCAAGTATGATATTGACACATATTAAAAGAATTATTTATTATTTATGCGTGGAAATTCAATACTTCACCATTATTATTCTTAATATATTGGGTCTTACTTATATGTGGTTTTCAATGATGAGTGTATAAAGTCATCTGAGCTTTCACCTAGTTTGAAAGTCATATTATTATTGAAGTTCCAACACGTGGGCGTTATTTGTCACATTATGGAATCATCTGAGCTTTCAACTAGTTTGAAGTCATATTATTATTAAAGTCCAACATGTGGGCATTATTCGTCATATTATGGAATCATCTAAGCTTTCACCTAGTTTGAAAGTCATATTATTATTGAAGTCCCAAAATGATTGATTTTGGGCGATATTTTCAAAGTATTTATCTTAATTATCAAACTTTCACCTAGTTTGAAAGTGAAATCCTTGCGAGTGTCACCTAGCTTGGTAACTCGGACTCTTATTAAGCCCCAAAACGAGTGATTTTGGGCGTTATTTGTCAATGTATTCATAGCGACTATCACCTAGCTTGATAACTCGATCACTTATTAAGCGGACCTATGTCTGATCAGTATATTCATCAATGTTTTCGAAGGATTCACCTAGTATGATTCCTTATCTAAGTCCCGGATGATTGACACCCTATCAAAATATTCATCAATTCTTTCGAAGGATTCACCTAGTATGATTCCTTATCTAAGTCCCGGGTGATTGATGGCTGGGCAATGCGGACCTATGTCCGATCCAAATATTCCTTAAATGCAGACTTATGTCTGATCCGAATATTCATCAATGCTTTCGAATGATTCATCTAGTATGATTCCTTATCTAAGTCACACGTGTTTGACTACCAGGCCATATCGTCATACCAAGCTCAAATGTCGAATCATCATATCAGGCTCAAATGCCGAATCATCATATCAGGCTCTAAAGTCGAATCATCAAAAGTGGCCCAAAGGCCAAATATTTATAATTGATGGGGCTTCCACCATCATGGGCCCATCGAGGCAAGAATTCGAAGTTTACCTTCTTCGGACCTTATTGCATGGTTTCTTCCCAATATTTATTTGATCTGCATCACAGGTATGATTTTTTCCGCATAAAGACTGATACCCTCGCTACAATAAATTCCCTCATCTATCGCTCTTCATGCGTGGGGCTAATGTTATGGGGTCAAATAAATAAACCCGTAATTTATTTAGTCAAACCCTAACCACCCAATCGGTTCAATAACTTCTTAAAATAACTACCCACTACTCATCATAACCTACCACTCACCCATCATACCCATGATTCCCACATTAATTCACCATCCAACCTCCATTCTACCATTATAAATACATGTCGCGTACATCATTTGCACCGGACTAAGCTTTTATATTGCTATCGTTACACCACAATAAATATTCACCCTCCTATGTACAATCTATACTGAACCAAATATTCCTTCAATTAATCTGAACTCATCCTACAATCCGTTAACCTTGTATTCATTCATTATCATATATTCATTACTTTCTGTCTCCCGATCTGACTTGAGCGTCGGAGGGGTTTTCCGAAAAATCACCCCCCGGATAAGGCTAACGTTGTATTGCAGGATTTGAGGTCTCATCAGCGGAAGGATCATAAACATTTTCAGCATATTGATGGTTGTACCCGATTACACCTATCTCCAGGTATTTTAAGTGTATTTTGCACTTCCTCGTTTCATCACCGAAACAAAGTCTATTTATCCTACTTTTCTCGATTGTCGCCTATTCAATCTTTTGACTGGTGGTCCTTTGTATTGGACACTCTTTCCGAAGCTGTCAGACATGTAAATAATAAGGGTTATGTAAAATATGTAAATAGTTGTTTTTGTTTTACTTTTTGGTTATTGCCATACTAAGGCAAGTCATATTCACGAACTTTTCCCTTAGTTAAGAACATTAAATTGAAATGAACATTTGAAGGTTAGGTTTGAGATTGAAATGACTATAGGGTTTGGAAAAGGCGTGATGGTTTTTGATAGAATGCCAAATCATATGCGGATATACCAATACAGTGATTGGTGTAAGGGTAATTCTGAAGGTGTTGAAAGACGTAAATAAAGATGTTGTTCTACAAGAAATTTTAACTAACAAGTTGATTAATGATAGGTATGTGAAGTATATCTTCTCAATGATAGATGGGCAACGAATAAGGAGTTGAGGTCCAAGGGAAAAGATGTAAGTTGCATGCTTTTATAATCTAATAAATCTAATTTTACATTTCTTTTCTATTTACATGCTTTTGTTAATCTAATTAATTATCACATTAAGATTTTGTATATTTTAGAGTATATATTACTAATGGTTTTAATACGTATTTATAATACATGTATTAGGTGCTTATAACTTTTGTAGTAGGTATTTATAACGGTTACAGTAGGTGTTTATGGTATGCAAAGAAGGAATTGTTTGAATTTAAAGTAGGTGTTTATTGTATACAAAGTAGGTAATTAAGGTATGTAAAGTAAGTGTTTATATATGCAAAATATGTGTTTATGGTATGCAAAAAAAGTTTTATATTATCTGTAGTAGGTGTTTCTAGTTTCTGAATAGTGTTTATTATATGCAAAGTAGGTGTTTATGGTATTCAAAATAGTTGTTTATAATATATGAAGTAGGTGTTTATGCTATGTAAAGTAGGTGTTAATGATATGTTTCGAATGGAGATGGAAGGAAATTGGGGTTTTTGAGAAGAAAATGAATACTTGAAATGTTAGGGCCCAAAATCTAATTTTTGGTTTCTAGCATATAGGGATAATAATAAAAGAATAAAATTAAATATTAATTGGAAAAGTAAGGAATAGGCCAAATATCTATTTCGTTATTTTAGCTCATAATTATTTATTTCACTTAACCCAAAATAATTCTCATACTAATATTTGTTTTAAATTTCCAATTTTAATTTGTCAAATGTTACTATAAAAGGGTTATTGCATTCAATTCATGAGGAGGTGGTTATGACTGAGGACTAAGTGTTGTCCCACTCAAAAAGAGAAAATTTCATAATAATGAATGGTTGGCGACTGTTGATGTATTCTATGAATTGTTTATAAAAACATCAAATGTTGTTGATGGAGTACAAACAATTGGGGAAGTGTCTTTTGAGCAGACAACACTATTACCAACAAAACCCAATTGTATTGAGGATGAAACTCTGATTCCATGATGTCTCAATAAGTTGTGTAGTTTGAAGTAAGGGAATACTATTGAAAAAATTATCCCTGCATCTGAAATTGTGGACTCAAATTTGCAATATCTTAAGAGGGATTAAAGAGATTGATTTGATGGTCTTAGATTACTGCAAGTAAAAAGAGAACATGAGGTTGACGTAAGTGACTAATTTTATTGAATTTATTGAACTTAACATTACTTTGTATACTCTAATAGTTTTGTTTGCACAGGGAGATTGTATGAACATATGAAGTGGTTATATTCGTCGCTGGGGGGATGCTTTCACAATGCACAATACTGGTGAGATTGCATCGAATTTGAGTGATTGATGGTCTTTGTATCTCAATGCTTAAAAGAACAAAAGTTGGCAGCTAATCCAAGAAAACAATGCATGTTTATTTGTTTGGAAAATTGTTAGAAAATACCTAGAAAAACACCATTTTTGTGAAAAACTACATAGAATATTTTTTTTTGTCAAAAAATACCTAGAAAATTTGGTTTGTTTGTGAATTACTACCTACTGACGGAAAATATTTAACTCTGTTAGATTTAATATTTAAAAAAAATTAAATTCTTACTTACCTTCTTAAAAGCCACATGAGTCTTCAATGTCTTCTAAACTTTCATTTGGTTTCTTTTCAGGAACCAAACTCAAACCCTTTCTAAACTTTCATTTGGTTTCTAAACTTTCATTTGCTAGAATTAGGGTTACAATCTTTATCATCCTAATCACAATCAATCAATTTGATTCTTTAAAAATTCATCTTCCTCAGGTTCATAATTCTACTCTTGATAGAAAAATTGCATATGGGGTCTTCATCTACAAGTAATTGGAATGGGGATTTATGTTTTTGTGGTGTTACATGTGCAAAGAGGGTTTCATGGACAAGGGAAAATCCTGGAAGAAGATTCATTGCTTGTAAAAACTATGACCCAAATAGCAAATGGAGGGGATGCAAGAAATTCAAATGGATTGATGAAGATGTGGTTGATTGGCAAAAAGAGGTTGCATTGTAGCTTATTGATGAAAAAGATAACTTGATTATGGAAGCAAAGATTATGAGTTCTAAAGTATTAAAAGGCTCAATGAAGAACTTGAGAAGACAAAAAAGAAGTTGAAAATTGAAAGAAAATCTACTTTGACTCTTGAAAGGTTGGCAAGAAGGATAAAGTATTTAGGATTTGGAATTGTAATTGGTTTTTTTATTAGTTGTATTTTTATGAATGTAGTGTAATTTAACTTAATACAAAGTTGATACAAAATGTTCTTAGAAACTTCTAACATAATACAAAATACCATATTGTTCATAGAAACTACTAACCTAATACAAAATATCATAGTGTTCATACATAATATTCATAGAAACTTTTAATCGCAAACATGATTAGAAATGCTTGATTGTTGACTGGAAATGAGAGAAAGCCTAGATTGATTCCTTTCAGACCTAGTAGTTGTGTTTCTTGCGGAACCAATGCTTGCATTTTTACTTGGTCTACCTACCTTGGCCTTCGGCGCGCTTGTAGTAGGCTTGGGTGGATTCTTGCAAGTCTTCTTGTAATGACCAAAATTACCACAATTCGCACATTTATTCTTCTTTCCCCTACTAACCAAACTCTCCTTTTTCTTCTTAACATCCCTACCATCATCAGCTTCTGGCTTTCTTTTCTTCTTTGACGGCCTCCCTAGCATATTTCTAAAAGGTGAAGGAAGAGGTTTGGCTAATGTACTTAATGACCATTGTTTATGTCCTGGCATACCATGAAATACTGGAGAATATGTTCTTAAATATGTACTTACGTAATATGCTTCATTGACATAAGGAACAAAATCTAATTTCCTTCTCAAGATACAAGCCATTGCATGTGTACATGGTATTCCCAACAAATTCCACTTGTAGCAAGTGCATTTCATAGTTTGTAGGTTAACCACGTATGTTTCATCATCTTCATCCACTTCAAATTCATACACATCAACCGGTATCACCCTTAACCCCATGACATTCTTACTCAAGTTCTGAATCATTTTAACTACAGAAAGCATCACAAATCCATCAAATCTGCTCAGGCCTTCCCTTTTTGCTGCACACCTTTGCATGACATATCTTCTAATCCATTCCATTAATGAAATTATAGGCTTTCCCTTAGCCTCTCTCAACACATTGTTAAAGGATTCACAACAATTGCTCAGTAACATTCTAGAATTACTCTTTGTTGAAAACGCATGTCTGGACCAGTGGGCACTTGGAATGGTAGCTAAGTACTCGTACGCCTCTATTGATATGTCTTTTAATTGCAGTCATATGTTGTTGGAAATGATACTGCATAACAAAATAAATATATCACTATATGAGCACAACAAAACAATCAATTATATTTGGAAATGATACTTACACTAGTTGTAGCTCTGGCCGCCTTCCAAAATAAATGCCTAAATAGCTCTCCAGAAAATTGCTTTTTAAAGTTTTCCCATATATGTCTACAACAAAATCTAACTTCTGCCTGTGGGACAACATTTTTCAATGCATCTATCAAACCCTGCGCATAAACACTTTTGAGTGAAAATTATGTTCCATGATAATATATATCTAGTTTTATATGTTAAAAGAAAAGGTGATACCTTTTGTCTGTCACTCATAAATGTAATTTCAGTATCCTTGTCTATCACTGAGTTGATGTCGTCAACTAGAAGCGCTAAGAACCATGTCCAAGTATCTGCACTCTCTGTTTCAACCACAGCCCACGCTATGGGAAATATGTTGTTATTACCATCCTTAGCTACTGCACTCAGCAATATTCCAGGATATGGCCCTTTTAAATGTGCTCCGTCAATCCCAATGATACGTCGACACCCAGCCACAAAACCCTCCTTACAAGCTTTTAAACATATATACATCCTTTGAAATAAAGGAGGGGGGAACTCTATCCCAATGCATTTCACTATTGCTGTACTACATGGATTAAACTTTCTTATAGCTTCAGCATAATCCCAAACCCTATTATACTCCTCGTTTGTATCCCCATAAATCATCCTCATGGCAAATCTTTTTGCGTTATAGCACTTGTGATATTTCACTTCACATCCACACTCCTTATTTACTCTTTTTATGAAAGCATTTAAATCCCAACCCGGATTTTCTCTCCAGTCTTTTAAATACTTCTCAGCCAAATACAAAGCAGTAACTTTGTTGTTTTCATGTTGATGTCCACAAGTATGCTCAGGTCTATAAGTTTTAATCTGAAAAGTCTCCTCTTCCCTCAATTTCACAGCATAAATCTTAAATGTGCATTTTTTTTTGTGTACAAGAGCATTTTTTAAACTTTCCTTTCACTCTATTACAACCACACTTATTAAAGCAATAAACACTCACCCTTTTACCACCATTGTGCAAGTAATAGTAATTGTATCCATTTTCAATAGCATGGTGCCTTAAAGCCTTTTTAAACACATTATTAGAAGGAAATTTTAATCCTAAAGAAAGGTTTACCTTACCCTTAAAGTCAACATCAGGGTTGAATACTAGATAATGATTTTCCTTCTCGTCATCAGATCCATCCAAGCTATTTAATTCAACATCAGACTCAACCAATTTGTCGTCAGTATCCTGATAATTGTTCCTAGCTTCCTCATCTGCAAGCTCTCGATTCAATACATCCACAACATCAGACTCAATTCTTGGAGCTCCTTCTTCCAACTAATATCAATGTTCTCAGCAATAAGATCATCAACATTACTGTCTTCATAATCTCCATCACTTAGCTCGACATCACTATCACTATCAACATCACTATCATTTTCTTCAACATTAGATTCAATCCTTAAAGCTTCTTGTTTCTTATCAAAGCATTTTTTTTTGGAAGAAATCACCTTCAATTTGGGCCTGTTATCCTTCTGATGTGGTCCATTAATCCTACAAACTCTACTTTCTAAGGCATTGTCCACCTCAACATTAACCAATTCTTTCTCCCCCAAATCAGTCCCTCCATGTACTACATAAAGATTATACCATCCATCCTTTTCAAGAGACTTCAAAAAATTACTGATTTGACTATCATCAATGATCTCTTTCCTACCATTGAACAAACTACAATTAGTGTTTCTAAAAAAAATTCTACCAACATCTAGACATCCACAATCATTTTTTAATCCAATCAACAATCTCAAAGTAAGCAATTTCATCAACATTAGTCACTAATTTTACCCCACCCCCTTCATACATTGTACTTTGTTCTTTAGTAACAAAAAAACCCCCATGAAATTGTAACACCCTGATATGTTTTCCGATATATTAAATGATTTACTAGTAATATTATTATTATTATTCTTTTTAGAAGAGTATATATTTTTTTTATTATTTTTTTTATTTTTGTTAGTGGGTTAGATCATGAGATTTCAACTTTTAAGGCAATTAAAACCATTTTAAGCCCAAACCTTTTTTCTAACCTATCTTTAATTTCAAAAAAAAAAAAATAAAAGAGGGAATTTGAAAAGGGGTGGCCGGCCATATGGAGGATTTGGGGAAGATTTGTAACTTCCATTTTGGTAATTGGATGGTTAAGGCAATTATCATAATTAAATTTCATAATTCCTTAATTGATTTGTTACCTTACATCCTTTCATTTCAAAAACATTTGCAAGAAAAAAAAACACTCCCTAATGCTCTCTAATCCTCACGCCTAAATCATCAATTGGTTCATCAATTTGGTGTTTTGTTCTTGTGCAATTGTGAGTAATTCTTAACCTAGTTTTATTTTTTAAGTTTTAATTTAAATTTCTATGATTTTTATGTGTGTTATTTTATAATTTATGATTTGTTTATGATTTAAAATTCATGTGTGAAAGTATGATGTATTTTTCTATCTAAATTAATGTATAATTTTTAGGGTTTTAGATATGTTTATATGTGTGTGAAAGATTTGTTTGATGGATGATTGAAAAGTATATATATAAAAAATGGATGCTCATAGAAAAAATGTATGTGGTGTTAGAAATTTATTTATTTTTTTTATTGATTAATAGAAGGAATTTATAATGTTGGTAGGGAAATATACATGTATATATATGATGTGTATGTGTGTGTACATTTGTGTAAAAAGAATTATTTTTTTTGAGGAAAAAAAAATAATTAATTAAAATTTATTTTTGTAGATGATCATGAAAATCATGAAAATTTTTGTAGATTGGAACTTGGCATGATCAAGCTGCATTGAAGTGAGTGATAAATGTGATCCTTAAAGACAAAATGGAAATTTGAAAAAGACGATCAACCACAAAAATCTTGATTGAAAAATCAATTATTGAAAGAATCAGGTACGCACTATTTAAAAGTATATACTGTGAGTGCTCTTATGATTGCATGTTTGATTTGATCAGATTGTAGTAGCATAAAATTTTCATTTATCTTTTATTATCATAAAAATTTTTTCTTCATAATATTAAATATATATATTTATCCAGCATTTTTTTTAAGAAGTGGGAGTTAAATCATCATAGTTCTTCACTAAATTCGTCTGTTTCCATTTCACATTTTGTGTTCATATGCACGAATTAAATAAGGAACTTGAATTACCTAAACACACGTCCCCTCACATGCATTTTATACTCTCTCTCACGTTAAATCCTTCACTTCATCATCAATTGCATTTAACCCCCAAAACCGTCTTCAACCTAGTTTTTCTTTCTCTTGAACTTTCAAACCACCATGAAAACCAAGAATCAAACCCCAAAAATGAAACAACCCACACCTCTTCAAGTCATCTATCCAACACCACTCACTCCTAAAACTGAGTCTTCATCAAGAAAGCAGCAGGACATACCTAATCCTTCTGAAGTGCATGAAAGTTCGAAGCGCAAAGGAGATGCTACAGTGAGGAAATCATCCTCAAAGAGGGCAAAGGTTAATGTTAAGGTATCTGCTGAAGAGATATCAAAAGAAATGATTGTTGGCTTCGGATTGGACAAACAATGGTATGAATCAAAGTTTTTTCCTCAATTTCACGCCATATTGCAAAATCAAGCTTGGGAATCTTTAATGGGAAACTATTGCTGTAACCCAATGTATCCCAACTTAATGCGTGAGTTTGCTTTAAATTTTTCTTTTGACCATGGAATCTGCACTAGTGAAGTAAAGGGGATCAAAATTGAATTTAATAACCTGATTTTAGGAGGATGGTTGGGTGTTCCCTCGACTGGTTTTGATAGATATGTTGTTGGGTCAAAAATTAATTTTTCCGGTATAAATGAGAAGTTGGTGTGGAAGTTTTTAGGGTTGAATGAGAAAAAGGGAAAAGTTAGTCATAATGTGCTATCACCTATGCACAAACTGTTGTACAACATAGTAAGAAGATTCATTTTGCCTCGCACATCCAAAAGAAGTGAGGTTAGTCTTAGAGATGCTACGTTAATCTACTGTCTGGCGAACCACATCAAGATTAATTTTCCTTCTTTAATGATTTGTCATTTAAATGATTGTATTTTTAAAAGGAATGTGTTAGGATATGGTGGACTGTTGACCTGGATATTTAAGAAATTGGGTGTTCCTCTTGATGGTCCAAACTATCCCATGGGTCCAAACAACAAAGTGGGTGTAAAATGTTTGAAAAATTTACGCCTAAGATTAACTGAAAATGGGACCCTTGAGAACATTATTGAACAATCAGAGGACACCAATGAAGAAGAAGAAGTTGAAGAAAATGTTGAGGAGGAGGAAGTAAACAAGGAGGAACAGGAGGAGCCTGTTCCCTCTGCCACTGAGAAGGCAGAAGGGCATTCTGAGGAGGAAGAACAGGAGGAAAACTCTTGTAAGGGGGAAGTAGAGAAGGAACTGGTGAAGGTTGCTGTGGAGGAAGAAAAAAAGAAAAATGAGAAGGGTTCTTCACCTGGTTTGACCCCTAGGAAGAGTAGAAGGCTAGCTTCTAAAGGAAAGAAACCTGTTGTTGTTATTGATGATGACTCTACCTCATACACAACAGCACAACCAAGCCAACCTTCCTCACCTAGACCTGCCACACCGTCATACCATAAACCATCACCACCACAATCACCAATACGACCATCTTCACCACCTAAGTCACCTATACCATCACCATCACCTGTACCCCCTTCACCACATCAAGGTTTAGGTGACACTACAGTTCCCAGTGACCCTCTTACCTCTATTCTCCTGAAACTCAATGATTTGCAGTCAAGCTTCCTTGTGTTTAAAGATGAAATTCGTGTCTCTATAGCCTCACTATCTGCTCAAATGGACCAAATGGAATCACGTTTAGGGGCCAAACTGGACACAGTAGAGGTGGAGACAGAATATGTTGATGATGAAGCTCCTGCAACTTAATTTCTCCTTTTTAATTTCTTCTTATTTGTTGCAACTATCACTCTCATTAAACAATCTTTTTATGTTTTTCATTTTGTACCAGCTGGGGTACTGCTTAATACTCTGAATCATATTTTCTTTTTGTGCTACTTAATATCTGTTATTTTCATCATTGTTGATCATGTTTGCATTCATTGGTACTCGCTTTTAATTTTTGCATCCTTATTCTCTCTTTGACTATAACTATATGTTTAGTGCTGTGGCTTGATTGCTCCAATTCTTTTTGAATGATGTCAAAAGGGGGAATATTTAGCACAAACTTAAATAATGCTTGAGTATGCTTAGTCTGATATACATTTATTCTGTTGAACATTAGGACTGTGGCTATGCTCTATGATCTGAATGCTATATGTTTTACTACTGCATACATGCTCATACATGCTCTGATATGAACTGGATTATATGTGATGATTTATTTGAATTAAGCTTTGATTAGTAATAAGTTTAGCTCTGATATACATACTGAGATACATACTTTGATTGTTATGATTTATATGCTCTGATGATTACTTGAATGCTATGATAAAAGTTCTTACAGTGCTTTAAGTTTTGTTTGGTAAGTTTTGTTTTGTTTTAGTTCTATTTGAAATCTTAAGTTATAAACTACTTCCGATGTTTTGATTATGCTTAAGTTATTTTAAATACTTCTAATTAATAGAGTAATTTGTTTTTAATGTATGCTTGGTAAATTATATTGTAACGAGTTAATTTACTAAGTAATGTAGAGTTGTTTTAATCTCGAACATGCTCTTCAATATTGGTTTTACTCTATTTTGTTTAAGTTTGTTTAAAAAGTTTGTCATCATCAAAAAGGGGGAATTTGTTGGACCTCTTGAGTTTTGATGATGACTACACTTTATTTAAGCGAACATGTTTTTAGAGATTGTGCAGGTCGATATCCGGTCTTGATAATGATCGTTGATAGTACCTATGACTTAGCTTATGGAAACGTACATGTCAAAAGGTTTCAAAAGAGGTTAGGAGAAGCATATCGCTTGGGATGTAAAATGGAGACAGCAGATCTACTGTTCCCAAGTTGGATGTTCTAGCTAAACTGAAGTCTGGAGACAGCACACTGTTCCTAAGCTGAAGGTTGACTACGTTGACTGAAAATTCTGGTTATTATATTTTAATTAGTATTTTTAGTTAATGTATTTAATAAAATTAATTTGTTGCAGTAGTGATTTATTAAATTAATTGGCAAATCGTTTTTCTTAAATAAAATGAATTAACGTCCTTATTTTCTAAGATCCTTTATTTTAGGATCTATTTTTAGTAAATATTGGATTTACTAAAAATAGAATTAGTGGTTGTTGAATGGGTCTTAGCTATCATTCTTGACCGTCCTTATACCTACAAGTTAGCAAGTAACCATTCGTAATAAGCATAACCGTTTCTATTTATAGCAAACACGTTCTAGCAATTAGTACTGGAACAGGAACAGCTATTGAAGAAACTGCTGCTTGAAGGGAACAGAAGACAGCGGTTATTTCTGTCTGGTTTGACTTAATCAAATAACCGTATGGCTGCTTTATCCACATTACTCCCATGATCTTTTGATAATGGAATAATGGATTGGAATATTCCTTATTCTTAGGGATTTTAGCTCTATAAATAAGAGACTCGGTTATTCATAAAAACTTGCCTTAGTATGAGCCATTAAATCATACGTAATTATGGGAGAATTTTTACAAGAAAATTTTGTTTTAAAAATGCCAATTAATTTATAATATTTTCTTGTGCAACTCATTGATTTTATTTTTAGAGAATTTTTATCCTTTGTAAGGGTTTTTGAGAGAATTTGTAATTAGACTCGGGTGAGTCTAAGGGGGAAATTAGATAGCTTTTAATGACGCTAGAGAAGAGATTAGCTTTGAGTAAAGCTAAGGAGAAAGCTTCTAGTGAAGCTAGTGGTGAGAATTAGCTTTTAGTGAAGCTAAGTTTGTTGCTTTGAGTGAAGCAATTTAAGAGAGAAGAGTTGGCCTAGTTGATGCGCTTCAAGTGAAGTAAGATGTTTAATGTAATTGTAACGAGTTGCCTTAAACATAGTGGAGAATTTAGAAATCCCAAGGGGTCGTGGTTTTTCCTTCTATTTAGGCCTAGAAGGTTTCCACGTAAAAATCGTTTGTCTCTTTTAATTATTTCGCTCTAAGTTTAAGCTTTATTTATTTTATTCAATTCCGCAAAAACAGGGCAAAAACGCTTAAACTAGTAACAACAACAATTCACCCCCCCTCTTGTTGCTGTTCCCGTTCCTAATTGAGTCTACAATTGGTATCAGAGCCCTGTTCCCAGTAGATCAGGAAACCCTGAGGGCAGAATCCTGGTGTTGCCGAAAATGTCAATTATGAACGAGCGAATGGAAGAAGGGTATTCTACTCAAAGACCAACCATGTTCGATTGAAAATTCTATAAATAATGGAAAAATAAGATGGAGATCTTTATCAAAGCGGAAAATTATCAAGTTTGGAGAGTAATCGAAATTGGAGACTTTGAGGTAACCACTACTAACTCCAATCATGAAATTGTTCCCAAACCCATTGCCGTATTTGAAAAAGAAGATTTTCAAAAGATAGAAATTAATGCCTTTGCCATAAAGCAGGTATGTTCTTCTAACTCATTTTCTGTCCATCCATCCAAATTGAGTAAAAATAAATTAATAGAGTTGCTAAAGGAGACACAAATTAAACTTAAAAATTGCAATGTTAAGTGTCTCCAATTAGAAAAAGAACTCAAGGTAAGCAAAGACCATATCTCCTATATAAACACCTTTAGATCCGATGTCCAAAACAGATTTTTCGGTTTGTTGGACCAAAACATAATTCTAAAGGAAAATAGAGAGAGAATTAAAAAGGAAAATGTTATTCTTAATATTGAGTTGTCGCAATAGAAATTATTAGGCTTGAATATAGAATTGAATGATGCATCTACTAAAGATATGTGCAATGATTTTCAAAATTTAAAGTTGAATCTAGAATCCAACCGTAACAATGATGATAAGCTTGAATTAAATTCAAGAGAAAAAGGGAAAATCAAAATCTCCCAAATGGATTCAAGATGCAAAAAATAAAAATTCAAAAGGCCTAAATTACTTTAAGAATAACAAGAAGAAAAAGGCTTACGTTGATCTCCCTAGAGACAGAATCTGTTCCTTCGGTGGAGGAACTGGCCATCTGAAGGACCAGTGCACCAAAAGGGAACAGTACACTGTCTCCAACAGAAATTATGTCGATAACATTCTGATTAAGAAAAAAGATTCTTGTAAAATCGACAAGGAACCCAAGACAGCCTGGGTTCCTGTAACTAACAATTTATTTCTTTCAGGTCCAAGTGAGGGGGACACAGCTCATGGTATCTCGACAGTGGGTGTTCCAAGCACATGACGGGTGACAAATCTAAATTTCTCTCACTTGAAGCCTATGATGGGGGAACAGTAACCTTCGGTGACAATATGAAGGGTGAGATAATCGCCAAAGGAAAGATTGGAAGGTCATGTTCCCATGCTATCGATAATGTGTTTTTAGTCGAGAATTTGAAACATAACTTACTTAGCATTTCTCAATTTTGCGATAAAGGTAACTCTGTGAACTTTACTTCTGAACGATGCATAATTTCAAGGAACGACACAGGAGATACTGTGCTCGAGGGAATCAGAAAAGGGAACACTTATGTTGTGGACCTGGACACTGTTCCCAAAACCAGTCTAACGTGTTAAAGTGTTATAGAAGACGACTCACTTCTTTGGCGAAAGCGTCTAGGTCATGCTAGTTATACATTGATTAATACATTAAGATCAAAAGACCTAGTTAGAGGATTACCAGCTATAAAATTCCTTAAGGATAAAATTTGTGATCCTTGTGCCAAAGGAAAACAAGTGAGATCATCTTTTAAATCAAAGAATATTGTGACCACCACTAAACCACTTGAATTATTACATATGGATCTATGTGGACCTATGAGAACCCAAAGCCAGAGTGGCAAAAGATATGTGTTTGTTATTGTTGATAATTATAGTAGATTTACTTGGATTTTATTTTTAGTTAGTAAAGATGAAGCCTTTAATGAGTTTGTTTCTTTCGCTAACAAAATACAAAAATCTACCATTAATCAAATTATTCACATAAGGTCAGATCATGGAAGAGATTTCGAAAATTCAAGTTTCATGAATTATTGCAATGAGCATGGATTAAGTCATAATTTTTCGGCACCACGAACACCACAACAAAATGGTGTAGTAAAAAGGAAAAATAGAACTTTAGAGGAAATGGCTAGAACCATGTTAATTGCTAGTTGTCTACCTAGAAATTTTTGGGCCGAAGTTGTTAATACTGCATGTTATATTTTGAATCGTGTATTAATAAGACCAATCACTTCAAAGACACCTTATGAATTGCTTAAAGGTGTTAAACCAAATATCTCCTATTTTCGTGTGTTTGGATGCAAATGTTTTGTACATGTTAATGGAAAACGAAATATAGGTAAATTTGATGAAAGAAGTGATGAAGCAGTATTTCTTGGCTATTCATCTCAAAGTAAGGCATATAGAGTTTATAACAAAAGAACAATGAGTGTGGAAGAATCCGTTCACATAATTTTCGATGAAACTAACTTTTTGTCAAGTGAACAGGATACAAATAATTTTAAGATAGGTCTTGCAAATCTAGAGAATGATGAAGAAGAAATGAAAATGCAAGATCAAGGAACAGCAGGTGAACAACTGATCCCAGAAGAGGCAGAAAGGAACGATCTTGATCAGGAACAGCTAGTACTTCAGAACCAACAGACTGTTCCCAATCCAGCTGTTCCCACAGATGAGCAGAACAATCCAGTAGCTGAACAGAATGTTAATCAAGCTGATGAACCAGAACATGCTACTGTTCCCACAAGAGATTTTGTGCCAAAACCTTGGAGATATCAAAAATACCATCCTCTTGATTTGATTATAAGTGATTTGAATAAGGGAACACAAACCAGATCTCAACTGAGAAACTTTTGTGCACACTTTACGTTCCTATCATCACTTGAACCCAAAAATCATGAAGAAGCTCTAAAGGATTCCGAATGGATAGTAGCCATGCAAGATGAATTAAATGAATTTGAAAGAAATAAAGTGTGGCACTTAGAACCCAAACCAAAAGGCAAGAAGGTAATTGGTTTGAAATGGGTATTTCGGAATAAGCTAGATGAGCATGGAATAATTGTTAGAAACAAAGCAAGACTCGTGGTCAAAGGGTACAATCAACAAGAAGGTATTGATTATACTGAGACATTTGCTCCGGTAGCAAGGTTAGAGGCTATTAGAATTTTAATTTCTTTTGCTGCATTTATGAACTTTAAGTTATATCAAATGGATGTGAAATGTGCTTTCTTAAATGGTTTTCTTGATGAAGAAGTTTTTGTTGGACAACCCCCAGGCTTTGAAATTACCTCTTGTCTTGATCATGTCTACAAGCTTGATAAAGCTCTTTATGGCTTGAAACAAGCTCCTAGGCAATGGTATGAAAGACTATCAAAGTTTTTGATTCAAAATGACTTTGTAAGAGGCAAAATTGACAAAACCTTATTCTTTAAGAATAGTGGTTCGGATATTTTAGTTGTTCAAATATATGTTGATGATATTATCTTTGGAGCCACCAATGAACTGTTGTGTAAAGAATTTGCTAACCTAATGAGCACTGAATTTGAAATGAGCATGATGGGAGAATTAAATTTCTTTCTTGGTTTGCAAATTAAACAAACTGCTAATGGTATCTTTATTCATCAACAAAAATACATCAAAGAACTTCTTAAGAAATATGGACTAAACAATGCTAAAACCAACCATACACCTATGGCTACAAATGTTAGATTAGATGAAGACCCAAATGGAACAAATATTGATTAAACTATGTATAGAGGCATGATTGGCTCTTTATTATATCTAACTGCTAGTAGACCCGATATTGCTTTTAGTGTTGGTTTATGTGCTAGATTTCAATCCAATCCTAATGAATCACATCTCACTGCAGTTAAACGAATTCTAAGATATTTGAAGGGAACAGACGACTTGTCCTTATTTTATCCTAAAAGTGATGTTTTTGATTTAAAAGGTTTTAGTGATGCAGATTATGCAGGTGATCTAGTTAATAGAAAAAGCACGTCAGGTATGGTACAATTTCTTGGCTCTTGTTTAGTTTCATGGAGTTCCAAGAAACAAAACACTGTTGCATTATCCACTACCGAAGCTGAATACGTAGCAGCAGCAGCTTGCTGTTCCCAAATGCTTTGGATAAAACAGCAGCTAAGAGATTTTGGTATTAAATTTGAATGTGTTTCTATTTATTGTGATAATACCAGTGCCATATGCATATCTAAAGATCCAGTGCATCATTCAAGAGTAAAACACATACACATTAGGCATCATTTTCTTAAGGATAATGTTGAAAATGAAAATATTATTTTAAAGCATGTAAACACAAACGAGCAAATAGTAGATATCATGATTAAACCGCTTCCAAGGGAACAACATGAGAAAATGAGATTGGAACTTGGCATGATCAAGCTGCATTGAAGTGAGTGATAAATGTGATCCTTAAAGACAAAATGGAAATTTGAAAAAGACGATCAACCACAAAAATCTTGATTGAAAAATCAATTATTGAAAGAATCAGGTACGCACTATTTAAAAGTATATACTGTGAGTGCTCTTATGATTGCATGTTTGATTTGATCAGATTGTAGTAGCATAAAATTTTCATTTATCTTTTATTATCATAAAAATTTTTTCTTCATAATATTAAATATATATATTTATCCAGCATTTTTTTTAAGAAGTGGGAGTTAAATCATCATAGTTCTTCACTAAATTCGTCTGTTTCCATTTCACATTTTGTGTTCATATGCACGAATTAAATAAGGAACTTGAATTACCTAAACACACGTCCCCTCACATGCATTTTATACTCTCTCTCACGTCAAATCCTTCACTTCATCATCAATTGCATTTAACCCCCAAAACCGTCTTCAACCTAGTTTTTCTTTCTCTTGAACTTTCAAACCACCATGAAAACCAAGAATCAAACCCCAAAAATGAAACAACCCACACCTCTTCAAGTCATCTATCCAACACCACTCACTCCTAAAACTGAGTCTTCATCAAGAAAGCAGCAGGACATACCTAATCCTTCTGAAGTGCATGAAAGTTCGAAGCGCAAAGGAGATGCTACAGTGAGGAAATCATCCTCAAAGAGGGCAAAGGTTAATGTTAAGGTATCTGCTGAAGAGATATCAAAAGAAATGATTGTTGGCTTCGGATTGGACAAACAATGGTATGAATCAAAGTTTTTTCCTCAATTTCACGCCATATTGCAAAATCAAGCTTGGGAATCTTTAATGGGAAACTATTGCTGTAACCCAATGTATCCCAACTTAATGCGTGAGTTTGCTTTAAATTTTTCTTTTGACCATGGAATCTGCACTAGTGAAGTAAAGGGGATCAAAATTGAATTTAATAACCTGATTTTAGGAGGATGGTTGGGTGTTCCCTCGACTGGTTTTGATAGATATGTTGTTGGGTCAAAAATTAATTTTTCCGGTATAAATGAGAAGTTGGTGTGGAAGTTTTTAGGGTTGAATGAGAAAAAGGGAAAAGTTAGTCATAATGTGCTATCACCTATGCACAAACTGTTGTACAACATAGTAAGAAGATTCATTTTGCCTCGCACATCCAAAAGAAGTGAGGTTAGTCTTAGAGATGCTACGTTAATCTACTGTCTGGCGAACCACATCAAGATTAATTTTCCTTCTTTAATGATTTGTCATTTAAATGATTGTATTTTTAAAAGGAATGTGTTAGGATATGGTGGACTGTTGACCTGGATATTTAAGAAATTGGGTGTTCCTCTTGATGGTCCAAACTATCCCATGGGTCCAAACAACAAAGTGGGTGTAAAATGTTTGAAAAATTTACGCCTAAGATTAACTGAAAATGGGACCCTTGAGAACATTATTGAACAATCAGAGGACACCAATGAAGAAGAAGAAGTTGAAGAAAATGTTGAGGAGGAGGAAGTAAACAAGGAGGAACAGGAGGAGCCTGTTCCCTCTGCCACTGAGAAGGCAGAAGGGCATTCTGAGGAGGAAGAACAGGAGGAAAACTCTTGTAAGGGGGAAGTAGAGAAGGAACTGGTGAAGGTTGCTGTGGAGGAAGAAAAAAAGAAAAATGAGAAGGGTTCTTCACCTGGTTTGACCCCTAGGAAGAGTAGAAGGCTAGCTTCTAAAGGAAAGAAACCTGTTGTTGTTATTGATGATGACTCTACCTCATACACAACAGCACAACCAAGCCAACCTTCCTCACCTAGACCTGCCACACCGTCATACCATAAACCATCACCACCACAATCACCAATACGACCATCTTCACCACCTAAGTCACCTATACCATCACCATCACCTGTACCCCCTTCACCACATCAAGGTTTAGGTGACACTACAGTTCCCAGTGACCCTCTTACCTCTATTCTCCTGAAACTCAATGATTTGCAGTCAAGCTTCCTTGTGTTTAAAGATGAAATTCGTGTCTCTATAGCCTCACTATCTGCTCAAATGGACCAAATGGAATCACGTTTAGGGGCCAAACTGGACACAGTAGAGGTGGAGACAGAATATGTTGATGATGAAGCTCCTGCAACTTAATTTCTCCTTTTTAATTTCTTCTTATTTGTTGCAACTATCACTCTCATTAAACAATCTTTTTATGTTTTTCATTTTGTACCAGCTGGGGTACTGCTTAATACTCTGAATCATATTTTCTTTTTGTGCTACTTAATATCTGTTATTTTCATCATTGTTGATCATGTTTGCATTCATTGGTACTCGCTTTTAATTTTTGCATCCTTATTCTCTCTTTGACTATAACTATATGTTTAGTGCTGTGGCTTGATTGCTCCAATTCTTTTTGAATGATGTCAAAAGGGGGAATATTTAGCACAAACTTAAATAATGCTTGAGTATGCTTAGTCTGATATACATTTATTCTGTTGAACATTAGGACTGTGGCTATGCTCTATGATCTGAATGCTATATGTTTTACTACTGCATACATGCTCATACATGCTCTGATATGAACTGGATTATATGTGATGATTTATTTGAATTAAGCTTTGATTAGTAATAAGTTTAGCTCTGATATACATACTGAGATACATACTTTGATTGTTATGATTTATATGCTCTGATGATTACTTGAATGCTATGATAAAAGTTCTTACAGTGCTTTAAGTTTTGTTTGGTAAGTTTTGTTTTGTTTTAGTTCTATTTGAAATCTTAAGTTATAAACTACTTCCGATGTTTTGATTATGCTTAAGTTATTTTAAATACTTCTAATTAATAGAGTAATTTGTTTTTAATGTATGCTTGGTAAATTATATTGTAACGAGTTAATTTACTAAGTAATGTAGAGTTGTTTTAATCTCGAACATGCTCTTCAATATTGGTTTTACTCTATTTTGTTTAAGTTTGTTTAAAAAGTTTGTCATCATCAAAAAGGGGGAATTTGTTGGACCTCTTGAGTTTTGATGATGACTACACTTTATTTAAGCGAACATGTTTTTAGAGATTGTGCAGGTCGATATCCGGTCTTGATAATGATCGTTGATAGTACCTATGACTTAGCTTATGGAAACGTACATGTCAAAAGGTTTCAAAAGAGGTTAGGAGAAGCATATCGCTTGGGATGTAAAATGGAGACAGCAGATCTACTGTTCCCAAGTTGGATGTTCTAGCTAAACTGAAGTCTGGAGACAGCACACTGTTCCTAAGCTGAAGGTTGACTACGTTGACTGAAAATTCTGGTTATTATATTTTAATTAGTATTTTTAGTTAATGTATTTAATAAAATTAATTTGTTGCAGTAGTGATTTATTAAATTAATTGGCAAATCGTTTTTCTTAAATAAAATGAATTAACGTCCTTATTTTCTAAGATCCTTTATTTTAGGATCTATTTTTAGTAAATATTGGATTTACTAAAAATAGAATTAGTGGTTGTTGAATGGGTCTTAGCTATCATTCTTGACCGTCCTTATACCTACAAGTTAGCAAGTAACCATTCGTAATAAGCATAACCGTTTCTATTTATAGCAAACACGTTCTAGCAATTAGTACTGGAACAGGAACAGCTATTGAAGAAACTGCTGCTTGAAGGGAACAGAAGACAGCGGTTATTTCTGTCTGGTTTGACTTAATCAAATAACCGTATGGCTGCTTTATCCACATTACTCCCATGATCTTTTGATAATGGAATAATGGATTGGAATATTCCTTATTCTTAGGGATTTTAGCTCTATAAATAAGAGACTCGGTTATTCATAAAAACTTGCCTTAGTATGAGCCATTAAATCATACGTAATTATGGGAGAATTTTTACAAGAAAATTTTGTTTTAAAAATGCCAATTAATTTATAATATTTTCTTGTGCAACTCATTGATTTTATTTTTAGAGAATTTTTATCCTTTGTAAGGGTTTTTGAGAGAATTTGTAATTAGACTCGGGTGAGTCTAAGGGGGAAATTAGATAGCTTTTAATGAAGCTAGAGAAGAGATTAGCTTTGAGTAAAGCTAAGGAGAAAGCTTCTAGTGAAGCTAGTGGTGAGAATTAGCTTTTAGTGAAGCTAAGTTTGTTGCTTTGAGTGAAGCAATTTAAGAGAGAAGAGTTGGCCTAGTTGATGCGCTTCAAGTGAAGTAAGATGTTTAATGTAATTGTAACGAGTTGCCTTAAACATAGTGGAGAATTTAGAAATCCCAAGGGGTCGTGGTTTTTCCTTCTATTTAGGCCTAGAAGGTTTCCACGTAAAAATCGTTTGTCTCTTTTAATTATTTCGCTCTAAGTTTAAGCTTTATTTATTTTATTCAATTCCGCAAAAACAGGGCAAAAACGCTTAAACTAGTAACAACAACAATTCACCCCCCCTCTTGTTGCTGTTCCCGTTCCTAATTGAGTCTACAAAAGCATTGAAATTTATATTTTTGTGATAAAAAAAATGAAAATGACAAGATCCCGTAGGTTTTGAAAATGGTGAAAAAAAATGTGTTTTTGGAACATTTTTGGCTTTGAAATTAAGTTAAAAATACTTATACTATGTTATAAATTATGGAAATTTGTACCCGGGGGTTTTGACGCCTTCCGGACGCAACGGTGAAGTCGGATTTTCAGTTTGATAGTTTTAAGTTGTGTTTCTAGACAGATTATGTATGCTGTCCTGTTTTGTGTATTTACCATGTTATAGTATGTGATGGATGTTCATGTTGTGTGTGGTATTCTAGGTATAGGTGTAATTCTATATGTGTTTTATGGATGATTTGAGGAAAATGTGTATGTGTGCTTATTTCCCGAATACGATTGAACCTTGTAGGAAATCGATTCATGACTGGGAATTGATTAAGACGCTTGTGAGTTGGTTATCTTGCTTAAGGTATGTACACGCAGCGAAGTTCGCATTTAGTCCGATGTATCATATAATAATGGTATACAAAAGTAAAGCATGGATATATATAGTATGAATAATGTTATCTTTCCGAATAAATAATTTTGATACACTGTTTGGTAAGCAGAGGTAGTATGACCTCACTAACCTTAAAAGTGGACGTAGTATGACGTCAATTGGTGGAAATGAATTACTCGCGGTATATGGGGGCATTATGAGCCACCGCGGGGGTATGCATACTTAACCATAGGCACCGAAGTAAGGCGAGTGTCTATGGTAAAGACTTGCTCAGGGGTTAGCTCCCCCTAATGTAATGTCTCACTTATGGAGATTGGAGTTGTACCGGCAGTATGGCTGGATAGTACAGCAGTATGGCTGACTAATCTTTATATGAAAATAATTATTCTTTATTAGCATGATCGCAGCGTACTTTTCTGTGAATTGACAGCTATTAAATTAAAACTTTCTCTTGTTGTTATTATTTATTTGGTATGCGACGTTTGCTGACGTGTACTTTTGGTCTTAACGACCCTGCGATGATGTTGTTTCCTGTCTGGGCAATGACTAGCAGTAAGTTAAGTTGCAGGTCTGGGGAGTGAGGATTGACCCTTGGAGAAATAAATCATTAGGATATAGAAGTCTTGATAAGAACTTCTAATTAAGTTTAAAGAACATTTGGTTTTATGAGGCGATTTTCGTTCTCAAGTTGTAATAAGTAGATTTAACTTTTCGTTCTTATCCGCTGCTAAGAATTTCTTATATCTAGTAGTTCATAATAACACTAATAGAACTCGATCCGCAAGTTTCCCTTAACTTCAAATCCGTTTTAACTGCCTTCTAACATCCCGGTTTGACTCGGACAATACTTATTTCGTATTGTCATCTTGTCTTTTCGTATGACCCGAGTTATTCCGAGATGTTACAACTGGTATCAGAGCGGGAGTTTTATTTAGTGTTGTTTATCTATATCGATTTTCGTTCTCATAGATAACTTTGATGTGTGCATGATAGAATTTCTGTGTTTATATCTCTGATGCTCTGATTTATCTATCCTTGTCTTATCTTAGAAATTAATTGTCTCGTTTTCTTTCTTTGTGAGTCCAGAAGTTCGATTTTTACTTTTCTTTAATGGATAAAGGAAAAAGACCGGCCGAGGAAGGAATTAATACCCGAGAGGGACCCTGGAGAGCTTTAGTTAATGCCCCAACCTGGGTAGAAATAGAGGCTCTGGGAATTTGGGACAGAAAAGAGGGAGAAAGCGATTTGGATTACACCCGACGAATGGAAATGATTTACAAGAGATCCAAACAAGTGTATGAAAGGATAATGGACGAATAGATGATTGTACGGAAAGAGAGGAGTGAACAGTTACACCTAGAACTTGACAGAAGGGTAAGAGCAGTGGAAACTGTGGGTCGGGACAGATTTGACGTTCCAGAGTCTAGTGGGGCTAGGACAAATATTATTGAGGAGGTTGTTCCCGTAGTAAACCCAAACTCAGTGTTACTAATAAACTTCGACGAGTTGGATTTCGAGGAGGATCCCGAGGAGGATCCAGAAGAGGACCCGGAGGAGGACCCCGATGAGGACCCAGAAGAAGAATTTGAGGAGGATTTCTAGGAAAATTTTGATGAGGAACAGGAAGAAATTATGGAGGAAGATTCCTTAGGAGTGGTAGAAGAACCTTATGAGGATAACTTGGGAGATGGATATAATGCTGATGAGGAGGGGGGAATAGCTGATAGAGATGAAATTATGAGCGATACTGATAGCGAGGTAGTTATTCTAGGGGGTTGGCCGGTGAGGCGAGAAGATCTCACGAGTGAGGAAGAAAGTGAGATAATTATGTGGGAGGAAGAACCACCTGAACCAATAATTGTAGAACTTTCTGATTCTGTAGCGCGACTTACTATGAGTGATTCCTTATCTGTAGCAACCCCTTCTGATTCCGATAGCGCGTCTAGCGATGACTCTGGTGATGCTGATTTTGACCCTGATCGATACATGGAGGATCAGGACTGTCTGGATGCGTCACCTTTATTTGCCTGATTGTTTCTACTCTATTTGATTATGCATGTGCACGAGTTTGTATGTCTAGTTCTTTAGTAAAATATATCGCGATCAATTTTGTTGGTTAAATGATTTGGTTATTTATCTCGGACTTTTGTAGAACTGTGGTTGTGTGGGAATTTATACCCAAGTATTTCTTTTTAGATTGGAACTATATGGTATTATTGTTTTGAATTTGAATTTTGTTTTTAAAAGTCTAAACATTAGTAAGTAGAATCGATTAAGTATTGTATTTATGGAAAAATGAATAGATTTGATTATAGACTCATTGTTCAACTCTTTTACCTTTTAGGGCTATTACCTTGTTTATTTTAGAGCAATAACAGAATGAGTTTTCCTTAACCACCAACGCTGTAGAAATGTATTTACATACCTTGTTTAACCTAATTCAGTTTACCTACCATCATGCCACCCTTTTGAAAAGGTCCGTGCCAAGAGGAAACTCTTGTGCTTCGAAACCTCGTTAAGGCCCTAGCTGGCGCAAGGAATCCGAGACAGAAATCTTTGGAGGAAAAGGCTTCGTTAATTAGTAAGAGAATAGCCCAGAGTAAACCCTCGACTTATAGTGGAAAGCGTGAACCTTCTATGCTGGAAAATTGGCTGAGAGAATTTGACAAGTTTTTTAGTGTGGTGAGATGTCCTGCTGAGCTCATGGTTGACCAAGCCGCGTTTTTCCTAGTGGAAGATGCTGACTATTGGTGGACACATAGTAAGATAAGGTTGATATCAGAAAACGACGGTGACTTAAGCTGGGAAGGATTTAAGGGGGCGTTAAGGGACCAATTCTATCCGCCTCATGTGAGGAAGGACAAATCAAATGAGTTTGCTAGGTTCGAAATGGGAAACTTAACGGTGGATGAATATTATCAGAAATTTATGGAATACTTGAAGTTTTGCCCTGAGGATGTCCCAACTGAGGGAAAGAAAATTCAGCGTTTTGAGTTAGGTTTATCGTATGAGATCCAAAAGCACCTTGAGACTGATAGATATGATACTTTAGACCAGCTATACAAGAGAGCTGCGCAGATTGGAAATGTTATCAGGAAAGAAAAAGAGAAGATGAGCCATAGCAGGGAAAAGAGGAAAGAACCCATGTTTCAGAATGATACGAATGCGAGTAATCAAGTCCAGAATCAATAAAAGAAGCACAAACCGTTTGGAGGCTTCCAGGAAAAAGGTTTCCATTTTGGTCAAAACAGCAAGAGTGGAGGAAATTCGAGACTAGAGGCTAGATTGCAGAAGCCTTTGTATGATCGCAATGGGAAGGAAAGAATCTACAACTGTAGGAGGTGCCAGAAGAATCACCCAGGAAGGGACTGCCGGGGTGCGTTAGTGGATTGTTCTTACTGTGGTAAGCCGGGCCATAGAATGTATGAGTGTTATACTCGCATGGGACAATAAGAGTTGCAAGGGGGAAATCATAGAGGCTTCCAACAACAACGTCTCATTAACGGACGAAGTAGTAATGAAGCTGGAAGGGGGAATCACAATGGTGGAAGTTTTGGCCGAAACTTGGGAGGTGCCTCAAACCCTAGGTTTTCGGGAAACAACTCCGGTGTTCAGCAACGACAGGGAAATACTAGGAACGAGTATTTATTTTCAAGCCAACGTGGTAATCAAGGAGGTGTTACTACTTCTACTCAGAACGATGGCAGACTTTCAGCAGTTAACTCGAGGGAGGCGGCGCAGGCGTCGGATGTGGTCATAGGTACGTTTTGTATTAATACAAAATCCGTTAAAGTACTTTTTGATTCTGGTGCATCGTGCTCGTTTGTTTCAAAGTCTAGAGTTAAGGACTTAGAATTGGAGAACCCTGGGGAAACATCTTTTTCAGTCGCTACTCCTTCTGGGGAGATTTTTCATTGTGATACGTTGTTCCGTGAAGTGCCGGTTAAGATAGGGAAAGTAAAATTTCCAAGTGACTTATTTTCTTTAGAAATGGATGATTTAAATGTAATACTTGGGATGGATTGGCTAAGTAGATATAAAGCGATAATAGATTGTGAAGAACAGTCGGTGACCTTAAGTGGACCCAGGGGGGAGAAAGTTAAATATAGGAGCCTTCCTAAGAGACCGAGGATAAAAATCGTATCGTCATTGAAGGTCAGGAAGTTAATCAAGCAAGGGCAACCGTGGTTTCTGTGTAGTATAAGTAAGGTGGAGGAGCGGGAGCTGCGGCTTGAGAACATTCCGGTGGTCTGTGATTTTAGAGATGTTTTTCCAGAAGAACTTCCTTGTATGCCGCCAAGAAGGGACGTGGACTTCTCGATTGACTTAATCCCTGGGACAGGGCCAATTTGAAAAGCCCCTTACCGAATGGCCCCAAAGGAGATTGAAGAATTGAAAGCCCAATTGGAGGAGTTGTTGGAGAAGGGTTATATAAGACCCAGTGTGTCGCCTTGGGGAGCTCCGGTGTTGTTTGTAAGGAAAAAGGACGGAACGATGCGTCTCTGCATTGATTATAGAGAACTCAATAAGGTCACTGTTAAGAATAAATACCCATTACCGCGGATCGATGATCTTTTTGATCAATTACAAGGGGCAGGAGTCTTTTCCAAGATTGATCTGCGGTCAGGGTATCATCAGTTACGTATCAAGGAGGAGTATATTAGTAAATCAGCTTTTAGAACTAGATACGGACACTTCGAATTTACCGTGATGCCTTTTGGGTTGACCAACGCACCGGCTGCATTTATGGGGTTGATGGATCGGGTTTTTAACGCGTACCTCGATAAGTGTGTGATGGTATTCATTGATGATATTTTGGTATATTCCAGGAGCCAAGAAGAACATCAAGAGCATTTAAGGATAGTCTTGCAGATTCTGCGAGAGAATCAGTTGTATGCTAAGTTTTCGAAGTGTGAATTTTAGTTAGAGCAAGTGGCTTTTCTGGGTCACATTGTTTCTAAGGAAGGAATTTCCGTTGATCCAGCAAAAGTAGCAGCTGTTCGGGATTGGTCTACACCTCGGAATGTTACAGATATCCGGAGTTTCTTAGGATTAGCAGGGTACTATCGTCGTTTTGTGAATGACTTTTCTCGTATCGCTCGTTCACTAACAGCCTTGATGAAGAAGGAAAAGAAGTTCAAATGGACTGAGGAGTGTGAGAAGGCATTTCAGTTGTTGAAGGAAAAGTTAACTACAGCCCCTGTGTTGACCTTACCTGATCCATCCTTGGAATACTCTGTCTACAGTGACGCTTCCAAACATGGATTAGGTTGTGTTTTAATGCAAGATAGGAAAGTGGTGGCGTATGCTTCGCGTCAACTAAGGACTCATGAGGTGAATTATCCAACACATGACTTGGAATTAGCGGATGTGGTTTTCGCATTAAAAATCTGGCGACATTATCTTTATGGTGTCAAATGCAAGGTCTTCACGGATCATAAAAGCTTGCAATTTTTGTTCACTCAATTCGAGTTGAATTTGCGCCAACGACGTTGGTTAGAACTTATCAGTGATTATGATTTGGAGATTTCCTATTACGAAGGCCGTGCGAATGTAGTCGCTGATGGTTTGAGTAGAAAATCGAGGCATTCAGTCTCAACGTTAATAACTTCTGAGGAGTTGTGTAAGGAGTTTGGGAGAATGAACTTGGAGATGATCCAAGAAGGGGAATTGGATGCCAAGTTGAGTGCATTGTCTATTCAACCTACCTTTTTCGAAGAGATTATGGCTAAGCAACTGGAAGACCCAAAGTTCATTAAACTTCGGGAGCAGATCAATGACGGGAGAGCTGAAGGTTTTACAATTTATGAGCACAGTAGTCTGCGTTTTAAAGGACGGTGGTGTGTACCGGATGGGTGTGACTCTTTGAAGGAAATATTATTGAACGAAGCCCATTATTCTAGATACTCGGTTCATCCTGGTGGAGATAAGATGTATTAAGATTTAAAATGCATGTTTTGGTGGTCAGGTATGAAAAAGAATATTGCAGATTTTGTTTCCAAGTGTTTAACGTGTCAAAAGGTTAAGAGTGAACATCGAAGACCAGCTGGGTTACTGCAACCTTTAGAAGTCCCGGTATGGAAATAGGATGACATTTCTATGGATTTCGTGTTAGGTTTTCCACGAACTAAGGCTGGTAATGATACTCTTTGGGTTATTGTGGATAGGCTTACTAAGTCTGCAAGGTTTATTCCGATGAACTGTAAGTGGGATATGGAACAACTTGCTCGTGCCTACATTAGATACGTTGTTCGATATCACGGAATACCTCGTACTATTGTCTCCGATCGTGATACTCGATACTTGTCACATTTTTGGAAATCATTACAGCAGGCTTTGGGAACCACTCTTCTTCATAGTACGTCTTTTCACCCTATGACGGATGGTCAGACTGAACGTGTTAATCAGATACTAGAAGACATGTTGAGAGCAATAGCCATGGAATGGCAAGGTTCATGGGATGAACATTTGGATTTAGTAGAATTCTCTTATAATAACAGTTATCAGGCAACGATTCAAATGGCCCACTTTGAAGAACTTTATGGTCGTAAGTGCCGTAGTCCTGTATGTTGGGATGATTTTACTGAATTTGTCACCTTAGGACCTGATATGCTTGTGCAAATGACTGAGAAAGTAAAGTTAATTCGCGATAAAATGAAGGCAGCTCAGGATAGACAAAAATCGTACGCCGATCTCCGACATCGGCCTGATGAGTACGAAGTAGGCGACAAAGTTCTACTCCGTGTGTCTCCGATGAAAGGTGTGGTTCGTTTTGGTGCTCGTGGGAAGTTAAGCCCGCGTTTCATTGGTCCCTATGATATTGTGGAGCGGATTGGGAAGTTAGCTTACCGGTTAGCGTTGCCTAATGCGCTGGGTAAGGTTCATGACGTTTTTCATATCTCCTAGTTAAAACGTTATGTTGCGGCTTCTTCGCATGTCTTAGACCCGGAGCCGTTAGAGCTTGATAAAAGCCTCACCTATGAAGATCAACCTGTTCAGATTTTAGATAGAAAGGTTCGCAGTACTCGGCGAAAAGATGTTGCAATGATTAAGGTTCTATGGTCAAATCATCGGTCACAAGAGGCAACTTGGAGAACAGAAGCTTCCATGCGAGAGAAGTATCCGTACCTTTTCCCTCAGGTTAGTAAGTTACGGGGACGTAACTTTTAAGGGGGGTAGAAAGCGAGAGAAGTTATTTTCATCTATTTCTTTTGTTGTGTGCTTGTTTTGTCGATTTTTGTGTGTGTGGTTATTCTGTGTTTTGTGTTTGTACGTTGAGGTTTTGGGGTCAAAACCTTTTTAAGGGGGGTAGTCTGTAACACCCCGATATTTTTTCCGATATATTAAATGATTTACTAGTAATATTGTTATTATTATTATTCTTTTTAGAAGAGTATATATATTTTTTTTATTATTTTTTTAAATTTTTGTTAGTGGGTTAAATCATGAGATTTCAACTTTTAAGGCAATTAAAACCATTTTAAGCCCAAACCTTTTTTCTAACCTATCTTTAATTTCAAAAAAAAAAAACAAATAAAAGAGGGAATTTGAAAAGGGGTGGCCGGCCATATGGAGGATTTGGGGAAGATTTGTAACTTCCATTTTGGTAATTGGATGGTTAAGGCAATTATCATAATTAAATTTCATAATTCCTTAATTGATTTCTTACCTTACATCCTTTCATTTCAAAAACATTTGCAAGAAAAAAAAACACTCCCAAATTCTCTCTAATCCTCACGCCTAAATCATCAATTGGTTCATCAATTTGGTGTTTTGTTCTTGTGCAATTGTGAGTAATTCTTAACCTAGTTTTATTTTTTAAGTTTTAATTTAAATTTCTATGATTTTTATGTGTGTTATTTTATAATTTATGATTTTTTTATGATTTAAAATTCATGTGTGAAAGTATGATGTATTTTTTCTATCTAAATTAATGTATGGTTTTTAGGGTTTTAGATATGTTTATATGTGTGTGAAGGATTTGTTTGATGGATGATTGAAAAGTATATATATAAAAAATGGATGCTCATAGAAAAAATGTATGTGGTGTTAGAATTTTTTTTTTTTTATTGATTAATAGAAGGAATTTATAATGTTGGTAGGGAAATATACATGTATATATATGATGTGTATGTGTGTGTACATTTGTGTAAAAAGAATTATTTTTTTTGAGGAAAAAAAAATAATTAATTAAAATTTATTTTTGTAGATGATCATGGAAATTATGTAAATTTTGTTGTTTAGATTTAATAGGAAATAAAGCATTGAAATTTATATTTTTGTGATAAAAAAAATGAAAATGACAAAATCCCGTAGGTTTTGAAAATGGTGAAAAAAATGTGTTTTTGGAACATTTTTGGTTTGAAATTAAGTTAAAAATACTTATACTATGTTATAAATTATGGAAATTGGTACCAAGGGGTTTTGACGCCTTCCGGACGTAACGGTGAAGTCGGATTTTCAGTTTGACAGTTTTAAGTTGTGTTTCTGGACAGATTATGTATGCTGTCCTGTTTTGTGTATTTACCATGTTATAGTATGTGATGGATGTTCATGTTGTGTGTGGTATTCTAGGTATGGGTGTAATTGTATATGTGTGTTATGGATGATTTGAGGAAAATGTGTATGTGTGCTTATTTCCCGAATACGATTGAACCTTGTAGGAAGTCGATTCGTGACCGGGAATTGATTAAGACGCTTGTGAGTTGGTTATCTTGCTTAAGGTATGTACACGCAGCGAAGTTCGCATTTAGTCCGATGTATCATATAATAATGGTATACAAAAGTAAAGCATGGATATATATAGTATGAATAATGTTATCTTTTCGAATAAATAATTTTGATACACTGTTTGGTAAGCAGAGGTAGTATGACCTCACTAACCTTAAAAGTGGACGTAGTATGACGTCAATTGGTGGAAATGAATTACTCGCGGTATATGGGGGCATTATGAGCCACCGCGGGTGTATGCATACTTAACCATAGGCACCGAAGTAAGGCGAGTGTCTATGGTAGAGACTTGCTTAGGGGTTAGCTCCCCCTAATGTAATGTCTCACTTATGGAGATTGGAGTTGTACCGGCAGTATGGCTGGATAGTACAGCAGTATGGCTGACTAATCTTTATATGAAAATAATTATTCTTTATTAGCATGATCGCAGCGTACTTTTTTGTGAATTGACAGCTATTAAATTAAAACTTTCTCTTGTTATTATTTATTTGGTATGCGACGTTTGCTGACGTGTACTTTTGGTCTTAACGACCCTGCGATGATGTTGTTTCCTGTCTGGGCAATGACTAGCAGTAAGTTAAGTTGCAGGTCTGGGGAGTGAGGATTGACCCTTGGAGAAATAAATCATTAGGATATAGAAGTCTTGATAAGAACTTCTAATTAAGTTTAAAGAACATTTGGTTTTATGAGGCGATTTTCGTTCTCAAGTTGTAATAAGTAGATTTAACTTTTCGTTCTTATCCGCTGCTAAGAATTTCTTATATCTAGTAGTTCATAATAACAGTAATGGAACTCGATCCGCAAGTTTTCCTTAACTTCAAATCCGTTTTAACTGCCTTCTAACATCCCGGTTTGACTCGGACAATACTTATTTCGTTTTTTAAAAGGTCATCTTCTCTTTTCGTACGACCCGAGTTATTCCGAGATGTTACAGAAATATTCTAACATTAATACTCTTTATTATCCAACTTAAATATAGTAAGTCAAAAGCTTGAGACAAATTAAAACTTACCTGAAAAAGAAGATTAATGGACTATAAGAATGGAGAAGAATGAAGAAGGAACCACTGTGCAGAATGAAGCTTGCTGTTTCGAAGGATATGAGTGCTACGAAGAAGCCCTAAAAGAATTGGGCAGAAGAATATGCTACTGGGTTTGAGTTGGGTTCCTAGAAAGAAACCAAATGAAAGTTTAGAAGACATTGAATACTCACGTGGCTTTTAAGAAGGTAAGTAACAATTTAATTTTTTTTTTAAAATATTAAATCTAACAAAGTTAGATAATTTCCGTCAGTAGGTAGTAATTCACAAACAAACCAAATTTTCTAGGTATTTTTTGACAAAAAAAAAATGTTCTAGGTAGTTTTTCACAAAAAAGGTGTTTTTCTAGGTATTTTCTAACAATTTTTCCTTTTACATATTGCATACGTAACTATTTTTTGGAAAAATTAAATAATTCAACATTTTCATGATTTTTCTACAATAATCTCACATATTGATTAACCATGAATAATCCCAATTTTAAGAGTACTTTCCTAGATTAAACCCGGTAACCGAATGACTTGCTATAACAAGTTTTATTTTTTAAAAAAAAATAAATTAAAATAAAATGTCGAAAAAAATGATTAAAAAAAAGTAAAAAACGTTTTTGATTTTTTTATTATTCAGAACCTTTTACTGAATTTCAAAATGTTTTTGTAATTTTTTACATTAATTTTCAGTTTACTTTTTTGGTGAATTACCTACTATAATAGGTCATAGAGTTACCCAAGTTTACTCTTGATAAATAACCTCTAAAGTTGGGATTATTCATGGTTTATGAACTGGTGAAATTATTGTAGGAAAATCATACAAAGGTTGAATTATTATAAGTAATTTTTCCTTATTTTTATGATATTATTTTTAAAACAATTCAATGATTTTGAACATTTTGTTTTACTAGTTGTGGGGCCGCGTGCTACGCATGCGGTTCCCCAAGTTACACGTTTGAAAATGTCATATCGTATGCTTCTACTAATAAAAATAGCAATGAAAATGTTTGTATTTAACATAACAAGAAATACAAACCTTTAATAAAACAAGAGTGCCAATAAAATACGGAGAAGCACACAATACCTTCACTTTATCCATATCCACTTGCAGCCCAAAATCCAAACAAAATCAATAGAAGAATGAGCACACACAATAATGCAAATTAGAAAACACTTAGTCACTTTGAGCAATACCCCTTCAAATACAACAATAATAGAAAAACTCAAAAATGTTAAAAGGTAGGGAGAATATAAGGAGAAAAGTAGTATTAGAGATAAACTTATATCGGTTTATCTTCTATTCCATTCACTATCAAAGTATTGTGGAACTTGCACATATATATAGTGCAAGATGATAAAGGGATACAAAAGTGTTACTATTGAAAAGGATAGAAAAACCCACAATCCAATGCATTCAATGTGTTGTCCCATCAATCAAAATACTCCCCCTTGAATGCATTACATATATGTGGAAATTTTATTATGACATTCATGATCCTAAATTGTCTTATTAAAAACCTTTATCAGGAAAACCCGGTGGAAAAAAACAAAACTAATTAAAGAAAAAAGAGTACAGTGAGCACATTTCTCCCCCTGAAGTTAACATATGTCTCGAAATCGACACATTTCAATCTTGCGTACCATATATTCGAATTGCTTTGACGGGAGTGACTTTGTGAATAAATCAGCAGGGATTTCACAGGATTGAATTTCTTGGAATTTTATCTTTTTATCTTTCTGCAAATCATGTGTGAAGAATAATTTTAGTGACAAGTGTTTTGTTCTGTCTCCCCTGATGTATCCTTCTTTGACTTGGTTGATACATGCATCATTATCTTCATAAATTGTAGTTGGTGCCCTATTTGTATCGTTTAAGCCACAATCCTTTTGGAGTTGGCCGATCATGGATCTCAACCATACACACTCTCGGCTGGCTTCATATAAAGCTATCAGTTCTACATGATTTGAGGATGTAGCCGTTAGATTTTGTTTTGTTGACTTCCAAGATATTACGGTTCCTGTATATGTAAATACATATCCAGTTTGTGACTTGGCCGTTTGTGGATCAGATAGATACCCTACATCAGCATATCCAGTGAGTATGGCATCATTTCCTGACTGGAAAAGTAATCCAAGGTCTATAGTTCCCTTTAGGTATCGAAATAGATGTTTTATCCCATTCCAATGTCTTTCTATTGGTGCATTGCTATACCTAGCTAATAAATTTACAGAAAATGCTATATCAGGGCTTGTATTATTTGCTAAGTACATTAAAGCACCAATGGCACTCAAGTATGGCACATATATTCCACTTTTCAAATGTTCAATTGTAGACTAAGACAGAATTTAGTTTTTCCTAAATCCTTCATCTCAAATTCTCTCATCAAATATTTAGCTGTTATCTCAATTTCTCTTGGGGTTCCAATCAGATTTAAGTCATCTACATATACAGCAATTATTACGAAACCGAATTGAGATCGTTTGATGAATACACAAGGGCTAATTTGGTCGTTTTTGAATCCTGCTTTCACAAGGTATTCACTCAAACGATTATACCACATTCGCCGGATTGCTTTAATCCATACAATGATTTCTTTAATTTTATAGAAAACATCTCTCTACGTACATTCTTTTTGGTATGTTTAGTCCTTCAAGGACCTTCATATAGATGTTTGTGTCGAGTGACCCATATAAATACGCAGTTACGACATCCATCAATCTCATGTGTAGGCTTTGAGAAATTGTTAAACTTACCAGAAATCTGAGTGTGGTTGTATCAACTACTGGGGAATATGTTTCTTCATAATCAATTCCTAGCATTTGAGAAAAATCTTGAGCTACAAGTCTTGCCTTATATAAGACAATTTCATTTTTCTCATTTCTTTTGCTTACAAATACCCATTTGAAGCCTACGGGTTTTATGCCATTTAGAGTTTGTAAAATTTGTCCAAAAATTCCCTTTTTTTTCTAATGATTTTAATTCTGCCTCAATTGCTTCTTTCTATCTTGGCCAATCAGGTCTTTTTCTACATTCATTTATCGATATTGGCTCAAGATCATTTTCATCATTTATTATTTCAATAGCTACGAAATAAGCAAATGATTCATTTGGAATGATCCTTTTTCGATTCCATTTTTTCTTGGAGAAAATATAATTCATTGAGATTTCATAATTTTCATCCGTTTAATTATCGGAGATGTTTTGATTTTCTCCTTTATTTTCATTTTCATTTTGAATATTATTTTGTGCACCTTCTAGTTTTCTCAATTTTCTTGGTTTTAAATCTTTTGAACTAAGTGGCCTTCCACGCTTTCTTTGCACAACAATTTCATCACTTTTTGCCTTTTTATCAGGAATTTCTATTCGAGCTGGAGTATTTGCTGCTGGTATATGTGATTTTGTAACTCTCTTAGTATTTGTGAATGCATCAGGTAATTGGTTAGCAACACTTTGAAGGTGAACAATTCATTGTACTTCTTGTTCACATGATTTTGTTTTTGGGTCTAAATATTCTAAATGTGTTGCTTTCCAAATAAGTTCCATATTTCTTTTTTGTAAGTCCACATTCTCCCCCCCTAAGGATGGGAATATTGTCTCATTAAAGTGGCAATCAGCAAATCTAGCTTGAAATTGATCACCAGTTAATGGTTCAAGATACCGAATGATTGATCGAGATTCAAAACCGACATATATTCCCATTTTTCTTTGTGGACCCATTTTTGTACGTTGAGGGGGAGCAATGGGTACATATATAGCGCATCCCAAAATTTTCAAATGTGAAATATTTGGTTCATGACCAGCTACTAATTGCATTGGCGAATATTTATGATAAGCTGTAGGTCTTAGCCTAATCAATCATGCTGCATGTGATATTGCATAACCCCAGGCCGATGATGGTAATTTTGATTTCATTAGAAGTGGTCTTGCAATTAATTGCAATCTCTTAATTAAGGATTCAGCAAGACCATTTTGTGTGTGAACATGTGGCACAGGGTGTTCCACTTTAATTCCAATTGACCTGCGATAATCATTAAAAGTTTAAGATGTGAATTTGCCGGCATTGTCCAATCTAATACTTTTTATTGTATAATTACGAAAATGATTTTTCAATTTGATAATTTGTGCAAGTAGTTTTGCAAATGCATTGTTTCTACTTGATAGAAGGCTTACATGTGACCATCTTGTGGAAGCGTCTATTAAGACCATAAAGTACCTAAAAGGTCCACATGGTGGATTAATTGGCCCACATATATCTCCTTGAATTCTTTTAAGAAATATAGGAGATTCAGTAACTATCTTATTTACTGATGGTCTAGTAATAAATTTTCCAAGAGAACAAAAGGTGCATAAGAGCTCATTTGACTGGGGAATCTTAATGCTTCTTAGTGGATGCCCGACTGAATTTTCTATTATCATCCCAGTGCCAGGATGACCTAAGCGGTCATGCCATAAAGTGAATAGCTCCTTATTGTCTAGTCTTATCATATTTATTTCAATTGGGCGTATATGAGTGAGATACAACCCCCATGAATATGCTGGCATCCTTTCAAGGATAATTTTCATTCCATTTCTTTCTGCTGTAAGGCATAAGAATTCCTTTTCATTTATGGTTTTGGTTTCCATATGGTAACCATTTTGCCATATTGCTTTGAAACTAACAAGATTTCTTCGAGATTTACTCGAGTATAGTGCATCATTTATTTCTAATTTTGTCCCCATAGGGAGTATGATGCATGCTTTTCTAGTGCCTTCGATTAATTTTTCTGTTCCTGATATGGTATTGACATTTGCTTCAAGCAATGTTAGGTTTGAAAAATATTCTCGATTTTTCAATATCGTATGTGTTGCTCCACTGTCCAGGAGGCCCTAGTGGCAAAAAACATATTTGCTGCTTATCATTTGATACGAAACCGGGGCTTATTAAAGCCTTGGTTATGCAAGGATTAATGTTGTGTGGAAGCTTTGATTAATGACACAGACAAAAACTACAAATGATCATGAAAAGAACACGAAACAACCACAAACACTTAGACAATTCTGATCCAGCAAACTGTCGAGCAGCCCTCCTTCAGCTCAGCTTCTAGGAGTCCACGGGGATTGTTAGAATGGTTTTAGGACCTTGATAGCTAGATCCAAGTACCAAGATTCCATTTCCACTTTAGCCTAGGTCCTGGATGCATAGGTTTGGTCTCCACGTGTTGTGCAAGGTGGTCTGGTCACTAGTTTGCTGCTATGTCGTGAGGTCTGTATGCAGCCTTGGGCTCCTTTGGTATCTTTATTTCATACAACCACATTTGTATCACATTTGCACGAAACTTGGCACACAACACTCTTTGGTATATATTATTGTGTTTAAGTGGATAGAATTGAAAATCATAGTTATATGCTAGATATTACGTGTTAAGTTGCGATTTTATGCGTTTTTAAACGTTTTTGTCAATTTCGCGCGTAAAGTAGCTCAAACTTGGTTTGTTATGCACGAAACTTGGCACACAACACTATTTGGTATATATTATTGTGTTGAAGTGGTTAGAATTGAAAATCATAGTCATATGCTAGAAATTACGTGTTAAGTTGCGATTTTATGCGCTTTTAACTGTTTTTGACACTAACATCTATTTTCTCTTAGTGCTTTCAACAACCTTCTTCTTCCGTTGAATGCGGCTACTACGCGCTGAAGTTCATGGACGATACTATAAAATCTGTGAAGAAGTTTGGAGTCGAAAATATAGATGCCGTAAGTATTTGTTACGTACGTTCTTAAATAATTATTAGTAAAATCTAATGTTTATATATTAATCTTTTATTTTTATATTATATTATAGGTTTTAAACGACATTTCGAGGGGAACACGCCCTTTGAGAAGTGGAGAGATGCGCGAATTAAAAGACAAGATTGTCGCGTATCTAGCTAATTTTTGTCCTTGATAAATTGTAATTAGTATAGATTATTTTTTAGGACTTTAATGTATATTATATATATATATATTTATATATATATATATATATATATATATATATATATATATATATATATATATATATATATATATATATATATATATATATATATATATATATATATATATATATATATATATATATATGTACGTACATAATATATTATATATACGAGCGAGAGTTTATTATTACAAAGAGATTATTGTTGATTATTTGTGATTATTATTGGATTAATCATTGTTATTACATTGTATTATTATTGGATTATTATTAGGATAAAATGAAAAAAGAAAAAAAAATAGCAAGTATTTGCTGCGATCAGGGGCAAAAACCACAGCAAATAATGCCCCCTTATTTGCTGCGGTTTTGTTTTGACCGTAGCAAATAATGCCCTTTTTTGCTGCGGTTTGTAACCGCATCATTTAAAGTAGGACATTTACTGCTATCACTATTGCTGGGGGCCAAAACCGCAGCAAATAATGGCCAAAAAACCGCAGCAAACAAGGTTTTTTCCACTAGTGAGGCAATGAAATGTTGATCCATTTACTGACATTTCCTTTTCTAAGATGAGAGGAAAAGAAAATTATATTATTAATATAAAGCTAGAATACTCAATACAAAAACATAAGTAGAGAATTACAACTTATCAAATGAAAAACAAGTTAGATAAACTAGAAAATGCATCTAGTCATCTCAGAAGATGTAATTATCTTCTTCTTGGGGATCAAGTTTGTGGAGGTTCACATCCTCAGCAAAGAAATCGGAGACATCGAAGGTGGGCCCAGATGTACTTGCGTCATTTACAAAATTTGCTTCTGCCCCTTTTCCTTTGTTTTTCTGAGAAGCTTGATATAAATCCACTAAATGTTTGGCGGTACGACAAGTTCGCCTCCAATGTCCAGTCATGCCACATCTATTACATGTACTTTTGTGTTTCTGGACTTGTTTAAAATTATCATTTCAGGGGGCAAATATATTTTTTTCATAAACGTGGCTACGTCCACGGCCAAGACTATGACCACGACCACGACCACGACCACGGCTATAGAAATTTCCTTGTTCAAAAGTATTCATGCCGCTCTTTTTGTGATATTTTCCACGACCTCTGCCTCTTATGAAATAGTTCCCACGACCTCGATGGCGCACATTCCTCTCAATCATATTTGTCTCATTAAAGGGCATAGTCCCAACAGGTCTCCTGTTGTGATTTTTCAATAATAGTTCATTATTTTGCTCCGCAACAAGAAGTGTTTTCAGTAATTCATAATATTTCTTGAAATGCCTTTCACGATATTGTTGTTGTAACAAAATGCTATTTACGTGAAAGGTTGATAATGTTTTTTCTATCATTTCTTCATCTGTTATTATTTGTCCACAATAGACTAATTTTGATTTTATCAGATGAAGGGCTGAATTATAATCACTAATTGATGTGAAATCTTAAAATCTTAACTCTCGCCATTCATCGATGGCCTTTGGGAGAAGTACACTTTTATTATGGCCAAATCTTTCATTTAGCTCTTCACAAAGTAATTTTGGGTCCCCATAATTGGTGTATTCATGTTTGAGACTGTCGTTTAAATGATGTCTTAAAATTGATGCAGCTTTTGCCTTATCTTCCTCAATTTTTATGGGATCTCTTTCAATACCCTTTCCTTTGTCGGTGGGATTAAGTTCAATTATTGTGCATAATAAACTTTTTCCTTTTAGATATAATTTGACATCTGAAGCCCATTGTATAAAATTGTTTCTTGTGAATTCCAGGGCATTGAATTCTCTCTTTTTGAGATTAGCCATTATTTTCTACAATTGAGAAAATGACAAGGTTATTTAATGATTTTGTGTATCATTAGAGATATTAAAGCATATTAGTCTTATCTCCCCCTGATTTAATATCTCAAACATAATAAGCACAATATAATCATAAATAAAAATAAAATAGATAGTATTAATAGATGATAAATCAAACAAAAAAAAAACATATTGCTAAACAAATGCAAGATTTGTAATTTATTTTTGGATAATTAGGTAGAGCATTAACGCTACGAGTAATACAATTAAACCCATAATGATAAGGAATGGTTCTAGTATTTTATTTATATTATCAAAAATTGGATTGATGTGGGTGTTTGTAGATGTATTGTTTGCCATGGATGGTTGAAGGAAGAAGGAGATGAAAAAATAAATATTTATTTTTTGTGTTTGGGATAAGGTGTGAGTGGTGTGTGTGTGTTTGTGACGGGTAGAAGTCCGTATTTATAGGGGGTAAAAAGGTAAAAAAAAGAAATTTATTATTTATTTATTATTATTATTTTTTTTTTCAGAATCGAACCCTTGACGATTTATTTGAATTATAATTTTATCCCAGGGTGATATTTTTACAATTAGAAAAGGGTTTTATGTTGTGTAGAAATAATGTATTCATGTGTGCTAAAATCTGTGTTATAGGTAAATTAAGAAAATTTATTATTATAATGTTAAACAAAATAGAATCAAATAAAATCGTTATTTATTATTATTTGAAGGTGAAATTAAATTTTATGAGTTTATTAAGTAATTATATAATTTATAGACTAAAACAACCAAATGCATATGCACATAATATGATGACATGATCAGATAAATAGAGATAAAACCGTCCATAAAGGCGATAACAATGCTAAAATTAGCCAGTCCATAAAGGCGGTCATTACAAAATAATATTAGCCAGTCCATATAGGCGGCTGAAAAAGTAAAAACGAACATAAAAATTAAACGACATTATTAAAGTAAATTATTTATGGGTTAATAGTCTGAAAACATTTACTACTAGTTTCTTCGCCTTCGTCATTTTTTCTTTTATTACTTTCTTGTGGGACTGTAGGATCATTAGTAGGTTGGACTGGTGGGTTATCAGTAGATTATAGTGGCTGATTAGTCGGTGGTTGTGCTGGTGGATTAGCTGCATTATTGGGACTTGGCATTGAGTTTTCATTTATATGGATATTATTTGGATTATGTCTTCGCAGTTGGTTAGAATCACTATTAGCTAGGTTGGTAGTAACAGATACACAATTTTCTTCAAGGATAAAGTATAGAACGATGTTAGTAACACCTTGAATAATAATATTGATACTGTTTGATTGTTGGTCCATATTGTGGCTAAAAAAATGTTATAATGTTTTGAAAAAAATATATTACCTTCTTGGATTTTGAGAGCGAAAAATGGTGCTGATAACGTGTTAAAAGGTAAGGAGAATATAAGGAGAAAAGTAGTATAAGAGATAAACTTATATCGGTTTATCTACTATTCCATTCACTATCAAAGTATTGTGGAACTTGCACATATATATAGTGCAAGATGATAAAGAAATACAAAAGTGTTACTATTAAAAGGAATTGAAAAATCCACGATCCAATGCATTCAATGTGTTGTTCCATCAATCACAATAAAAAAAACTATTATCCATCTAACAGAGAGAATCTATTTAAGGAAAACCCAAACAAAAGAAATTCCGATACAATCATTAAAAACATTCAATTTATAAACCCTAAAACCAAATTGAAAAACACTTTAAAAAATGATAGTGGATGTAAGAGTAAAAACATGCTAGAGATTCAACCCAAAATCAAAAAGTTTTTCTAGAATGAAAATTAAAGTCAAATTAGAGAAATTGAAGCAGGTATAAACAATAGCAATGAGCAAAACCATTCAAAAAAGTAAATTAAAGTGTGCTATGCACGCGTTCCCTAAGAAATCATGTTTCTAAAAATTTAATTCCAAGTGAATTAATTTTTCTGTAATTGCTCAATTAATCGAATCTAGATGAAAAGTCGAGTATTAAAGGTTATTTTGGTTGATGGAGTAGCTAAGGAAACAATACTTCTGCTATCTGGTTTGCTAATAGTTGCTGTTGTCTTGGTATATGTTGTAGCTTCACTTGTGTTTGTTGATGTCAGGAATGGTTTTTTTGTTGCGAGGGGTTAGAGTGAGGTGTTAGAATGTCAAAGGAGTTTCTTACGTTCGTTGCTCTAATAATGTGGTTTTGTTTGTTGCTGCATTGTTAGCGCGTTGCTAATGCTATTTAGGGCAGCGACTAGGATGCTGTTGCTGCGGGGGTAGATCTTCATGAAGTGCGAGGCTAAGTGTTGGCTGGGTAGTTTCGATTAGATGACCAAATATGTGCCGAAGTTATTGCGATGGATTGAGCTATTGTTGGATTGTAGAGTTTCATGGCCACCAGTTAACATTACTAACACCCAATACCAGTACAGGTGAGAGCACCATTAGTAAACAATATTAAGTCTATGAGATATGACATAACAAGGAAAGCGCAGCCCAAATAATATCAAAAGAAGGACAATATATTATCTATAATGCACTGTGATTATCTGTGTCATATGAGGATTATAATTAATAGCTTGTATTAACTGGAAGAAGAGATTACCTAATCACTGGTACCACGGACCCTTTTTATTCCATACTCCATCGCAGCATAAACACCAGCTATAGTCTCTGTGGAATAGAAAAGTTAAGTGAGTGGTTAAGTTTACATACTTATCACCGGTTTCTGCGATAAATTGATGATAGAAATAAAGTTCACACATATCCCAGTATGCTCCTTCATTCTTTGCACATCTTTTTCAACAGAAAACACACAAGTTTGTCTATCAGAATATAAACTACAAAGTATTTAACAAATTCCTATGGAATGAATCATAAGAAATTTGTAAAATACAATTGGGTACTCTCTCCAAAAGATCAGATCATTTCATATGCATTTACTAAGGCGACATTCTCAGTAACTTTACCACTGACAGCAAAGTTAAGGGCCTTCAAGTTGACATAGAAACGCAATAAGCAAAAGAAATATTGTTCGATAGGAAAATAAAAAAAAATTGACGAATTATTGGGAAATTGTTTTCCATGGATAATGTTTGCTAAACAAAACTCCCCTATAATAAATGTTAGTAGTAGAAAATTGTGATGACCATTAAGATAATTCAATATTTGATAGCAATTTGTGATGACCAGTAAGAGCACTACCCAGTAAATCTCATTTCTCATCATCAACTTAAAAGCAATGATATACAGGTAGGAGTTTGGAAAAACAAGGAATGAACTTAACTTTAATTGAAAACATCATTGACAATGATTTATTCGAGTATTGTATAAATACCTTTAAACAGATGATATCAAAGAGAGTTTCATTATTATGCACGGAGACGTAGTTGATCTGCGATTATTAAGAAAACAAGAAATAAATTACATAATATCTTAGTAAGACTTGGGATGAAGCCACTGATAGTTCATATCAGAAAAACATATTTTAATTACGCATTGTTTCTATTGGTTGCGTAGCATACCCAACTAATATCCCACCATAGGTGTAAACTTCAGAACCTTTTACCCCTAGCCAATTTTGAGGATAGGATTGAGACAAGATGGAGACGGAAAAATGCTCGTAAGCCGTAGCCAACCTTGACGACTAAACTCTACCGTCTCTAGCTCGCAGCCAAGCTCAGCGACAGATTATCTCAAAATGAGTTTGTTTTTGTAGTGAGACTGATCGGGACTTTACGTCCTTCAATAATAATACCGCATGTGCACAGCGTAGCTTAGTACGACGGCAAGTACGGGTCGAATCCACAGGGAGTGGGGGTTAAATCAATAGTTTCTCGATCGATTAGTTAGTTCAAAAGCATATAATATGATGTTTGGTGGTAGAAATAATATAAAGCAAGCAATTAAAAATACTTAATGAAAATGAAGCATAAAAATAAATAAGATTGCAATGAACTAAAGCAATGATAAAATGATCAATAAACTAAAGAGGCATAGGCTAGGCTTTATCACCAAAGTAGTGTTTACTAAACTTTAACCTAAGGTTATGGATGTCTTGTTATGGGGAAGAACGTATTGTAAATACTAATGTTCTCTCTCGAGCAATAAAAGCATCCTAAAACATACTCAACTACCTATTCTCATGGAGCTAAGCACAATTTAAGATATGAAGTACACATTCAACATTTCCAATCAAAGCATCCACCTATTCTCATGGAGATGACTTAATTTTTAAGCATAGATTATCGTTGAAAATCGACTCTCGCCAACACTACAACATAATAGCAAAATCCATCTTAAACCATAAACAACACATCCAAACAAGGGTAAGAAAGCAATTTAGATTACATACATGGTGATAATGCCTAGCCTAAGCCAAAATAAACTACTCACTCATATTCATATTGAGATTGTAAATTGCAAACAAATCAAGAGTCTTAGATGAATGAATTAAACTAGAGTATTCTAAAAAGATGAATGCAATATAAGTTGAAGAACTACAAGCATGAATATATGAAACTAAATGCAACTAATCAAAGATAACTACGTGACATGAATTGAAAATAATACAAGCAAATGATAGCACTTACTCTTTTGAGTTCAATCTAAAGATGAACAAGATGATTGTTGATGGTTCAAAGTAATATTTTTTAAAAGCTTCAATAATAATACACCAATGGTTGAAGAATCCAAATTGCAAAATGTTACAAAAGAGACTTGAAATTAAGATTTTAATTGACAAAAGAGACTTGAAATTAAGATTTTAATTGGAAATTGAAAGTGCTTAATTGAATTGAAAGAGAAATTATGCTAAACACTAATTTTTAATTGAAAAGAAAGCTAAGCTATGAAGAATACATAAGAGTTACTCAAAATGAATGGTGAATTTTGAGATGATGAGCTCAATCATCGTCTTCTCTATTGGATCCTGCATTGATCAGAAGCTACTTGAAGTTTGACTGCAGCTCGCTCGACCCGAGCCACCTCGCTCGACCGGTCGAGCGACCTTCAGGAATTCGAGTACATACTTTTGGACTGCTCAACCTACCTTCGCTCGAGCTAATTCGGGTCGAGTGTGTCTACTTTGGCTTCTTTTGGCTTATTCTTGTGGCTTGGCTCATGATGTTTCACTTCTTTGAGCCCTCAGCGTTTAGGTGAGCAATGTATGCAACAAAAGGAGCTAGTTTGTGCTCAATTTTGATGATTAGATCCTGAAATGAAATAAAACACCAAAGCAACAAAACAAGCATAAAATCCAATAAAACAATACAATAACATATAGTTTCCTCACGCTAAACAAGCCACTTATAGGAGTAAAAATAAAGATAAAATATAGCCAACAAACTCCCCCAAACCAGACCCATGCTTGTCCTCAAGCAAGCATTGTATTATCATAAAGAGAAAAGATAGGGAACCAACATAGATGCACATGAATGATCTAACAACAGCCATGATCATGAACGCACAAGCCACAATTTGTCAAAAGATGTATGATAGATTAGCAAGCTATGATAATCAATTCTAAAAGTTTGAAGTGCGTTCCTGTTCTACAAATTATTTTCAAAACAAGTTGTCAAGCAATGACCTTACCATACTGAGTCTAAGACTCCCAAACCAATCACAATGGACATTAAATGAACCTCACTTTGTTGGTTATGTGGCTAAGGATGAAAAAGATAATTCACTCAATAATTTCCTAGAGTTATACTCATTGTCTCATCCTATGGCTCAAAGAAGGAGGATGTGAGCCTCTAATGGAGATGTGTCAAAGTTTCGCATCTCAGTACATACTTGGGGTCTCAAAGGCTATTATGCTTCACTAGGAGGTTGGTAGACTATTCAAGAATGGGAAAATGTGGTGAAATGAGAAGGTTTCTTGAAATGAGGGTTAAGTGATGAAAAGATGGAAAATAGAGTGTAATGTGATGGAAATGGGATTTTATGAAAAGGCTAATGTGATAGCATGACTAGCTAGCATATTATCAAGAGGAAAATTTGGCATTACTACAATAAAAATCTTTCTTGTACTTATCATCATTCATTCATTATTTCTTTCTTTTTCTTTTTCTCTTTTTTTTTTATTGTTGAAATTTGAAATCGAAATGTATGTATATAGGAAGTGTATTGATTCATATTGAAATTCAAATTAAATATAAAGAACTTCCATAATCTCTAAAATATAGTTTCTATTGCAAAATAACACAAGATTCAAGAAGATACAAAAGGATGTAGAAGATAATGATAATAGGAAATGCCAAAATCATGATCTAATTATCCATAGTAAGCTTAACTAGTATGCTCAAAGGCATAAAGGTGTGAAAGTAAAGATGGATGATTAGTAATGAAAGAAATAGTGGTAAAGGTAATAAGGGAAGAAATAAGCATAGTCTAACACAAACAACTAGATTCATATTAAGCCCAAGTCCTCAAGTCATACCTAGTGCGCTACAAATCCACAATCTCATAAGTAGACAAGTGACATGTGCGGAGGAGGCTCAATCATGACTCATGGGTTTAAAATATGTCCATAAATGCCCATAGGCGGTGCCACAAACCAAATCAATGCTTAACTATTGTTTTGAAAACTCAAGGTTCACAGGATTGCAAATAAAAAATTTAGAAGAAATAATCTAAACTTGCCAAGGTATCATACATAAATTAAGAATATGACCCAAAATGAAATCAAGTCAGCCATTGAAGATGAAAAATGTGCATGAATGTGATTCAAGGCATTGAAAAAATAATCAAATTAAAAAAATAGTAAGCTAAATTACGAAAGCAATAAAACAGAAAGGAAATCAATGAAAATATGCATATATACACAAGAAGAGCCTAAGGAGACCTTAAACACAACACCTACCCCAAGCCGAACTGAGCAGTGTCCTCAATGCGACAAAAGGGCTTTAGAGAAGGTGCGAAGACTTTAGTCATCACTCTCATCTCCCTCTTCATCATCATCATGATCATCATCATCTCCCTCTTCCTGTGCCCCAAGACTAAAAGATGTAATAGTGCCCCCCTAGAACCATAAACATAACGAAAATCACCTGGTGGCGGTGTGTACCACGATAGGTGCACGTGATCCAGGGCAATATGCCCTTGGTGGTAATGATGGTCTATATGGGATATTGGCTACGCTGGTAATCGACCATGAATTTGTCGAACCGGCTCTACTGCACCTCTATCCGGTCAAACCACTAATCAAAGTCGTCCATACGCAGATGTAAACGTTGTAGGGAGGCTAGGATGGGATCAGGGTCAGTATGGTGGGGTGATGGTGGGGGTGGAGGTGCTATATAAGAGGTTCCACCAAACTCGTAGGTAGAGGATGGGCCTCCTTGCTCAAATGCAGGTGAGGGGCGACTCAACTACTAGAGATTTAGGTACCCGTCTTTTTGGTCCAAAGAGATAGGTGGAACAGTTTGGGATTAAATCGGGGAGATCTAAGATGGGGAGAGGGGTATCGATTTGTCGGTCATGAATCTTCCACCATGTTTGACCATTAGTAAGCTCTAGCCACTTAGATTGGTTAATATGGGTGATGAGTCTGCCAAACTATATCGGTGTACGAACAATGTTAGATTGGTTAATGGTATGGCAGAATGTGTGGACTAGAAGCCTTGCTAAGTTAAAGGTGAAACACCATTCAGGGCAAAGGAATGAGCCTAAAATAATCAAATCATTACTGTTGGCCTTATTAGACTCAGATTGCCATGAACTTGTACCAAATCCTGATGAAAGGTTGATGGACTTTTTTCAGAACTAAATTTTGCAGGTTGGTCAAGTGTTCTCCTGATATTAACGGCCAAATTTGGGAAGGGTGCTGCTCATAGTCTAATCCCCCTCCCATGTCGTTCAGACCAAATAAGTCTGCAAGCTCAGTCTTAGTGAGCTGCCGCTTAATTCCATCTATCCTAAAATATAATGAGGTTTCCCCATAATCATCCTGTGTTATGGTCAAGGACTCAAAAACTCGAAGACTAACTTGGGGTATGTTTCCCTATGCATATTAAACATAAAACCCATGCCTATATCTCTAAAGAAATGCATAGCATACTCAAATAACCCTAGGTTTCTAAGCACATTAGCACAAATAAACTTAGTGGTAATGGTAGGTCTTTCCTTGAGGTTTTGAAACTTATCTCGTTGATCTTTATTCCTGAAAACAATGTTGGGGTAGTCTTCATCTGGTAGAATTACTGATTCTTGTTGTGGTGATGGAGTCCTTTCTCTCCTCCTTTGCCTCCTAGGTGCCATAGCTTGTTTTTGTTGATGAATTTCCTAAAACAAAGACTCACAACAAGTAAAGAACACAAAATGTCTACTAAAAAAGCAAAGATTAATTAGTACAAAGAAATTAAAACTCAAATCTTGAATAATTTAAAAAATTATACCTCAATCTTACAAATTATACCTCCTAGGTGCCATAGCTTGTTTTTGTTGATGAATTTCCTAAAACAAAGACTCACAACAAGCAAAGAACACAAAATGTCTACTAAAAAGCAAAGGTTAATTAGTAGAAAGAAATTAAAACTCAAATCTTGAATAATTTAAAAAATTATACCTCAATCTTACAAGCTGTTAATTGGATAGATGTTGGTGAGAATGGAGCAATGTGGATGTAAATGATGAATTTGAAAAGTGAAATGTTGTTGTTGATGAGTGAAAGTAGAAGGATTGAAGGATTTTAGGGCTTAGGGTTTGAGTTTTTAGTGAGAGAAAGTGATGTTGCTCGAGTGAAAATGGTGAGAAATGAGGGATAATTCGAGGCAGATCTGGTTTTAAACACGCATTCTATTAGAATCTGCTCCCCGCTCGACCCGTTGAGCGTAGTACAGTTCTCATTTTTTGCGTTCTATTCTACTGTTGAGTATTCTGGAAAATATTTGCTAAATTTCTCGAGTGGTCGAAAAACTCCCCTATTCCACTGTCTGATGCCTACTGGTTGCTCGACCCGAGCGGACTTTGCTCGACTGGTCGAGCGGGGTGTTTTTCAGTTAATATCTCATTCAAACCCCCTACAGTGCAATGTCACATTTAAAATACGCTTTTTCTCGACCCTGCAACATCAATTCTACAAATTTCTCAGTTGTATGCACACTATGAACAACTCAACTATCAAATCCTGCATCCATCAACTTAGTACAAGCATGCAATATAAAATATGAAACATAAATGAAAATAAAAACAAGAAATAAAAGTGAATATACACAAAACATACCAAAGTTGGGTTGCCTCCCAATAAGCGCTTGTTTAAGGTCGTTAGCTTGACCATTGTGCATTATTTATTCAGAACACTGAGGGCGCAAGTGACATTACCACTGGCCCCGTTAAAGGCTCATCTGCACGATAGTGTTGGACACGTTGACCATTCATCTTGAATGTTTTCCCTTTCGCATTCGACAGTTTAAGGGAACCATAGGGGAATACCCTTGTGATCTTGAATGGACCCGTCCAAATTGACTTCAGTTTTTCCGAAAACAACCTCAAACATGAGTTGAATAGTAACACCAATTGTCCAACCTCAAAGTTTCTTCTAATAAGACCTTTGTCATGCCATCGCTTGGTCTTTTTCTTGTATAGCCTCAAACTCTCGTACGCATCCAAGCGTATTTCATCAAGTTCGTTGATATCTAAAAATCTTTTCTCACTCGCATGCAGTAGATCATAATTAAGGGCTTTGATTGCCCAAAATGCTCTATGTTCAAGCTTTATTGGTAAATGGCACGGCTTCCCATAGACTAACTTGCAGGGTGTAGTTCCAATAGGGGTTTTGAATGCTATTCTGTAGGCCCAAAGAGAGTCATCCAACTTGTTTGCCCAATCTTTTCTCGATCTTGCAACCGTCTTCTATAAAATGCTCTTGATCTCTCGATTGCTGATTTCAGTTTGGCCACTAGTTTGTGGATGATAGCCTAGACCAATCTTATGATAAACCCCATATTTCTTCAATACACCTTCAAATCTCTTTTCCAAAAAATGTTGGCCTTCATCACTAATCAATACCCTTGGTGTGCCGAAACGCAAAAAATGTGTTTCTTGAAGAACTTGGTAACCACGCGTGCATCATTGGTGGGAGATGTAATAGACTCTACCCATTTCGACACATAGTCCACTGCCAGCAAGCTATACCTATTCCCATAGGAGGATGGGAATGGTCCCATGAAATCCACCCCCATACATCAAAAAATTTAATTTCTAGGATGTTGTTAAGCGACATTTCGTTTCTTCTTGAAATATTCCCTATTCTTTGACATCTATCGCAAGATTTGACATAAGCATGTGTATTCGTGAACAGAGAAGGCCAATAAACAACACAATGTAGAATTTTTGCTGCAGTCTTGGAGGTACTAGCATGACCTCCGCATGGCATATCGTGACAATGTGAGATAATGGAAGGTACTTCTTCTTGTGGAACAAACCTTCAAATTACACCATCAACACACAGTCTATACAGGAACGGGTCCTCCCAAAAGTGTCTCTTGACATCATGGAAAAACTTCTTTTTCTCCTTAGATGAGTATCCATCGAGAATGATTCTACTTGCTAGATAATTAGCTAGATCAGTATACCATGGAACACTTGTCATACTTATAGCTAAGAGACACTCATCTGGAAATGAAATGTTAATTGGAGCTTCCAAACTTGTTCCATCATCATGAATCAGCCGGAACAAGTGGTCGGCAACAACATTCTCCGCACCCTTCTTATCCTTCACTTATAAATCAAACTCTTGCAGTAAGAGAATCCACCAAATCAGGCGAGGCTTAGCATCTTTCATTGTTATCAAGTATCTCAAAGCTGCATGATCGATGTGGACAATCACCTTTGAACCTAACAGGTAAGGCCTAAATTTCTCTATGGCAAACACAACTGCCAAAAGCTCCTTCTCTGTTTTTGCATAATTCATCTAAGATGGATCTAATGTCTTACTTGCATAATAGATGGCATGTAACTTGCCATCCTTCCTCTGACCCAAAACAGCCCCTACTGTATAATTACTTTCATCGCACATAATCTAAGAGCCTGTTTCAATTTGTTAAAAGCTTCAAGGCAATCGTCAGTAAACACGAACGAGACATCTTTGGCAAGAAGCTCAGTTAGAGGCCTAGAAATCTTGGAGAAATCCTTGATAAATCTCCGGTAAAAACCAGTGTGACCAAGGAAACTCCTTATCCCCTTAACATCAGAGGGAGGAGGCAAACGCTCTATGACCTCTACTTTCGCTTTATCTACCTCAATGCCCCTTTTAGAGATAACATGACCTAGCACTACACCCTGTTGTACCATGAAATGACATTTTTTTCCAGTTTAAGGTGAGGTTGGTCACCTTGCACCTACGGAGCACCTTTTCGAGGTTGCTTAAGCATGCGTTGAAAGATGTTCCATACATAGAAAATTCATCCATAAATGCTGCCATAAAATCCTCAATAGTCATCATGCATCGTTGGAACGTGGCGGGAGCATTGCAAAGACTGAAGGGCTTCCTTCGATATGCAAAGGTCCCATAAGGACAAGTAAAAGTGGTCTTCTCCTGGTCATCTAGATGGATAGGGATATGGAAAAATCTAGAGTATCCATCCAAATGGCAAAAATATGAATGGTTTTCCAAACGTTGCAACATTTGATCTATAAAAGGCAAATGATCTTTATGGATTTCTTTATTCAATTTCCTGTAATCTATACATATTCTCTAACCCGTAACTATTCTAGTAGATACTGACTCACCCTTATCATTCTTGATAACGATCATGCTACCCTTTTTGGGCACCACCTGTACGGAGCTAACGCACATACTATCAGAGATAGTGTAGATTATGCCTGCGCTAAGTAATTTCTGAACCTCTTTTCTCACAACATCTTTCATATTCAATCTCCTTCGAGTAACTATAGATGTGCATGATCATCATCAAGAAATATTCTATGCATGCAAAAAGATAGACTTATACTAGTGATATCATCTATTGAATACCTTATAACACTCTTAAAATTTTTAATCAAAGCAATCAATTGGTCAAGTTGGGTTTTATTTAGTTCAACATTAATAATTACTAGATAAGTTTCATTTTCTCCTAAATAAGCATATTTTAATGAAGAGGGAAGAGATTTAAGATCTACCTGAGGAGGCGTGGACATCTCCTCTTTAACCGTCATAGAAGCCTGAAAAATTGTTTCCTTTACTGGTTCCATATAGAAATCTGGTTCATCTAACAACTTCCTTAAACTTGCGGCCTTTGAGCATCTTCCATCCTCAACTGCTTTTAAGATTGACCTCAAAGGTTCATCATAATGTGGGTGCATAATCTCAACCCTTGCTACTTCTGCTCTGCATAGTGATTCATCCACGGGCCCTTTCATCATTGAGGGAAGATGAAACTCAACGTTCTCCCCTAAGATATTCAATGTGAGCTTGCCATTGAACACAACACATCAAAAACAGCCCGTGCAGTCTTCAGAAAATCTCTCCCAAGAGTGATAGGTATGACATGATCTTCAACAATATCCATGATCACAAAATCCCAAGGGACATAGAACTTCCCTATTTGAATTGGAAAATCTTCAACAACTCCGACTGGAAACCTTACTGATCTATCGGCTAGCTGCAAAGACAAACTTGTTGGCTTGATCTCAGTATTGATCCTCTTGCATAAAGATAGCGGCATGATACTCACACTAGCTCCCAAATCAGCAAGTGCTTTATTGACTAAAACTTTACCAAATTTGACTAGAATGGTGAAACTCCTGTGGTCTGCTTCTTTCTTCGGCACTCTGCACTCTAGGATAGCTCTACATTCCCCCCTCAGTGTTTCTACGCCAGTTTCTAGCAGCTTCCTTTTCTTTGATAACACCTCATTTAGAAACTTGGCGTAAGAAGGCACATCTTTGATAACATCAATGAAGGGAATGTTTATCTCAAGCTTACTCAAAACTTCTAAAAACTTCCCATATTTTTCTTCAAGCTTACGACGCGCTAATCTCTTTGGGAAAGGAACAGGAGGCACATATACATCAGTGGTAGGCTCTTTCCTCTTCTCTGCGGTAGGTGCTGGTTGTTCCTCCTTTTTTCCCTCATTAGGTGCTTCTTCCTCCCCTATCACCTCTTCTTCTTCATTGTCAAAAACAACCATGGGTGGAGGATCATAGGTGGTGCCGCTTCTTAGTGTAACTACATTTACATGCCCGGAAGGGTTTTTTTCGGTGTTGCTTGGAAGTTGTTCACTGGGTTTGGAAATGTTGCTCAATTGCTGCACCATCTGTGCTATCTGATTATCAATGATTTTCTTGTGTGCTTGAATCTGTTGGATGGCATTAGAAGTATCATCATTAATCTTGGATTGAGTGGCAAGAAGTTCTCCATCATGAACTCCAAAATTGATTTCTGTGGTGGGTTTGGTGGTGGAGGTCTCTGAAACCCTGGGGGTTGTTGGTTATATGTCGGTGGAGGTTGGTGATACGATGGTAGGTTTAATAATGTATTGGAATTTTTATATGAAAAGTTGGGATGATGCTTCCAACCTTCATTGTAGGTATTGGAGTATAGGTTTAATGGTGGCTTCCCTTGGTTGTACATTGCATTAACCTGTTAGCTTGATGATTGTTGCTGCACACTTTAACGAGGAATGACCTTGGATTCCACACACTTCACAAGCCTTCAATGTTTTCCCTGCACTCAACTGGTTCATCCTCCTTGCCAATGCGTGGATAAAATTTTGAATGGCCAGTAATGCATCCACTTCATATTTGCCACTTTTCTTGGTATTCCTTTTATCTCTCCAATGAAAATTTGAGGAAATTTCCTCGATTCTCTACTTGGCTACCTCAAGGGGTTTAGCCATCAATGTTCCTTCAGCTGCAGCATCTACTGAAATCTGTATCTCGTTCCTAAGACCATTAAAAATTCTGAATTAAGAGCCAGTCTGGGATTCCATGGTGCGGACATTTCCTTTGTAGCCCTTTATATCTTTCCCAAGCCTTACATAGTGCTTCACCATCTTCTTGACGGAATGAAGTGATGTCATTGCGTAGTTTAGCAGTTTTGGCTGGTGAAAAGAATCGAACAAGGAAAGCTTTGGATAATGCCTCTTAAGTACGATAGTTGTTTCGCCCTTCAGATCTTAACCAATCTCTTGCCTCACCAAGGAGTGAGTAGGGGAAACAAATCAGCTTCAGTTGTTCATCGGAAATCCCTTGATATTTTATAGTGCTACACTTATTCACGAACTCATCTAGGTGGTCGTTTGGATTCTCCATCTCAGTGCCGAGTTTGAATTGAAAGAAAGCTGGTTTGATCTCAGAGTTTGCGGTAGTGATGGTTGGCTGAACAATACTCGACCCTAGACTTCCATCGGGCATGGCATACTTGTAACACCCCTGAATTTCCGACCCCTTTTATGAAACCGAAAATCGTGAAGGACGGGAGGAAATTTGAGTGTCACATAAAAGAAAAGAAAAGGTATTTAGATAAACGTTACATATTAACTTCAAAAAGGTGAGTGGAAATTTCGGCAACATCTCTACTAAAACATGAACATATGATAGAGCAATTAGCACAATAAAAACATTAATCTAATCTAAGGCATCAATGCCTTTAAAATCTCACACCACGGTGGGATGATTCATCGCCGGTTTCTCAAATCAACATGCCAAGCATGGATCATGGTTCCAATATCGACGCTTGCATTTTAAAATGACTTAACTCCTTAAAACCATACAGAGTTATAAACTACGCTGCAGAAATACAAATATACAAGGGAGGACACAAGGCCTCATAACAAAACATATACAACCAAAGTTTACAAAAGATAACAAGAGCTACAAAATCGAAAGATAACGGTATGACACAGGTTATGCTTCGCCCTCATCACTCTCCCCTAATGCAATGCAATGCAAAATAAGCTCTAATACCTGCTATGCTTGTCTATGATCCTCCTGCTGCTCGACATTAGACTAAAGGCTAATGTGTCATAGCAGGACAATCATAGAAAGTCATCAACAATCAAACACAAAACACAAACACGTACACGTCAGTAACTAACATCAAATATAATAAGGCCAACTACTAGATAACATTATGTCATACAACATAAGATGATTTCATAAGACACAAGCACAGATAAGAACCGTTTAACGTCCACTTATACTTCTTGATCTCATTACGTCCTTTCTAACCCAAACCATGTGTTCTTGGGTAGAATGCAGGTCTTCACACTCCTCTTTTCAAAACATAAACTCTTGCAAAACGCGAATAGTATCAACTCAACCAAGGCATTAACAGAATACCTAACACATGACTTTATAGAGCTTGTCTATCTTAAGGTAAATGTGATCATAGTCTGTAATACCCTTGAGGTAACTTAACTTAGGCACACTTCTAACTAGCAGAAACTATTCTATTAATGAGTAAGTTTTCTATCAATGAGTAAACGTTCTATCAATGTGTAAGTTTTTCTATCAAGGAATGAACCTTCTATCATTAAATAACTTTCGGTCAATGAATAAACTTTCTATCACTGAATAGCTTTCTATCAGTGGATCTTTTCTCTACTTCCTGGCATAGTGACACGGCCAAGGGCGTTATCGACCATCCGGCGCCCATGGCAAAGTATGAGCTCATATCCCCTCCTGGTGACCCTCTCGGGTTCTACCTTCAGGAAAAACTAACACACTAGGGTACTCATCCAGTGAAGAGGCCACCATATTGGGGTTCGCAAGGCCCGCATGGAAACACCTCGGTCAAGGGTTGTATCGGGCATCCAGCCCCCAATGACAAAAGTATGCTCATTCCCTCCATACGATGATCCCGTCGGATCTCACCTAGGGGACAACTAAATCAATCGGATATAATCCAGTTGAGTAACGCCAGCTAATCATAATCTAATACTTTATCAAATGGGAATAACTCTCGTTTTCAACTGTTGATAAGTGCCCTGGGATAGCAGAACGCCGAAACCCACTAAGCAACTCAAACAAAATATGAAATTCACCTATAAAGGAGTCATTCTAACTCCAAGTAAGGCATAATCCAATTCATAAATAAATAAAGGGGGTGGTCCCCCCTCCTACTAACACTGTCATTCTCTATAACTATTCTAAGCGCAAGGATTTCATAGTCGATAGCTTTTCATATAAAGTGTATTCACTAGTACCTCATAGTTTCGATGCAATGTATATTATCATAATAAACAATAACATCTTCAAGCAAATTGCATATAAGGGTTAGTTACTGCGTATACGTACCTGTAAGCATTACTGCACGACCAAACAGCCACAAAAATCACCCAACTAAAGTTCTACCTTCCTATTAAGAACTGGGAACCTATACAAGTTGGTGTAGAAGTAATAAGCCTATTTGTCTCCACTTAAGAGCATCTAACTGCTAGAACAAATTATCTTTCACTCATTCAAAGTAACTTCCACTTATTCTAAAGCATACTAAACCAATTCATATTACTCCGTTTATAATTCATATGTTATGACATTTACTCAACAATCACATAAGCTTTCGCATCCACTAAACCAACAATCAAGTAAGCTTTCACAACAATAAAGTGCATTTTTATGACGATTTCTTTAAATCAATGAGACTCAAAGTATAAGGCCTCATCACTATGAAATGCCCTAGGCTACTAGCACTTGTATAACAAAATCAATACTAGCAACTTATAATGATATTGATGTTAGTGACAGCCTTGTGATATAGTTTACTACAATGTACAAGATTACTCATGATAACTAAATGGCATGAAATGAAGCACTTCCCCAAATAATTTGAAACAAAAATGGCAACAATGGTTTCTTCCTTCTTCAACAATGATGGTATTCAACTTTAATAACCACGACTATACCACAATCGACTAACAATAATACTCAATTAAAACAACAATATCCACCATCATCTTTATAATACAAGTGACAATTAACACCACTTTTTGCGACTAATACTCTAAATTATAACAATTATTATCACCTATTCACAATCAAATCATTTTCAAAGCTTCTACTAATCTATTAAATTATAAAACATCCTCAAACACAAAGTGGTACAACTATTATCATTTTCATTCATACTCTAAATCCTATCCCATGATTATATTCAATTCATTAATCAAGTTCTTACCCATAAGAAGATTTAATAATGAATGATGAAAAATCACTACAAAACTCATAAACTCAATGAGATTCTAGTTAGAACAATGATAAAAAGAAATCAAGTAAGGGAGGAAGATGGCTTACCATGGGGGAACTAGTTTAGGGTAAGATTATTGGTGGTTGTTGTGGTGGTGGAGGACCAAGGTGGGGAGTTGGCGGCACAAGAGGGCAGCCGGCTGCAGTGAGAGCAACACGTAGCCCTGCTCGCTACTAGGAACAGCCCACGCAACCCACCGCTGCTCGTGGTTGTTCATGGGGAGGAAGACTTGCTGCCTTGCTGTGGTGGCTCCTAGTTGCTATCGTGGAGGAGGGAAGAGAAACCAGTGTTGCTGTGGTGCCATGCAGCAGGCTGGCCGGTTGCTGGTGGCGGCACAGCAGCTGACTGGCAACGCAAGGGGAAAAGAGGGAAAGAAGGAGGAGAAGGAGGAAAGGGAGTGACGACTAGTTTGAGCAACAAGGGTTTCATGCCCTTTTATCATGGTTATTATTATTATTATGTTTATTTATTTATTTATTTAATCTAGATTCATTTTCTTGCAAGGCTCAACTAAGAGACTCACCTTTGTGTACTCCCACATATTAATAAAATAATAATTTTGATTTGAACCTCTTTATTTTTGAGATCGTAATTGTATTTTTAATATAATTATATGTTAATATTTAAATTCGTATATGAAAGGGATTTATTAAAACTACTTCTAAATTGATTTAATATAATTAAAAAATCCCCAAAAGTTATTAAGATATTAATTAATGACGTCAGAAAATCTCGGGGTATTACAATACTCCCGAAGGGATTTTAGGTGTTCTTCCGCAATTTTTCGTTGTCTCCTTTTCCTTCTTCTTCTTCTCCCAATTTTAGGATTTATAGGTACAAGGTTTTCTTGTCCGTGAGACCTAGTTTGCATAAACTACACTCAAAAATCGGGGTCAAGTGCAAAGTGAAGAGAAAAATGAAAAGAACTCAAAATGATAAAGAACAATGAACTAACTAATCAAGAAAAACAATGAACGAAGTAACCACTCCCCGGCAACGGCGCCAAAAACTTGATCGGTAAGTACGGGTCGAATCCTCAGGGAGTGGGGTTAAGTCAATAGTTTCTCGATCGATTAGTATGTTCGAAAGCGTATAATATGATGTTTGGTGGTAGAAATAATTAAAGCAAGCAATTAAAAATATTTAATGAAAATGAAGCATAAAAATAAATAAGAATGCAATGAACTAAAGCAAGGATAAAATAATCAATAAGCTAAAGAGGCATAGGCTAGGCTTTCTCACCAAAGTACTGTTTACTAAACTTTAACCTAAGGTCATGGATATCTTGTTATGGGGAAGAATGTATTGTGGATACTAATGTTCTCTCTCCAGCAACAAAAGCATCCTAAAACATACTTAATTACCTATTCTCATGGAGCTAAGCACAATTTAAGACATGAAGTAAACATTTAACATTTCTAATCAAAGCATCCACCTATTCTCATGGAGATGACTTAATTTTTAAGCATAGATTATCATTGAAAATCGACTCTCGCCCTCATTTCAACGACAATACAATATGATGGCAAAATCCATCTTAAACAATAAACAACACAATCAACCCAAATGTAAGAAAGCAATTTAGACACTAAAAAACACAAACACGAACCAAATAATTATGAAGAATTAAAGATGGCATTAAGAACAATGAAAATAGCAGTAAGAGCAATAGCAGTAAAATCAAACACAAAAAAATCCAAAAAATCAAACACAAAAAAAATCAGAAAAAATCGAACAAAAAAAATCAGAAAAATCGGACAGCAAAAATAAAAGAATGAGAAAAAGAAATAATTCTTACCTTAGCTTTTGGCATTCAGGTCTCAGGACTTAGGTAGTGATAAATTTTGAAGGAAGATGGTAGTAAGAAGAGAGAAGAAGGGAAAGAAATTAGAGAATAGAGAAAAGAAATTAGAGAATAGTGATAAATTTTAGGGTTTATGATTATCATTTTATTCACTTTATCTTTATTTCAAATTTTCAATGGGTTAATAGTCTTAATACTTAATGTGTCATCCATCCAGTAACAATACGAGAATGGGAAGCCAAGTGGCCCAACTCCAAGTGGCCCAGTAATGTGTCATCTAGTATAATGGGTTAATATCAGATAATATGGGTCGACTTGACCTGACTGACCCATTTAATAACTGGATTAAACAGGTTTTTTCGGGTTTAAATATTCAACCTGAACCTAACCCATTTAATAAACAGATCATGTCGGTTTGACCCATTTAATTAATTGGGTCAAAAATCTAAACCCAAACCCGCTAATTTCGGATCGGTTTCAGATCAGGTTAGCAGGTGGAGTCAGCTTTTGCCAGCCCTATTCCCGATAAGTTGCCATATGCCGGAAAATCATTAACGGTGCATAAAAGCATTGCACGCAAGGTGAACTCCTCATTAGAATATGCATCAAACACGGAAACGCCTTCATCCCACATCTTTCTCAAATCCTCAACGAGAGGTGCAAGATATACATCTATGTCATTATGAGGTTGTTTAGGACCCGAGATAAGAAGCGAAAGCATAATGTACTTACGCTTCATACACAACCAAGGTGGCAAATTATAGATCACTAACAGTGTTGGTCAAGTACTATGGTGAGAACTAAGATTACCGAATAGGTTCATTCCATCCGTACACAATCCGAGCCTTAAATTACGAACTTCATCTTCAAAAGTCTTATGCAACCTATCAATACTCTTCCACTCCGAAGAATCAGATGGATGTGTGAGCAAGTGACCTTTCTTCACCCTATCTTCATGCCACCTCAAATTTAACGCATCTTTCTTTATAGTAAACAAGCGCTTGAATCTAGGTATTATTGGAAGATACCACAATACCTTAGTTGGGGGCCCTTTAGCATCCCGATCCCCTTTATGCTTGTAGCGCGATAACCCTATCTTCTAAGTTCTCGTTTTCATTCCGATACAATACACAATCATTCGGACACACATGAATCTTATGGTACTCTAAGCCAAAAGGACACATGAGCTTTTTGGCATAATATGTTGACTTTGGAAGTTCATTTCCCTCAGGAAGCATCTCACCTAACGCTTCTAATAACATTGTGAAACTAGCTTCACTCCAATTGAACTTTGACTTAATGTTGAAAATTGTCAACACTGCTGTTAGTTTGGTGAACTTTGTACATCCAGGGTACAAAGGCCTTTGAGAAGCCTCTGTTAAGAAGTCAAAAACACGAGGACGTTTTCCTAACTCATCCTCGAGTCTCTCCATCATCTCATCAACACGATCCACATCCTCATCGACATTCTCTTCATCTGTCTCATACCCATGAACACGATCTACTACATCCTCATTAACATCGGCCACATTATTGACATCCTCAACAACACTTTTCTCTTTGTAGACTCACTCCTCACCATGACAATGTTTAAAGAAAATTAACAATGCAAAAATGACACAGTGATTTAAAGAGGTCCACTAAATGATAGCTATGTCCTCTGTGGTGTGTAGTATTTTTGTTTATACTATTTCAATGGAGTATAACAACTCTTACAAATAAAGTGTTACAATTGAGTAACAGATTGAAAGGCTATGTGTTTAGGCTTAGGGGTTTATGTTTGATGTGTTTTGGTGAGCATATGAGCTCTCTATTTATAAGGATGATTACACACTTTAAAGCTAAGAACTATTGCATAATAAGCTGCTCCAAGGACTTCAAGAGTCGAAAAATAGCATCCAAGGCAATCTGACGGAACCGCTTGTTCGAGCCTTGATATTGCTCGTTCGAGCGGTTTTTCTACTGAAGCTACTAACTTTGTGATTGCACTGTGCTCCTTCGAGCCACATTGTGCTTGCTTGAGCATTCCCTTCATGAAAACTTCTATTTTCCACTGTATTGCATGCTCGAACAAGGCTTGGATCATACATTGAGTGCCTCGAACAAGGCATATAGAACAGAATCTTGCAACACCCCATTAATCTCATTCATCATGCTTAATTACCACCATTTGCATTACATGTTTAAGACTCTTCAACACCCTCATAACTTTAAGCATTGAATCACAAACTTAAACACCATATAAACATCTACTGTAAGTCATACTCTTAATCACCATATTAACGCGCGCACATAATATGACATCCATAGAATTTCAGTTCTATATGCACACGCTAATTCATAGACTTGAATGTGCACTCAAGTAACAATATTCCTTCAATATTTCACTTATATACATTTTTTTTATGTACCTATAAGCTTACAAATTGAGAAGAGGGGGGATAATGGTGTCAAGGACCAAGGATCAAAGGAACCAAAGACTTTTAATCATTAGGATTTAGGCTAATGTATGGTTCTCATTAGTTTTTTTCCTTATATGATATATTAATATTTTTTATATTTTCTTCAATAATTTTACAAAACATAAATATCATAAAATAACAAGGATTAATGTAAATATTTATTTGGAAAAATCTATGTACTTTCCAAAAACCTTAGTGTTAAGAAGAAAACACCCTAAAATGTGTGTTTCGTGATGGACTAATGTATGATATAATTGTGTCGACTAAAAAAAACGCATGAAGAATGTGTTTGATCACATAGTCGACAATGTTAATAATATTTTGACATTGGCAACCAAATGAGTCTAGAACTCTAAATCACATTTCTAGCCATCGCCAGATTTGTTCCTAATGTACATAGCTGGTTGAACAAAAAATGTTGCTACTAATCGACAAACGCTAGATTCTAGTTAGAGGTGTTTATTCGGTTGATCGGGTCGGTTTCGGACGGGTGTTATTCGGTTCGGTTGCATTTCGGATCGGTTATTTTTCGGCTGTGTGTTACAACGGGTCACACTCGGGTCGAGTC
>NC_080061.1:13194137-13216637 GCF_026212465.1 Amaranthus tricolor
TTCATTTCGTGTGACTGTTGTATGTTTTTGGAATGGTTCAATTCGATCAAGTAGTAGCAATGTTAAGTATGTTGGGGGAAGACGTAAACTGTTAGCATGCAACTCAAACATGGATTTGAATGAATTTAAACATCTTATATGCTCTAAGATTGGCATTGACACTACAAGAAGTATTGTTAATGTAAGTTTTAAGTACAATATGAGTGGAGAATTGTTAGTTCTTCCGGTTGAGGTTGAGGAGGCTATAGATGCAATGTGGGAGTACTCAAAGTCTACCTCTATTCCTTGTTTAGAGTTATATGTAGAAGAGGTAGTCCTAGGGAATCAAGATGTCAATGTTGTAGAAACAAATGCATTCCTGAATGTAACTTCTTCTGCTCCTTCTTATACGCCCTTCCCTACCCAAGAAACCCAAAATCCCATTATGCCATCTTTCTCTTCTCCTTCTAATGAACCCAATCAACTTCAAATTCAAGTCTCAAATGATGTTACTTTTAACTTAGAAGATACAAATGAGCCTTGCGGTGATGTTAATAGTGAGAGTGATGAATTCGTTGAAGCTCCTTCTGAGGAAGATGTGGGTGTTGACGAGGAGGCTCTAGCTAATGACATGAGCTTAGGCAACATTCCAACAATCATTTCTCCCAAACCTTATGCACTAGTTCCCCCTCTAGATGAACACGTTGAGGACAACTCTTGGAGGTCTTGGGCTTGTGATACAACCTACACTGATGAAGGAGAGTTTCAAAAGGGTATGATGTTTGATAACAAGGATGCGTTGTTGGATGCTGTTAGACTGTATCATATTCGTAGGAACGTTGAGTACCGAACTGAGACTTCAAATCAAACCGTGCTCACCTTGAAGTGTAAGAGAGGGTGTACTTGGAGGCTTAGGGCTAGGAAGAGCTCCTATTCACCTTCATGGGAGATTGTTACATATAAAGGGAAGCATGGGGGTTGTGTATTAAGTACTGAAAATGTGTCAGCTGGATACATTCATTTGACATCTTCCGTGATTAACAATCTTATTAGAAATTGTGTTGCTGAAGACCCATCAATTAAGGTCTCTGTGGTTCGACAAATGGTGAAAGACCAATTTGGTGTCGAAGTGACCTATAAGCGGGCATAGTGTGCTAAACAGCAAGCCCTTCTCTCCATCTATGGGACATAGGAAGATTCTTATCCTCTTCTTCCACGCTTCTTGAAAGCAATGCAAGTTTCTAACCCCGGGACTGTAGTTGAGTGGTTCTTTAAGGAAGATAATGATGTTGGTGTGTACGTCCTTCCTAGTATTAGAACTTTCCAACGTGTGTTCTGGGCTTTTAAACCTAGTATTGAGGGGTTCAAGTATTGCAAACCCCTTATTGCCATTGACGAACACATTTGTATGGTAAGTATCGCCATACGTTGTTAATTGCGATTGCTCAAGATGGGAACAAGGGAATCTTCCCGCTTGCCTCTGCTTTAGTAGAGAAAGAATGCATTGCTGCGTGGTCTTGGTTTATGGCGTGTGTTCGTAAGCATGTGATGCATAGTCCAGGTTTATGTGTTATTTCCGATAGACATGCGGGCATTCAAGCAACCGTGAAGGAGCCGGAATGGCAACCTCTAAATGCCCATCATAGGTTCACCTTCTACCGTGTTAATGATTATTTTGTTAAAAGACGTGAGAATGAAAATGCATGGCTAATTGGGGGAAGTAAGTGCACTTCACACGCCACAAGAATTATCACCCGTAACACTGAGAAGGCAAACTTCCATGAGATCGTCGCATTTGACTACAGACGAGGCCTTTTTCAAGTTAAGACTGGACGTGGTAATAGAGGATCCGCCAAAGGTGGTAAAATACAAAGTGTGGATTTGAGAGAAATGAAATGCACTTGTAACAAACCCTCCATATATCACTTACCTTGTTCTCATCGATGGATGACACCACGAGGTATCAACGCGGCAGCCCAGTACGCTCCCGCAGCACCGACGATGACATAGTTTGTAAGTATTCTTCAACGTTGATTATCATCCATAGAACTTACATGTTATACGTTTCATTAATACTTCAGTGTTAATGCAGGCACAGGGCATTGCATTTGTCATCAGCTCCACCCAAGAGGAGCCTGTACGGGAGATTGCCCAAGGCATACTCCTAGGGACACAGTTTCAGTACTTCATTCCAGAAGTCGCTATGCCCGACACCACTATGGACGAGTAGGGGTCATCTCCTCATCATGCCGACGTTCATCTTGAGGAGGTAGACTTAACGTGCCCCGAATATGGTGCCGGGTCCTCACAGGGTGCTGGATTATCACAGTATCAATCACCTCCCCTAACCGAGCATCCTGCGACGGCCTTTTACTATCGTAGGAGGCGTCATAAACCGTCATAGTTAGACAGGGTACAGGAGGAGGATTAGCATTAGTATACTGTTTGTATATATTGAACATTGACATTTTGTATATATTGAATATTTGTACATATTCAATATTTGTAACATTTGGACTTTTGTGTATAATTTGTAATATATATGTAGATGTATATTTTTTTATCGTATTATCACATGTTTATTATGAATGAAATGATGTTAGGTACTCAGAGTTTTCGGCGATGAATCATTCCGCCAAGAATGCAGTATGAATTTAATCAAAAACAAACAGACAATCATAGTCAAATAGGGAAAATGCTCTCGAAAATTCAACACAATTTCATTCATGTTCAACGAATCCATATCAAATTACATAGTTTATTCGTTAAGTTAAACCACTGCCGTTAACTAATATTGCTTCTTCAACTTTCTCATAATTCTTTCAGTCTCTTCTTTCCTATGTTCCATATCATCTATTTGTCTCTTGAGATTCAATACCTCATCTTTAAGCTCTTGTTTTTCTTTTTCAAGCGATTTGGTACCCTTCGGAGCAACCCACGTAAAGTACGTGCATCCGAATCCTTCATCCAAGTAGAAAGGACAAGCAACAAAATCACGGTCAATATCAACGTCGCTCCAATCTGTAATTATCTCAACTTCATAACCACAATCACAAAGCTCTTCAATAGAATGCTCCTATGACATCTACGGAACACATATAATATAGTAACATAAGTAAGCATTCAAAAATAATATTAACATTTATAAATTGAGAATAATACTAACATAATCCTTTATGTTACCTTCAAAATCGATTAACTAGAACAAGAATGATGGAGTTTGGATACAATAAAGTAGGGAGATGATGGAGTTATTTATAGACTAATAACAACGACTATTTTCAACTTCATAACGACTATTTTTCAATTTTACAACGATTAGTTTAAATCATACAAAAAGATCACCAAAAGTCAAACCAGGTCAAGGGATATGTCGTTGTTACTAACAGCGACATTTTGTTTGACCCGTCAAACATTAGGTCGCTGTTAGTTACAACGACGTATCCCTTGACTAAAATTTTGACCATTTCTTTTAATTCGCTGTTAGTAAGAGTGAGTTTACACCAAGTCTAGATTTAGAGCCAAGGACGCTTATTTTGGGAATAAAGTTTGAAGGAAGCTTGTTATTTGAATAAAGTTGTTAAATAATCTTATTTTTTTTCAAATTTTCACTTTTGGATGACCCAATGTACACTTAATGTCATAAAATGATCACTTATAACCTAAAAAGATCATTTATAATTTTTAAGTGACCAATTATAATCTTAAAGTGATCTCTTATCATTTTAAAGTGATCATTCTTTATAGTTTTAAAGTAATCACTTATAATCTTGTTGTTCTTTTAATTGTTATCCACACATCTTTAAGTGACAAATTATAATTTTAAAGTGATCTTTTATAATGAATTGATTATATAACTCGTCTCATGGTGAGATGACAGTGTCATACAAGACTTATTCTTTTAATTGTTATCAACATATATTCTTTCATTTTATCTAATTTTTAATCTTATCCACTCATTTTGAATATTCCCACCATTTTATAAATATTTTGCAACTATTATAGATCGTAAGTATTTGTTACAGTATCAAAGAGAAAGATAGGGAGTAAACCAAAAAAAAAAAAAACATTGAGCAATCTTAACAATCGAATTCCAACTAAATTCTTATAAAAATTAATTTTGTGCAACACATTTGTATTCGTGTGGGCTAGGGCCATCCTAAGCGGATTAGGGGCATGTGTCATGTATCATTTGAGAATTGGGTCTTGACCGTAAATAAAATTCTTATGAGGTTCATCAAATATCTTGTACTGCAAGGTAGTTTATGCGTGAAGGAGTCTTTCCCCACTAACGATAAACCTAATAGCTGTCGGATAAGAGAGTAGTGGTAAAAGATAGGAGAGTTAGTTACTGAGATAACCTTCAACTATATGAAGAACATGGGAGAGGGAACTGTAACCTCTAACCTAATTCCTTACTATAAATACGTGCATATTCATCAATAATAGGTACGTATTACTATCTCCCTTCAAAGCACTTAACTCTTAAAAGAGTTGCTCTTAAGTACATAAAACATTCATTACAACCTCACGACATAAAAGAAATCATAATATAAATCCTCCAAGCTGAAAATTATAATGCACTTGAGATCGGGCTATCTAGGTACTTCATCTTCAATAAATACTAACTTGGGGCCCTTGGCGTGTGTTATTTGTGCAATTATAATCTCAGGTGATATTTTAAAAAGGGCGAGCAAAAAAACTAGAGCTGTTCAGTGACTCGACCCGAAAACCCGACTCCAACTGAAAGTAAACCGACCCAAAAATGTGTTTCTTTTAGGCTTACGTAACCGACATTACTCGAACCGATTGACAACCGAAAATGGAAAAACTGAACCCGAGTTGGGACTGATTTTTGTAACCGACATATGACCGTTAACCGAGATTACCCGAACTTAATAGTGACCGACCCGAGTCATGCTCGAAACTGAACTCGATCCGGCTAAAATCGACTTAACCCCGAACGAATTTTTATTCTAGCTGCTGTAACCTGAATCAATTTTTAATATAGAGGTATGATCGACTCATATTCAATCATCTTATTAGTTAATCTAATAAAGTGATAAACATTTTAATAAATTAAATTTCATAAATACGTGGTTTCATATATTTAGAGTTAATGATCAATGGTCAACTTTTAATTCACAGTCAAACAAGTAAAAGTAACAAAGTAATAACCACTAATTGATTTGCATTTCAACGATTTTGCTTTAAGTAAAAGTAATTTTATCATTAATTAAAAAATAACTAACAACTTAATCTGATATTGACTCGATCATTAAAAAAATAGTAATTCGTAGCTGAATTCTACTTGAAAAATACCCACCGGTAAAACTGAACCAATTATTTACCGATGACAACCCGATACCGATTGACACTCGACTCGAACTTCAACCGACACCGAACCGATGCTAACCCGATAGATCGAATAACCGATCTTTAAACCAAACTGTGACTAACCGACCGACCCGAGTGCGACCTGTCTTAATACGGATTCAAAAAAATAAACGATTCAAAATACAACCGAACCGAATTACACCGATCCAAAGAAACTAAGTAGCAAATCTCTCAACAGCATTGCTTGTTTGCTTCCAATTCTCTTTGGATGCGATCAAACCCATATCACAATTATATCTATAATATTCCAAGACAACACTAATATGAGAGCTTTTAAACTTAAATCAAGTACACTTTTATGCTCAAGAGGAGCACAAGTGGAGTTTTAGGATTAGGGTGCAATAGCATTATAGCTTAGTTGAATTGAATTGTATTTGGATCGAGGATTTGAGGCAAGGGTCAAGGGATAGGGAGCTAGGACAAGGAACATCAATCAAATGGAAGGCATAGGACTTGGAGTAAAGCTAAATTTGAAATCCCTAAATCACCTGATATGGCCGTCTTCAACCTCTCATTTTCAGTTTAAAGCTCCTTCATTCATATCAACTGCAACTCGAGCTTGCAGAAACAACATTAATGAAAATCTTCTGCCTGCTTTCCGCTTCTCTCCTCTCTGTACCCTCTGTAATTCCTGCCATTTTCATCTTTTTATCACAATTTTTTCTTGTTCATTTCTTTATCACAGCAGCTGAGAATTGTTTTGTTGTATTGTAGCTAGTCAGGGTCCAGAACCCATCATCCATAATAATACCCAAAATCTACTTCAAGTAGTCTTGGTGTCTCCACAGGTATCATCTTATTTATTTTTGTATTGTTCTTTTTTTTTTTTTATAGTAGTAGTAGTTGTTGTTTATATACCATGGTATATACAAAGGTAACCCTAAAGATCAATGGCAAAGTATCAATTGATTTGGAAGTCAATAAATTTGGAATTAGGAATCTAATTGCAAGTGTAAAACCAATGCAATCAACAATGTCAAGTTTTTATGGAGGTTCAAACAATGTGGCATACGTCCTCCCTAGGCCTAATGTGTTTATTAATTGATGAAATACCAAGTTCTGGAAGAATTTCAATGGAAACTTACTATTGAGGATTCCAGAGTAGGAGAGAACAACTAAGTGTTTAGTGGCTAATGGGTTAGGATTACAATTGACGGAGAATTATGAAGCAATTTTACCCTTTTTCCATTTACTTGTTCTGCTTGAAATAACTTTCTTGAAGATACTATTAATACCACTAGATCCACAACCAAAATCCGTGCAGTATACTTCTTACATTGTGAGCTGATATGGATTTCGAAGGTTGCACTGCTATCAACCTTTAGATGGCAGTATGGCACAATTCTAAAATTTGTGTTTGGGTTGCTGTAGATTCCTGGAAATACTGGTTGCATCGCCAGAACCTGTGCTGCGTCAGGTGTAAAACTGCACCTTGTCCAGGTGGCTTTTTGGTTGATTACATATGTTGTCAATTGTTGTAATAGTTTCAACTTCCATTATTACAATCACTCACTGACCCCTGTTCTGTTCTTGTGCTACAGCCATTGGGTTTTCAGATAGATGATACCAAACTCAAGCGTGCTGGATTGGATTATTGGCCGTATCCACTCTTAATCCTTAGTTGACAAATTACTAGAATGTTAATTCAGTGCCTAGTAATATGTCTGTCATTTATGTAGCCATTTACTCTGAATACTGATATTGTGCTCATATATATTCACCCTTAATTATTCCATTAGATATGTAGTTGTCAAAGTGCATCCTTCCTGGGCTGCATTTCGAGACTATTTCTCACTTCAAGTAATATTTTATCATTTATGCTTCTTATGAGCTCTCCCGTTTTTCTGTTCCTTATGGGTTGTATTTGTTCATGGGTATGCCCTATCCTACTCTTGCAGGATGGAGAGAAACGACTATTAGCATTCACTAAGAGGGGAACAGCTATACATTCTGTAAGTATAATATTGAAATGCCTAGTTTATATTTTATAAATATTGAAATTTTACGTTTTTCACTTCATATATGTTTATCATAGAGACCAGTGTAACATAATTCACAAGTTAATTCGCTTTTTAAATTTGTGATTTGCTCAAAATGACCCTAAAATAGTCCAAAACCGATCGAAATTTGCTTTTTTTGATTCGTGATTCGCAATAAGATTAGTGAATTATGTGACAGTGATAGCAATTTGATGCATTGTATATCACAAGCATCTATTTATGCTGTTTGTTTGCCAATATTTTGTTTTCTTGGCAAATAAGAAGTATATATATGCCAAAAAGAGGGGATACACAGAAAGACTTTTTCTTGATGCGATCTCAAGCAAAGCATATCAGCTAAAAAGCCATACGCCCACACAAACAAGCTACCACTACAATCCCCCACACGCAAAAACCTCTCACCAAACAAGAGGCACTCTCAAATAGGTGAAACACCCCTACAACTCACACAAAAATAAAATGAACAAAGCCACAAAACGGGAAAAGAAGCAAAAGAAAAACAAAAAGGGAAAGCAAAATAGCCAACACCCTTAAGGCTTCAATGACGAGCAAACCACGAAAGGCCTGCTCTATCTGATTTCTTATTGTTGCGCTTCAACATCAAAGACCCAGCCTCCCAGGCCTTAATCAAAACCAACAATTCAGCTCCTAACATGCAGCCCATCAGCACTGAACAGATCAGAGCAGGACCAGGAGACCCGCAGAACCAGCCACAGCAGCACTCTACCACCTGCACTCAAGCGCTGCAGCATAGAAACCTAGGCAGCCAGCAGCAAGAACAACACCACTCAATGACTAGAAGACCCTGCTGCAGAGAACATACCAGCAGCACAGACAGGCCAGCAGCTTACCCAACAGAACAGCAGCTTACCCAAAATCATTTGAGGGAAAATTCCACTTTCTTGTATCTGAATAATTGATCTTATGGGAGCAATAGTTGCATATATTCACTGAAAAGCACATCAGATCACTGCTGTATTTATAGATTGTCCATATAACTTTATCCTGATCTACTTGAAATAATCCTTATTTAATTCTTTGGGTAGGTACTATTAGGTTTTGCTATGATGCATCCCTGCCTCAAGACACACAGCACATCTTGCCCCCACAACCTTCCCTTCCCCGCCCGCGCTCACCTCGGAGTAGCTGTGTGCCCAGGCATACGATTGCCGTCACTAGCTTATTTGCTCCAAAAGTGAATGAAATCTCAATAATAAAGCATTACCTCTTCTGTACTCGAAGTAGTTCCAGGACGCTGTAGAATCTCGTAATTTGTTTTACATTGAGCTTATACATGTTCTAGCATTTGAATGTCCGCTAAAAGAAACTCTTGCCTCAACTTTGCACTTGGACACTCTTATGCTAGAAAAATTGTCACATTGAGATAACAGTAAGTTTGAGCTCCTGCTCTTGAAAGAGAGCAACGACTTCTTTCTAGGAAGTAGGAACAAAGAGTAGCAAACCTTTTTCATATATATCCGTCAAATGTCGATACGTGAACAATAATCCATTGTAGTTCAAGAAGGCATGTCTCATTATATAATACACCACTTGAGCCCAGTTCTTAAATATTTGCCATTAATGTATGCACGAACTTTTTTGGACAAGCTTGGCTCGCTATTTCAGTATCTTTTTTGGCATTGTTTTAACATAAATTTCTATTTTTTGCAGGAATTTTCATACAAGCCTGGTGATTGGCTTGTGTTTGGATCAGAAACAAGTGGGTTACCACCTGATGCGCTCTTTGACTGCAGAAGCGAAGCTTATGGTGGCGGAACTATCAAAATTCCTATGGTGGATACCTATGTAAGATGTTTGAATCTTTCTGTCAGTGTAGGAATTGCAGTTTATGAAGCTGCGAGACAGCTAGATTATGAGCAGCTCCAATACTCATCTGAATCTCTTATTAAAGGAGAAAATCAATTTATAGCTGAAGATATATTTGCTTAGCTTCTTTGTCATATGTGTTCGCTCGTCTATTGGTTTCACCATCTCACTCATTTCTGTAGATCATAACCTAATAAAACCAGAACTGTGGATTATGCGATGCATCTATCAACACAATTCATTTACCCCAGCAATTTTGCACTTGACTACAAAGTGCAAACATGGATAAGTTGTTGGATCAATCATTGTGTAGGATGCTTTGACTTGGTGTCATAAGCCAAGCTGGTGTTTGGTTTGTAGAAGTATTGAGAATTTATTGCAGAAAGCTGAGATTATTCATTCTTGGTTCAGCATTCAACTACTGCCTACTGGTGCTTGCATCGATGGTGTTGTATTGATTATCCGAGGATTTCTGAAGGTGAAATTTGTGTTATTTAATCAAACAAATAGTGCACTTTTAATTTTAAGCTAGGAACTCGAAGATATGGAACTGTGTGAACTAGAAATTTTATTAGAAGATAATAATCTTTTTGGTTGAGAGAATTTGTTGTAAATGGGCAATTATACAGTTTAGAGATTTATTGTTGCATCTTGCAAGTAGTAAAAGAAAGAAAGTTGCAATCATTTTTATTCTATGCTTTTATCAAATAGTTTTTTATTTACTTTTTATTTTTCTTAATTTATCTTTAAATTTTTATTTTTGTTAGAAGCTAACATATTGTTCGGGCTACACTGAAAAAACCAATAGGTAAAGCTAACTTCAACGTTTGACTAAACAAGTGTAATACAGTTGAATTCACCGATGTTATAGACATAAAGTTGGATCTGATTAATATAATTTCTCTTGATATTTTATTAATAATAATAATAATGATAAAGATAACGATAACGATAATAATAATGATAATAGAAAACCTCTCCTCAAAAGGCGATTCTCGAGCGTTCTTCAGTGCTGTGGTCTCCTCACCCATGGGTAGAAGACAAGGCAGAGGTAGGGTAAGATCAAGGAAACCAGTACAGCTCCAGTCACTGTCAAGACAGTCTGCTGCATCTTTGTCGAGCTCCGTATCTTCAACGGCTGACTCGTTAAACCCCACTCAGACTAGGGTTGTGGGGAAGACGCCATTGGATTCAAGCCCTAAGTCTAGGAGTAATTGGGCTTCGATAGTCCAACAGACGGCAGGTTATGAGAACAACAACCCACCTGCTGCTGCTGCTCAATTGAGAAGGGATGAGATGCGAAACTCGACACAGCTGGGGAGTTCTTCTGGGCAGATTCGAAGTCCAACAATAGATGTGGGAAATGGCACACTGTACCAGACTTGGGTCAAAGTCAGAAGAAGGTGATGGAGGAAGATGTGAACCAAGTTCCAAAGAAACAGATTCACCCAGGTACTATCCCCTTCCCTAAAACTGTCAATCAATATGGAGGATATCATAGATGAAATTAATTTTTGGGAATCTGCTGTTGTGTGCTATGATATTGGTGCCAACCCTCCTTTACATGTGATTGAAGGTTTTACGCATTGAATATGGAAGGACATATCAATAGATAAGGTTGGAATGGTTGAAAAGGGAGTCTTTTGATTAGGGTTAAGACCCAAGAGGATCGTTTCACTGCGTGTGGTATAAGTGGTATTATGTTTGACAAAAAACCTTTTGTGGTGAAACCTTGGAGACCTTCTATGTCTTACTCTAAGAAGTCATTATCGAGTGTGCCTATCTAGGTGAGGTTTCCTGGTTTGGATGTGATGTATTGGGGTGAAAAAAGTTTGTCAAAGATTGTTGAAAAGCAATGGAATAAGAAAGTTGTTGGGTGTTTGAGTTTTCAAATCTCTCAAAAGTTAAAGCTGCTAAAGAAGGACTTGAAGGATGCCTTTAATGCCGAGCCTATCCAAATTAGGGTTCAGATTGGAGGCTGCTTTCATGGCTGCTCAACAGTCTTTGCATCAGTCCACAACCCTGTGAATGCATCCCAGGAGCGAGAGTTAGCAACAACCCTTCACAAAGCTCATAGTGATTACACTTCTTTTCTACAGAGCTAAGGCATCTTGGCTACGTTTTGGAGATGATTACACCTCCCTGTTTCATAGGAGCATCAATCAACGCAGGATTCAAAATCGGGTGAACTTCCTCTATGTGAACAACTCCTTTATCTTGACCCTGCTATCATACATGAAACTTTCCATGCTTTCTATTCTGCTCTATTCTGCTGCAAAATGGAAAATCGCAGGAAGGTTAATTTACCTGTCATTAGTGAAGGTCATGTGCTCAATCACGCTCAGAGGGAGTCTCTTAACTTGTCCTTTACTGCTCAGGAAATCAAAGACACTCTATGGAATATCCTGGATGACAAAGCTCCAGGGTTAGATGGTTATAACAGTAAGTTTTATAAGGCTGCCTGGTCCATTGTGTGAAACGAGGTGGTTAGAGCTGTTCAGGAGTTTTTTAATAATGGTAAGCTGCTCAAGGCTTGGAACATCAATGCTGTAACTTTAATCCCAAAAGTTGCTTGCCCCTCACACCCAGGTGACTTTCGTCCTATCTCCTGCTGTCATGTACTATATAAGTGTATTTCCAAACTTATTTGCTCTAGGCTTAAGCTTGTATTGGATCATATTGTTAATCAAGCTCAGGGGGCTTTTGTGGCCAATAGAAGCATTGTCCATAATGTGCTGTTATGCCAAGACATTGTTAAACATTATTCTAGGAAACACTGTTTACCTAGTGCACTTTTAAAGATTGATCTACGCAAAGCATATGATACAATGGAAGGGCAATTCATCAAAGATATGCTGGTGGCTCTCAAATTCCCCTCTCACTTTATCAAGATTGTCATGGCTTGTATATATTCAACGAGTTATTCATTGCTGATTAATGGTAGTCCAATGGAAGCTTTTGATGCCAAAAGGGGGCTTCGACAGGGGGACCCAATGTCCCCGCTCTTTGGGCATGGAATATCTATCACGCATACTCACCCACGCCAGTCTCTCTAGCTCGTTCTCATATTACCCAAGATGCAAATCTTCAAAACTGACCCACTTGTGTTTTGCAGATGACCTGATGCTTTTTAGTAGAGCATATGCATCATCACTTTCGGTCATGGCAAAGTGCATTGAGAGGTTCTCTTAATCCTCTGGCCTTGTGGCCAGCTCCTCCAAATCCGCCATCTACAGTGCTGGGGTAAACCAGGAACTGAAATCTTCTCTTGCTCAAGCTGTTAATCTCCCCCTAGGTGAACTACCATTCCGGTATCTAGGAGTGCCTCTAACTACAAAAAGAATTTCCATTCGAGACTGTGATCAACTTGTGGACACCATGACTAGAAGAATTCGATCTTGGCATGCTAAACACCTATCCTTATTCTATAAGGACACTTATTCTATAAGCCAGGTATATAATGAGAAAATGAAGCCTCTTGAAATGGTGAGATAGGATTCTTGGATTTGACACAAATACTCCATCCCAAAATCAAGATTTGTATTTTGGCTAGCACTACTGGACAAGCTCAAGACTAAAATGAGACTACTTGATATGAAGGTTCAATCTAACGGCTTGTGCCCCATCTGCAACCTTGCACCCGAAACACGAGATCACTTATTTTTTGAATGCCCCTTTAGTTCTCAAAGCATAACGGAACTAACAAACTGGCTACAAGTTAGATTCCAAATCAGAAGCATAGCGAGTATGAACATTTGAAGGTGGAAGCTCCCAAGGTTTCAAAAGAAGCTGCTGATTGCGGGAATTGCTCATATTGTGTATATGGTACGGTTTGTTCGTAATGAAGCTGTTTGGCAAGGGTATGTAAAAACCTCGCGTCAGGTCTGCAGTCTAAGGATGCAGTTACTATTATAAACTGGATAGCCTAGGACCTGTCTAGGCATCTTGGTTCTTGTTTTGACTTTGATTTTATTTTGGGCTTGATTATCTTCTTTAACCAGTGCTCATGAAGAGTGAGATGGAGAAACCCTTCCTAGCATGTATGTCCCATTTTCACACTGATGCAATTGCAGGGTATGAGTTGATGATTAGTTTTGTACTTAAATCGTTTAAGTGGATTTATGGAAAATTTTCATTTTCATTTATGAAAAAACACTCTCTAAACCGTATGCTTTCTCTCTCTAAAGCCACATCCTTTGGTTTCACCATTGCTGTTTGGCATGGTGGAACTGACCAGAGCAAGAGGACCCGGTCAGCCGAGGAAGACAGAGGTTTTGAACAGAATCCAGGCACTGGCAGAACACGGGCAACAACCGGAGAAAGGAAATGTGGAGACTAGAGAGAAGGAACCCAGATCGGAATTAACCGGAGAAAGGAAATGTGGAGACTAGAGAGAAGGAACCCAGATCGGAATTAACGAATGCTCACAGCCCAGCCACTACCACCCATGAATCATCAACGGTGGCGGGGAAACCTACCCTAAGCTGGGCGTCCATCCTCCAAGGCGGCAGCAGCAAGCCGATGGTAGCTGAACAAGAAAAGTCAGCGGAGAGCACACCTAAAGAGGGAAAGCAGACCCAGAACAATAAAACCACAACTACTACTGAAGGTAACACCCCATCAAACCCTAAAACTGTTAAAATTGATTACTCTGACATTGAAGATGAGGTAAAATACTGGGAATCTGCTGTGGTCTGTTTTGTGGTTGGGGTAAACCTCCCGTTACATGTTATAGATGGTTTTGTGAGCCGAATTTGAAAAGATTTAGAAGTTGACACAATTGGTATGATTGACAAAGAAGTCTTCTTGGTTAGATTGAAATCAACTGGTGTTAGAGATAAAGCCTATGAGACCAATGGTGTCCTATTTGACAACAAACCCTTTGTGATTAAATTGTGGACACCAGAAATGCCAACCGACAAAAGTAGTATAGCTACCATGCCCATTTGGATTAAACTTCCAAAACTCAAAGTGGAATATTGGGGTAAAACGAGTCTTAAAAAAAGATAGCTGGGCTAGTATGAAAGGTCATACGACTAGACAATGCCACAAGACAAAAGGCCCGGCTCATATACGCTCGAGTCTTAGTAGAAAAGAACACCAATGACGAATTCCCAAAGGAAATACACTTCAAAAATGTGAAGAATGAGCTAATCACCTAGCAAGTGGTCTATGAATGGAAATGTAAAGAATCAAGTAATATATTTACTGAAATTAAAATTCAAGAAGAAAAGCTGTTAGGTTGCTTGATTATATATTTGTGTAAGTATGAAATAACAAAGATAGTGTACCCCACTTCGAGAGGAGGCTCGCTCCCAGGTGAGCAAGCTCAATAACAACTTTTTGATGCCCAATACAATGCATGCATCAGGTATTTAAACAGAACAATAATAACAACCTGCTGACATCACTAACAATTTAATGACATCATAATACAGCCAAAATATTAATTAATTAATTCTTAGCTGCTCTCTTCCTTGTATATGTGAATAGGACCGGCGGTTTATTGGGCTGGCCCAGTTGAGTCCTTGCATCACCTCCACCCCAAAAAGCCACCTTGTCCTCAAGGTGAAAGTCAGGAAAGCGAATATCCAGTGAAGCATAGTCCTCCCAGGTGGCCTCAAATTCTAGAAGGCCCTTCCATTTGACAAGCACTTCCGCTGTTATAGCTCCTCCAATAGACGCATTACGAACCCCCAAAATCTCCTCTGGTTCAGCCACCATAATCATATCCTCAGTAAGCTGGGCAGGAATAGTAGGGCACACCGGTGCAGAACCCACGGCCTTCTTGAGTTGGGAGATGTGGAAGACTGGGTGTATCTTGGCTTCTGGAGGTAAGGATAACTTATAGGAAACCTTCCCGATTCTCTCCAATACTTCAAAGGGCCCGAAGTAACGAGCAGCAAACTTTTCATGTAGCCTAGTAACTATAGATTTTTGGCGGTAGGGTTGCAATTTCAGAAACACCAAGTCCCTTACTGCAAACTCCATATCTCTCCTTTTAACATCAGCCTGGTGTTTCATGATTTGCTGAGCCCGAAGTAAATGAGCCTTCAAATCATCGAGTATGGCATCCCGTTCTTGCAACTACTCCTCGAGGGATGAATTTGCAGTGCTACCCTGCTCAAAACGGATCAAGGTAGGAGGGTCTCGTCCATATAGGGCTTTAAAAGGCGTACACGATATAGAGTTGTGATGGGAAGTATTATACCAGTATTCTGCCCAATCCAACCACGTACTCCAGCTCTTAGGTTTCTCTCCAATGAAACACCTGAGATAAGTTTCAAGCCCCTTGTTCACCACTTCACTTTGCCCATCCGTTTGTGGGTGGTAAGCTGTGCTCCTTTTTAAGTAATTGCCTTGAAGGCGAAATAACCCCTGCCAGAAGTGACTCATAAAAATTTTATCGCGATCTGAGACAATAATGGAAGGAAAGCCATGTAATCTGACCACCTCGTGAATGAACGCTGCTGCCACTCCTTGGGCCGTAAACGGATGCTTTAGAGGAATGAAATGGGCATATTTAGTTAGGTGATCCACCACCACCAATATCGTGTCGTAACCTTGAGATTTTGGCAGTTTCTCAATGAAGTCCATAGTCAAGTCTTCCCAAACCTGAGATGGGATGGGTAAAGGTTGCAGTAATCCCGTGGGACTAAGGGTTGAGTGTTTGTTGCGTTGGCAGACAATACAGGAGGATACGTATTTGGATACACAACGCCGCATCCCCGGCCAATACCATTCCCGAGCCAAACGTTGATAAATTTTAAAATCTCCCGAGTGACCACCTATGGCTGAATCATGATACTCCGCCAATAATCTGGTGACCAAGTTCGAATCACCTGGAATGACCAACCTGCCTTTATATCTAAGAGTCCCATGTTCAATACTATAGCCTTTAGGCACCGGTTCCCCTTGTTGAATGGCGTGAACCAATTGCTGAATAAATGGATCCGGGTGTATTTGCTGTTGGAAATCTTCCCATTTGATTCCGCCAGCTGAAATTAGAGTGTTGCAATCTATATCGGAATGTTCCTTACGAGACAACGCATCAGCCACCTTATTATGAGCCCCCGGCTTGTACTGAATTTCGAATTCATAACCCAATAATTTACTCATCCATTTTTGATACTCCTATCCCACTTCTTTTTGAGCCATGAGAAACCTGAGACCTTGTTGATCCATGCGTATGATGAATTTCCGGCCCAGAAGATACTGGCGCCATTTCATCACCGACAGGACAATTGCCATCAACTCCTTTTCATACACGGATTTTTGCCGAGCTTGCTGCCCCAATAGAAGGCTAAAGGATGATCTGATTGCATAAGCACCGCACCTACCCCAAACCCAGATGCATCTACTTCAATAATGAACATTTGATTGAAATCTAGCATAGCCAGAACAGGAACCTGAGTCATAGCTTGCTTCAATGTTGTAAAGGCTTGGGTGGCCTCTTCACTCCATCCGAATTGGTCTTTCTTGAGTTGTGCAGTTAGAGGAGTTGCTATGGAGGCATAGCCCTTCACAAATTTGCGATAATAGCCCGTTAAACCCAAAAATCCACGGAGTTCCCTAATGTTTGTAGGAATAGGCCAAGAAGTAACTGCTGAAATTTTCGATTGATCTACCGCCACCCCGGCTTGTGGAATAACATGCCCCAGATACGCCACCTCCTCCTTCCCGATATCACATTTCTTCCAATTTGCGAAGAGCTGATGATTAGAGAGTAGCTCTAATACCTGTTGCAAATGCAGTATGTGTGCCTCCCATGATTTGCCGTAAATCAATATATCATCGAAAAAGACCAATACAGACTAACTTAAGTAAGGTCGAAACACCTCATTCATAAACGCTTGGAAGGTGGCAGGAGCGTTGGTTAAACCGAATGGCATAACCAAGAATTCATAGTGACCCTCGTGTGTACGGAAGGCTGTTTTGTGGATATCCTCGCGCCTCATTCGAATCTGATGATACCCGGATTTTAGGTCAAGTTTACTGAACACCGTGGCCCCACTCAACTCATCCAATAATTCATCTATGACTAGAATCGGAAACTTGTTTGGAACCGTAGCCTTATTGAGTGCCTGATAATCCACGCAAAAACACCACGACCCATACTTTTTCTTCACCAACAGGACAGGACTAGAAAATGGGCTCTGTGAAGGTTGAATTATTCCTTGTGTCAACATGTCTGTAATTAAGGACTCTATTTCACTCTTCTGTCCCTGGGGGTATCTGTAAGGTCGTAGGCTAATAGGGTCGGTGCCCTTCTTGAGTGCTATGGCGTGATCATGGGTTCTCTTAGGAGGTAAACCCGAAGGCATGTCGAATACGTGCTTAAACTCCTGCAGAACAGAATGTAGCACTGAAGGAATTTGCCCCATATCTAGCTCATCAATTATTTGTTGATCACTTGACATTTGGTTAAATTCTACCAAATACCCTCCACCTTCCTTCTGCAAGGTTTGTATCATGGCTTTTAATGAAAGCCGGTGAAGGATCTCCCTTAAGTGTTACATGTTCACTCCCCTGCTGAAATTTTAAGGTCTGGGTTTTCCAATTAGTCATTATGGTTCCCAATTTTTCAAGCCATTGAACCCCTAAGATAATATCAGAATTTCCCAAAGGAAGAGGGAGGAAATCCTCAATGACAGTCATACCTGAGAGTTGCAGATTCACTCCTTTGCACAGCCCTGTACCCCGCACGGACTCCTCTGTTCCCAATGAAACACCGAAGGATTTTGTCGGAGTAAGTGGAACGCCCAACGTTTCAACCACCTCCCTCGATATGAAGTTGTGAGTAGCCCCTGGGTCAATCATAACCACTACTTCCTTGCCCAGAATATAGCCCAGCAGCTTAAGAGTGCGAGGGCTCATGAAACCCATCACCGAGTTGAAGGATATTTCGGGCTGTAGCTCTTCCGCTATTTCTGCATGCGCCATTTATAAATTGTCCCATGGCAATTTCTTCAGGTACACCTTCTAGAGGAGCCAAGAGTTCAATAAACCTTCTGCGATAATCACCCACCTCTCCTACCTGGTGGTTGTTCAGCCATTGCTCCTGGAATGTACCGGTGGAGGTAGATCGGAACTTCCTCAAAATTAGTCCCTTCATTTCGCCCCAAGTGGTCATAAGATGACGCTTGTGCTCTCATTGATACCAAAATAGCGCGTCACCCTCCAGTGCCACCACCGCAGCCTCCAGCTTATCCTCCTCTGAGAGCCGATAAAACATAAAGAAACGTTCGGCACGGAGGATCCATCCATCTGGGTTCTCACCATTAAAGGCGGGCATGTCCAGCCTCTTAAACCTCCAGTTAGCGCTGTTGTCGTTGTTCAAACCCATACCCTCTTCTTCATGAATACGAGATTGATTTGGCGAACCCCGAGGTTGTGCCCTAGCATCTGATTCCCTTGACTCACCTTCGAGACGCGAGCGAAGGGCTCCCAACGAGTCACGCACTTCTCGCTGGAAACGCTCCTGGTCCTCGCGGTTGTGCGCCACCTCCCCATCCAACTGCAGCGAAAAGACAACCAGTTTTCGCCGGAGATGTTCAAATAGCTGTTGCTGTTGTTCGACGCGTGAATTAGCTAGGGCATTTGCGATCTCCTCAGCCACGATCGAGCGCATCTCCGTCATACCTTGTTCCAGTTGTTCGATTCTCTGCGTCACCGTTGATAGAGCCATCGCCACTGTTCACTAATCGAACGATGCTCTGATACCAGGTTTGTAAAGAATCAAGTAATATATTTACTGAAATTAAAATTCAAGAAGAAAAGCTGTTAGGTTGCTTGATTATATATTTGTGTAAGTATGAAATAACAAAGATAGTGTACCCCACTTCGAGAGGAGACACTCTCCTAGGTGAGCAAGCTCAATAACAACTTTTTGATGCCCAATACAATGCATGCATCAGGTATTTAAACAGAACAAGAATAACAACCAGCTGACATCACTAACAATTTAATGACATCAGAATACAGCCAAAATATTAATTAATTAATTCTTAGCTATATGTGAATAGGACCGGCGGTTTATTGGGCTGGCCCAGTTGAGTCCTTGCAAGAAACCCACATTCTGCAAGAAATGTCAAAAATCGGGTCACATAGACTAAGATTGCTGCAGTGATGTATGGAAAGGAAACATCCCGAAGAAAGACAAAAGACCATTAAAGAACAACGGTGGTTTTCAAAAGATTGTGAGGAAACAATATGTGGTAAAACAAAAAAAACCCAACCCAGCACCATTCGGAGGGAGCCAACAATCCAAAGATAACACAACCTGAGGCCAGTGGGACTAATTGCCGATCGAGAAGCCTTGCAGAAAGATAAAAACCTGGTGAGGTGGTTGCCCTTAACCCATTTGCCGCTCTTGCTCATGATACTGACATAGACATCAATGGGAAAGCGCAAACAAAACTCTTCAACTTCCAATTACAGCGCTGGGGACTTACCCCGTTGTTGGTAATGAGTAGGAATCTCACTTGGAACGTTAGGGGACTAAACAAGGCCCGCAAACAAATCGAAGTGACAAGATTCATCTCTAGCCATAACATTAGCCTTTTTAGTCTCCTCGAAACAAAGGTAAAGCGGCAAGGACTAGGTGCCCTTTACCAACACTTTTGCCCCTTATGGTGTTTTACTCACAACTTGGCATGGCATAATGAAGGGGGTCGTATTATTGTTGCTTGGAAAAGCGACGAGCTCAAGGTAGATATCAAGCATTGTAGCAGTCAGCTTATCCACGTGGAAGTAACACCTATAGTTGGCCAGATCTTCCATTGCTCCTTTGTTTATGGAGCCAGTGACAAGAAAGGAAGGGAGGATCTCTTCGCACAACTTGAAAGCGTCAAGATGCACATAGATGGCCCGTGGTTAATAATGGGAGATTTCAATTGCATAGTCGACCTGAATGAAAGAATTGGGCAAAGACCACGCAATCATGAGGTGGAACCTTTAAGGCGATGCATGGAAACCTGCGAAATCCATGATCTAAAGAGTACAGGGAGATTTTTCACATGGACTAACAAACACAGGGTACCTCGCGAGTGCTAAGCAAGATAGACCGCATCATAGGGAATCACTCTTGGAAAATCTACTTCCCTACTTATGTCTTCCTTCCGGAAGGAGATCATGATCATATACCGATGCTTGTTCGTTTCTTCAAGCAACAGAGGGGAAACATGCCCTTCAAATTCTACAACCATTGGGGGATAAGGGAAGATTTCATCGATTTAATTTTGGATGTGTGGAACAACACTACCCCATGGCTCCAAGGCCCACCAACTGACCCAAAAGCTTGACATGGTGAAATGGCTTTGCCGAAACAAATTTAAAAAGAATGAGCAGGCAACCGTCTTGAGGCCAACCTCCTCAGAGCACAGGAAGAGGTACATTCTCAAACCACTAACGTAAATCTCATTAATATTGAATGCAAAATGGCAAATCTTCTCAAAAAAGCCAAAGAAAACAGAGACTCTACTCTCCGTCAGCAAGCAAAGATCGCCTGGCTAATGATGGGAGATGAGAATACAAGGTTCTTCCACCAGTCTATTAATCAAAGACGCATATCAAGCACCATCAATGTGCTTCACATTGAAGATGAGATTACTACTGATCAACGAACAATTCAAGAGGTCTTCTATAAATTTTATACAGATCTCCTATGTACTAATCTCAAGGGTAGAAGGAATATCAACATGAATGTCATTCATAGTGGCCCTATTCTCTTTGAGGCACAACAAACACTCTTCTCCCTTTCTCAAAGGATGACATAAAGAAGGCGATTAGGAGCATCCCCGAAGATAAGGCTTCAGGGTTTGATGGCTTCAATAGTGGATTCTATAAAGCTGCTTGGCCAGTGATTGGCTCTGATGTAATAGAGGCAGTCAAAAATTTCTTTGAAACAAGGGTCCTTGCAAAAGAGTGGAACATAACTGCTATCACCTTTGTAATACCCCTGAATTTTCGACCCCTTATACGAAACCAAAACCGTAAAGGGCGGGAGGAAATTCGGGTGTGACATTAAATAAAATAAATAAAATAATTATAAACTTTAAAATATCAGTGGAAATTTCGGAAGCATTCGGGTGTTAATTTCCGTTTAATTTACCATTTTGACATTTCTACCCTTATTAAGTGTTGGTTATTATCTTTATAATTTGCCATAAATCATTTTTATGCTCTCAAATGTTTAATTCACCATGTTGACTTTTAATTCACCGTTTAGTTCATCAACACTCTCAAACGTTGTAACCATTTTGTTTTCATTCAAATTGTTGGCATTTTTGACAAAAGGTGTCTTAAGCACTATTACATAAGTCATAATGTTCACTTAATGTACTTAACTAGGATTATAAAGTTTAAAAGGTGCATTTCAAGTACTACTACATATGTACTTAACTAAGGTAAATTATAAAGACAACAATTTAAAGGAGAACAAAATTGTTAAAATAAATATTTGAGAGCTTCGATGAATTAAACTGTGAATTTAACGTCAAAATGGTGAAATAAACATTTGAGGGCATAAACAAATTATATAGACAACAATCAACACTTAATAAGAGTAGAAACACCAAAATGGTGAATTAAACGGAAATGAACTAGAATTTAACGGAAAATGCTATGACAGTTAGATAAGGCATTAACTGGATGCTACCATATGGAAAACTCTTACAAAAGTGTTACCACTGGCATTTCATGAAAGTTAGATACTACCATGTGAAATTTCTCTAATAATAATAATAATAATAATAATAATAATAAGGTGAAGTTGTCAATTATTCAACTTTTACTTAATTTGCTAAAAATAATATTCACATATTGTTTATTTATAGAAAAAGTTAATGTGAATAATACGACCTTATAACTTTATCCCTACAATGATATCAACTTTTAATTAACCATGAATAAAACGAACTAAGTGGGTTATTTTCTCTGAACATTCAAAATGACCTTTTATGAGTAAAGCGGTCGTTTCCTCAATAAAAAAAGCTAATCAGAATTAAAAAAACCAAAAACCAACTCATCCACACACCACCCCCACTACCATCAGCAACCCCATCCCCTCCCTTCCATCCCAACCCAACTAGCGATAGCCTTCCCCTCCCCAACTCTAGCAACACCCCCTCCCCAATTCCAGCGACATCTCCCCTTTCATATTAAGTAAAAATTCTTTCCATTCATCAACAACATCGAACCCCAAATACTCTTCACCACAATGACCCCAACCAGATGGGTTATGTGGTGGTGAGTGCTTGACATTGGTGGTCGAGTTTTTTTGTGGGTGAGAGGGAAG
>NC_080061.1:13221637-13321637 GCF_026212465.1 Amaranthus tricolor
TATAAATTTTTTTATTTGTTGTTGATTTGAAAATGTATGTCATATATAGTGATCTTCATAATGAGGTTGTTTGTTCATGAATTTGTTGTTGATTTTAAAATGTATGTCATCTATAGTGGTAATATATTTATGAATGTGATGGTGATGTTGATTTTGTATGTATTGTTGTAGAAATGGATTCATTTCGTGTGACTGTTGTATGCTTTTGGAATGGTTCAACTCGATCAACTAGTAACAATGTTAAGTATGTTGGGGGAAGACGTAAACTGTTTTCATGCAACTCATACATGGATTTGAATGAATTTAAACATTTTATATGCTCTAAGATTGGCATTGACACTACAAGAAGTACTGTTAATTTAAGTTTTAAGTACAATCTTAGTGGAGATTTGTTAGCTTTTCCGGTTAAGGATGAGGAGGCTATAGATGCAATGTGGGAGTATTTAAGGTCTACCCCTAGTTATTGTTGAATTGCAGCAGAGATGGATCCAGCAGCTCCAGGCCCTCTCGACCCTAGTGTCCTTACGATGCAGGCGAATCATAGGAGCAATTTTCTATGGGATGTACATGTTATTGAACTTACTCCTTTTGAATATATTACTTCATAATACTTTAACTTGAAGCTAACATAATATTTGGATTTAGGTGTCCGACACCGACGATGACGCACTTTGTAAGTATTCTTCAACATTGATTATTATCCATACAACTTACACGTTATACATTTCATTAATACTTAAGTCTTACTGCAGGCACAAGGCATTGCATTAGTCATCAGCTCCTCCCAAGAGGAGCCCGTACGAGAGATTGCCCAAGGCATACTCCTAGGCACGCAGTTTCAACACTTCATTTCGAAAGTGACTGCGCCCCACACCACTACGTACGAGTACGAGTCATCTCCTCATCACCCCGACGTTCATCTTGAGGAGGTTGACTTAATTTGACCGGACTACGATGTCGGGTCCTCACAGGGTGCCACATCATCACATTATCAATCACCTCCCCTACCCGAGCGTCATGCGAGGGCCTCTTACTATCGTAGGTGGCGTCGTAAACCGTCACAGTTAGACATGGTACAGGAGGAGGATTAGCATTAGAATACTGTTTGTATATATTGAACATTTGTACATACTTAATATTTGTAACATTTGGTCTTTTGTGTATAAATTGTAATATATATGTAGATGTATATATTTTTATCGTATATATATATCATTCATGTTCAACGAATACATATCAAATTACATAGTTCATTCGTTAACTTAAACCACCGATGCAAACTAAGATTGCTTCTTAAACTTTCTCATAATCCTTTCGGTCTCTTCTTTCCTATGTGTCATATCATCTATTTGTCTCTTGAGATTACAATCCTCATCTTTAAGCTCTTGTTTTTCTTTTTCAAGCCGTATTATTAGGTGTCTCTGCCATTTGGTACCCTCCGGATCAATCCATCTAAAGTATGTGCATCCTAATCCTTCAACCAAGTAGAAAGGACAAGCAACAAAATCACGCCCAGGATCGAAGTCGCTCCAATCTGTATTAATCTCAACTTCATAACCACAATCACAAAGCTCTTCAATACAATGCTCCTTTGACATCTACATAATACATATAATATAGTAACGTAAGTGAACTTTCAAAAAAAGTATTAACATTTATAAATTGAGAGTATAACTAACATAATAACTTATGTTACCTTCAAAAATTGATTGAAAAGAAGAAGAATGATGTAGAATGGATATAATGAAGTATGAGAAATGATGGAGCTATTTATAAAGCATCATTACAACGGATATTTTCAAGTTCCTAACGGCTATTTTTCTAATTAACAACGGCTACTTTAGTTCATAAAAAAAATTAAGGCCAAAGTCGCTGTTAGTAACAGCGACTTTGGCCTTTTAATTTTTTTTTTCCTCTTTCGCTGTTAGTAACAGCAATTTTACCCGAGGCTTGGCTTGGATGTACGGAAGCTTATTTTGGAAAATAAGTTTTCACGAAGCTTATTTTGGGAATTAAGTTGTTAAATAATCTTATTTTTTCAAATTTTCTTTAAATTCTAGGTAAGCCTCGATTTTTTGGTCGTTTTTGGGTTTGGGCTTTGGTTTCTTTAGTTCATGCGTGATGGGATTTTTAGATATAAGCTCGATTGGGTTCCAGGGTTTGGGTTTCTTGGGTTTGGATTTTGTGGTTCGAGTTTTTCGGTATCTAGAATCATGGAAAGTTTTGGTTTTTTAAGTCGGATTTGGGATTCAAGTTGGCTTTTAGGTTTAATACAAATGGGGTTTCGAAATTGTTCTTGGTTTTAATTTTTTTGGGTACTTTTCAGATTTTTCTTCATTGTCTTTGTCTCCTATACTTCTCGCCCTTGTGACCTCACGCTGAATGGTGACATTTACAGGAGTTAGTGGAATTATTTGATATAGAGTAGTAGTAATGTAGTTCAAGAAAGTGGTCAATAAGATCGTTATCAATGCATTCGATGATCTAAGCAATCACCTTTTTATAATCTTATCTTGAACCCACTGTGGATCTCCAGTGTCGGAGGGATGACAAAGATATGATTGAGCCTTACGCGATCAGAAATTTCTGTTTGCATTTATTTACACCAGCTGTAACACCCTCATAATTTGAACCAATTTAAAAACACATTTTAAAGGAAAACATAAACCAAATCCTATTTACGGGAGCGTTACCACAACATCTATTTTTGATAAGAAATAAATGTAAGGCTAAACAATTATAAAATAATTTAATAAAAGTTAACAACTAAACAATTCTTACAACTGAAAGTGAAGTTTTATCTAAGACATGACTACTACTAAACTAATTTCTAGGTGAACCTCACTGCATGATTCCCACACGATCAATAACTTACTAAAATGATAATGCAAGAATGACAAGGAAAAAACTCCCAATAAGAAAATTGAGTAATCTCAACTCCATCCAGTAAAACAGTTAAGTTTAAAAATAATTTTAGAAAATAAAATATAATTGAGTTGAAAATAATTTTAGAAAATAATCTATAGTTGAGTAAAAAATGAATCTGTGTAAATAATATAAATTCACATAAACCAATTAATTTATTTGATATTTGATAATGTCAAACACACATTCAATTATTAATTTGAGGGAACGAGAACAACTTTAGGCTGGCGCTTTACCCCTATACCCACCTGATTAAGAGGTTGTCACCCCAAATAATTCAAGGCCACCAGAGTTATCTTAGGTAACCCTAGTGTGAACATCCCTCATACTTGGATCACAACAAATAGAAGGAAGATCAAAAATCGTATCAAGTATCATAAATAAAAATACCTGTCGGCAGCTATACTAACCAAATAGGGCAACCTTTTTATTACCTTGTACTTGGATCACAATAAATATAAAAATTTCATTGACCTCATGTTTCACTTTACATGATTTGATATATTTTAATAATAAGTCATGACCACACAAACACAAAATCCAATATACATTATATATGTTATTTTATGATCATAAAGTTTTTCAATAAAAAAATTTATCTTAAGAATATCCAACAGAAATCTCATTTGCCAAATCACCATATTAACATCAAATGGTGGCAACAACAATTATTATGACAAATATATTTTTTTCCAGTTTCAACTGCATTTTTTTAAACTTTATCATTAAAATAATAATATAAATTTTCATCAAAATATTAATGTTATAAATTAAACATGTAACAAATAGTAGTAAATATAGTTTGAGAATTAAATATATAAAGTATAATATCATAAAAAATCACGCATCCCATTTAAACACATAAATTATCACTTAGCACATAATACTAATAAGAGAGCCATAATTTTAGACATTGTAAATTACCTTGTGAAACGAGCCTAGAATATAAATGTACGCTCCTGTCAACCTTCATTTACGAACTTGACGTCTAAAGTATAATTGTTGTTTGTAATTTGTAGATAAAAAATGTCTAAAAATGGAAAAAATACTATAAAGGAGAAAAAGAAAATGGATGTAAAGAAAAAAAAATGGTTAACCAGAGAAAAAACTTAGGAGAAGATAGAAAATTGAGAGTGGTGAAAGAATTAAAGTGTAAAAATTGTTTAATTTATAGTTGTAAAATAAGATAGTTAAATAGAATTAAAGAGGAAGAGTGGGAAATGATGGAGGAATAAGGAAGTTATTTTAAGGTAGTTGTATGAGGAAGTATTAAATTTTGAGTTAATCTTATAAATTGATTTTCACATTTACTTAATTAAAATTAAATTTTTTGCTTTTACTAATTTATTTATTTATTTAATTTTTTATTTATTTTGTTTAAAATTATTTTTTTTTTAAACTTGTAACTTAGTTTTTTTGACAAATTTATTTGTTTTTTTCATTATTTATTTTAAACGTGAAACTTAGTTTTTTTAACAACTTTTTTTAATTTAATTTTCTGAATTTTACATTATTAATTATTTATTTTTATTTTTTTATTTATTTTTATTTTTTTATTTTTTTTGAAAATATTTCAGATATTACACCATGTGGTGAAATTTTCATAATTTATTTTTTCAGTTATTGTTGGCCATGTATTCATTTTTGGATGAAACTTTTGTAAAAGTTGGATCATTTGTGCCATGGAATTCATGATTTCTTTTTGTTTGGTTCTTGAATCTGATTTTTTTTATACAACCAATAAATGCCCGATTATAGGTCGCCGAAAAACATTATAGACTCTGATACCATGAAGAAATTAATAATGCGAAATAAAAATTAGAGATTAGGGTTTTGAATTTTAAATACTTTATTTGTATTGAATAATAATGAGAGGTAGTAGCTCTATTTATACAAGTAATAAGGACTAAATACGAAAATATCAATAACAAAATATTAAGCTCAACCTACATAATAGGAAAACATAAAAAAAAAAAAAAAAAAAAAAAAAAAAAAAAAAACTTAGTTTAATCATAATATCTCTCTCTTCAAACTCCCAACTTATAACGTTGCCATCCCGTTCGGATCGCCCAAGTGTTATATAATTTTGGACGAATACACATGGGAGATCTAATCCTAAGGCAACCTTCGACCTAAGACATTGTTTGTCCTATTCGGGCTGTCATAGTTAAAGTATGCGTACCCCCATGGCGGCTTTTATTAAAACCCTGGATATAGGAACGAATGATAAATAATAATGATTATGTTGGAATAATCTTTCAAAGCCTTGGATTACAAATCAGTTATACACTCCACTTGACTTATTGACTAAAAACGAATTTTAGGTCTTTAAGACTTAGAACCCTGCTGCGTTAGTTCTTACAATAACAATAACCAAGCATGTTGATATTTTCTTCTAAGTTATTCAATTCAATCAACTTAAACCATATTTATATAACCACATTTTATTCCAAAATTATAGGAACACTTAAAACTAGCTTATCCTACGTTGCAGATACATTTGACATGACATCCAAAATAATAGGAAAACCATTTCTTATAATTAGCAAAGCCTATAATTTGAACAAATAAACTTATCCACTAAGTAAATCACTTATTTTAATTTAAACATAAAGCCGTGTGATAGTACTTGATTTAATTTGTTAATCTTTAAACCACAAGGCTTAAGTCAATGTTTAGACTAAACATATTTTAACTTATATTATTCTTAATATGATTTTGGACAATTTAATCAACTAATATAATTACTTAATTTATTGATTAATTTAATATGCGTTTTGAATAACATCATTTAAAGAAATTGAGTCTTCAATTTCCCCCTTGAGGAAAGTAAAATCATATTTTCCTAAATCATATTAATAAGTGAAAATAATTTAAAACATGATAAGAACAAATACTTAACCGTTTATAAACCATGTGATTTCACTACAAAGCATAATACAAAAAGAATTTCAAAACTTTGGAATCTGTCTCAAAATAGAATAGTGATAATCATATATCAATACCAATAAGTATATATCCACCAATAATAGCACATGCAATAGTTTACTCATCAATCGTAAATAGAGTAACCAACCAACTTTCGTGCAAAGTTATCCAATGGAAAGTTATCAAAGAAATAACATGTAAATGATCATTATGAACATAACATAGCTAGAATAATTAATCACAACTAAGCATGTGAATATAAGCATGTGAATATAAGCATATGAATTAACCATATAAACTAATTTTAAAACATGTGTATGCAAAATCATGTATGGCATGAATATGAACAAGGTCTAATTATTCTAAGCATAAACATAATATAGTATATGCAAAGCAAAAATTAAAGTTATTACAAACCAAAATATAAATATCTCCCTCTTTTTACTTTCATCAAAAAGTAAACAAGGAGCACAATGTTTGGGATGTTGTTAATCAAAAACTAAAGTTCTGTTTGCCGAAAATAAAAGCTGTTCATCAAAACAATAACATAAAATTCACTTCCTGAACCTGGTCTTCCTATTCATGTAAGCCTTGGGTTTGCCAGGGAAAGGAGTAGTCACTTGAGTCTGGGGGGTTATCTCAACAGGTGGTGGAATTTAAGCAATGTGGGGAACAACCTCATCTTCTTTCGTTTCCTCCTCCTCCTCATCATCATCTTCTTCTTCTTCTTCTTCTTTTTCTTCTTCTTGATCTACCTCTTCTTCTTTGGTCACCTTTTCTCCCTTTTCATCCGCCTTCTCCTCCACCACCTCCTCTTCTTCTACCACTTCCTCCACTACCATCCCTTTTATTTCTTTCATAAAAAGAGTCCAACATAAAAGTAATGATGGAAACTTTGTCATGAAGCTCAAGTAGGGAAATTTTAATGTCACCGACCTCAAAGTCAAGGGACTCGAGGCAAGAATGGGTAGTCTGGTCCTTCTTTAAGGTTCAAGACAAGAAATTTTCTTCCCATGGATCTTTTGAAGATCATCTTTTTTAGAAGCTACCAAGTTTGACTATAACTTATACTTGCCATTTACCTTAAAAATTCTATGGGAGGAAGAATGTTATTGGAAACGGACTGAGGTCCTATGCAATCTACTTCCTCTAAATCAAAAAGTAAATTGAAATTGTCAAAGACCAATATTAAAAGGTTGGCATAAGGAAGGAAAAATATTTCAAAAAGGGGAACTACAAAAACGCATGTTGGAAAGAATGAGAGAGGCATAATCAATAGTTTTCACAGTTGTAACATTCTACATGAGGATCAAGTGAGCATCAGAAACAAGCTCATAAGAAGAATTATGAGAATAAACTACTTTGACGAGAAGAGTGTGTAGCAACTTACCACATAAACTTAAGCCATTGTGAGTGAGTTTCCGAGTTGGAGAATAATCAGAATGAGAGGCAAGTACAAACATGTCCTTACCGTTTTGAAAAGCAGTAGAATTAAGGGTGGAATCATCAACATCATTCGAGAATTCGAACAATTCATTGATTAGGGTTCTAGAGATTACAATCTCTTGGCCATTGACAAAACTCTTTAGGCCGAAAACCCACCAATTGTAGTAAAAGAAATATTACAATAAAAGATCTTAGCAGGAATAGGATAGGTTTTTGAACCTGAATCAAACAACATCCCTAGAGTAGTTTGAATGAAGTAAGTATTAAATTTAGTATTAGAATATTTTTAAAATTTGAAAAAAATTTAAGCCGAAAAATATTTGTCTCATATATGAATAATTGCACCCATACAGTCGTTCCACACAAAATTTTGTGAATAATTGTTACATTAGATAGAGTAGTTTAAACTGGTCAATTTACTCAACAAATAATACAATACTGGTTAATCTCTTTGAATTTGTATTTTATTTTTAACTCATGCATTAAAACATAGTTAAAGGAGATCTTGTTTGATTCGTCTCAACATAAAATTTATTAGTTTTTATAATTTTTAATTAAGAAAATTACTAAAAACTACCTATTCTATAGCACCCTTCTTAAAAAACTATCTATTCTAATTTTTTTTGCAGAAAACTACCTTAAATGAATAAACGTTTGCAAAAGACTACCTTATGACGAAATCAGTTAGTTGACCGTTAGTTCAATGGTTGACTTTACACATGAATTGCACGTGACTTCATTTAAATCGTTGAAATTGTTCTGTTGGCGTCATACTTTCTTTTCCCTCCACTCTTAGTTGATGATTGCTCTTACAGATCATCACAGACATCCATCAACACTCAATCAAAACTTGAATGGAGCAATAATCATCTCATCTAATCAACTGGTAAGTTCTGTAATTGCTATTTATTTCATTAATCTACCCCCAAATTCGAATTTCTTTCATATATGCTCTGAATCAGTAGTTGAATGTTTGGGTTTATTTCATTAATCTACTCCCCATTCTCGATCCTCTATTGTCTTCTCTTGTTTATCCTTTTTTTTCGTTTGAGATTTTGAAGCATTCCTTCTAATATCTGTATGTGTTGTGCTGCAATTTCATAACCGTAGAACTTTTGCACATTATTATTCTACATACGAGATGATGAAGCCAGTGAACATTTGTTTATACTTCATGGGTTTTTTGTTACGAAAAACTGCAAAACTGAATATAGACATTTAGGACTTAGCTTGCACCCAAATGTAGACAATGTTTGTTATTTTGAAATGGCTTATTGGATTAGAAATAAGCTAGGATATGCTGATATTGGTAGAATTTGGTACAAGAGGCATGGCTACACTATGTTTGCAGGTAAGGCTAAAATCAAGGATGACAAGAGCATCCTAGATTTCCTTCAAAGCCTTGAACCTGATGGTTGGTACCATTTTTATGTTGTTCATGGAGGTGATGATAGAGGTGAAGAAATCAGTAAGAAAAAAGATAAAAAGAAAATGCCTAAAAAAGATGTGGCAAATGACATAGATATTGATGATGATGTGTGCATATTGGGTGATGACTTGGGCATAGATAAGGGTGAAGTGGGAGAAAAGGTTGGTGGTGATGTGGAGATTCCAAGTGGTCCTTTGAAAATGGGACCAACACTGAAGGACAAGGTTGTAAATGTGTCATTACACTCAAACCCTAGATTTAAAACGCAGACAACTACCTAAACCCTACATCAATGCTTTGAACACCTTCCATAAACACCAAATACCCAAACAACAAGTGCACAGTCTTCACAAAACAGTGACAACAGAGCTGGTTCTGGTAGTGAGTCGGAGGATGATGATGATGCTGATTTGTTTGCAGTGAATGTAGATTTTGGTTTGGATGATGTAGGGTTAGGTGATGAAGAAGTTAGGCGGACTATGGATGAGGAGGTCAATGAGGAAAGCAATAGGGATGTCTACTATAATGAAGGTGATGATGAAGTATGCGGTGATGATGAAGAGACTTTGAAGGACTGTTAGGAGGGGGAAACATCATATCTAACCTTCAATACTGAGGTTGACTTCAAAGGTAAAATTAAGTTGTCCCTTGGCTTGAAATTCTCTTCCAATTCTGTTTTTAGAAAAGCTTTAAGGTATCATGCGATTGAAAGTGGATATAACTATTATTACTTGCACAATGGTAGTACTAGGGTGACTGTGTATTGCTATAATAGATGTGATTGTAAGAAAGAAAGAGCAACATCCCCTCCTATAACTCAAAGCTCAACACCAATGGTGCCAACACCTACTGCAAGCTCTGTTACCCCTGCAAACACTACTGCCACCTCATTTCAATCAAAGGGAGGTAGAAAGAAATCTTGGGCGTATGGATGCAACAAGAAAGGAGCAAAAGGTGCAGCCCTAAGGGTGATTTCAACCTAAGGATCTTCAAGTTCTCAAAATCAAAGTAGAAAAATGTAGTTTTAATGTATGTAATGAAGAATTTGTAACTTTTTATGTTTGAAGTACTATGGTTAGGTTATGGAACAACTTTTTGTTGACTACTTTAGTTTGTTTATGCTAGGTTATGGAACTACTATGGTTAGTTTATGCATTGTATGTAATGAACATCTGTTTAATTAATCATGTTTACTATGGTTACTATGGAACAAAGTAATGAAGGCACTAGTGAAAAAAACATCATTTGCTGCGGTTTTTTGGTCATAATATGCTGCGGTTTTGGCCCCAAGCATTAGTGATAGCAGCAGATGGCCTATTTTAAACGCTACGGTTTAAAACCGCAGCAGAAAAATAAACTATATGTTGTGGGCCTACAAAACCGCAATATATAGTGTAAGACTATATGCCGCGGGCCTCCTAAAACCGCAGCATATAGTGTTACCCTATATGCTGCGGTTTCAGGAGGCCCGCGACGTATAGTTATATATTTTTTTTTTCTTTTTTTGTTTAATATTAATTAATAATCCAATGGTAATAATGTACAATGTAATATTAATGTACAATGTAATAAACAATGATTAATGTACAGTGTCATTAATAATCCAATGATAATCACCAATTATCACCACACTAGTGGAAAAAACCTTATTTGCTGCGGTTTTTTTTGCCATAATATGCTGCGGTTTTGGCCCCAACCATTAGTGATAGCAGCAGATGGCCTATTTTAAATGCTTCGGTTAAAACCGCAGCAGAAAAGTGCACTATATGCTGCGGGCATCCTAAAAACCGCAGCAGAAAAGTGCACTATATGCTGCGGGCATCCTAAAAACCGCAGCATATAGTCATACGCTATATGCTGCGGGCCTCCTTAAAACCGCAGCATATAGTGTATGACTATATGCTGCGGTTTTTAGGAGGCCAGTAGCATTTATGTTTTTTTTTTTTTTTTTTTTGCTTTTTTCGTATAATACTATTAAATAATCCAATAATGTACAATGTAATAAACAATGATTGATCCAATGATAATCACCAATATACACCAATAATCTCTTTATAAACTCTTGATCATATATATAATATAATAACATGTACATATACAAATTAAAGTCCTAATAAATCTAAACTAATTACATTATTTACCAAGAACAAAAATTAGCAAGATACGTGGCAATTTTGTCTTTCAATTCGCGTATCTTCCCATCTCTCAAAGGTCGTGCTTCCCTTGGATTGTCGTATAAAACCTATAATATAATATAAAATTAAAAGATACATAAACATTAGATTTTACCAATAATAGTAAATATATAATATATATTATAATTTAAGAACATAACAAATACTTACGGCATCTATGTTTTCAAGTCCAACCTCCTTCACGGATTTTAAGATATCGTTCATGTATTTGAGAGTGTAGTAGACGCAACCAACGGAATCAGAAGGTTTTCGAAAGTACCATGAGAAAATAGATGTGAGTACCAAAAACGCTTAAAAACCCATAAAATCTCAACTTAACACGTAATTTCTAGCATATGACTATGATTTTCAATACTAACAATTTCAACACAATAATATATACCAAATAGTGTTGTGTGCCAAGTTTCGTGCAAAACAAACCAAGTTTGAGCTACTTGATGCGCAAAAGTGCCAAAAACGCTTAAAAATCCATAAAATCGCAACTTGACACGTAATTTCTAGCATATGACTATGATTTTCAATTCCAACCACTTCAACACAATAATATATACCAAATACCGTTGTGTGCCTAGTTTCGTGCAAAACAAACCAAGTTTGAGCTACTCTATGCGTGAAAGTGCCAAAAAAGCTTTAAAAACCTTAAAATCGCAACTTAGCACGTAATTTTAAGAATATGACTATGATTTTCAATTCTAACCACTTCAACACAATAATATATACCAAATAGTGTTGTGTGCCATGTTTCGTGCAAAACAAACCAAGTTTGAGCTACTTTATGCGCGAAAGTGCCAAAAACACTTAAAAACCCATAAAATCGCAACTTAACACGTAATTTCTAGCATATGACTATCATTTTCAATTCTAACCACTTCAACACAATAATATATACCAAATAGTGTTGTGTGCCAAGTTTCGTGCAAAACAAACCAAGTTTGAGCTACTTGATGCGCAAAAGTGCCAAAAACGCTTAAAAATCCATAAAATCGCAACTTAACACATAATTTCTAGCATATGACTATGATTTTCAATTCCAACCACTTCAACACAATAATATATACCAAATACCGTTGTGTGCCATGTTTCTTGCAAAACAAACCAAGTTTGAGCTAATTTATGCGTGAAAGTGCCAAAAAAGCTTTAAAAACCTTAAAATCGTAACTTAGCACGTAATTTTAAGAATATGACTATGATTTTCAATTCTAACCACTTCAACACAATGATATATACCAAATAGTGTTGTGTGCCATGTTTCGTGCAAAACAAACCAAGTTTGAGCTACTTTATGCGCGAAAGTGCCAAAAAAGCTTAAAAAACCATAAAATCGCAACTTAGCACTTAATTTCTAGCATATGCCTATGATTTTCAATTCCAACCACTTCAACACAATAATATATATACCAAATAGTGTTATGTGCAGCAAAAGAGAACAAGGAGTCGCCTCCTAAAAATTATGTCGTGTAGTATAATAAGCATCATAATAAAATATTAAAACACGTTACAATTTAAATTAATAAGCGCTTATATATTTAAAAACTATGTACCTGTACCATTGGCTCGGGAGTTGGCTCCGGATTTTGAGCAACGGAGTTCATGGTCTCCAGTGTGGGATTTTGCCCTTCAGGGGTAGTAATGGGCTGGGGGTGCTACGAGGGTAATGGGCTCGGGTGTTGACTCGACCGAAGCGTTAGGATCCCCATGTTGACTTTTTTGATCCTCAGGTTTCTTACACATTCAAAACTACGTAATAATTTGTGCAAGCAAGCAAATGGTGTGTGTATGACTATTAAGCAAAGTACAACAGCAGCTCAATGTGCACCAATCAATGCAGCAGCAGAGACAGAAGAACAAACAAGAACATGCTTTCTGCCAGCTGACCTTGCACGACATTTGAAGAGCTGGTATGTACACCAAGGACCAGAAAAACCCACGGGATGGAATCTTTGTACATGGAACAAGAAGTCAAGGTCAAAGGGTAGCCCTAATAATCCATAGAGAACCCACAGGACCAGCACCAAGGTTCCCTGGTCAGCTGATATCATACCAGAATAAATCAACATTTTGTTTTCTGATTTTTGTTCTTCAAACGTGCAAATGATAGGCACGTGTTAATTTTTAGCCGTTATTCTTGTTTGGCTGTGTAAACATGTGTATCAACTAATTTTAGAAGGTCTCATAGCTCTATAAATAGGAGGTCTAATCCTTTGTAAGGAAGATTTCAGATTTTTCAGAATAAAACAACATAACTAATAATATATAACTACATACATAAGTAAATTATTCACGTTCAATCTACCCTAAAACTCCTAATTGATTAAAATTATTCACATTCAAATATTCATGTACATACATAAGTAAATTAGTCACATTCAAATATTCAAGTACATACCTTGGTAATTAGATATGATAATTTTCTTCTACAATTGGATTATATAACCTACAATGAAAAACAAAATCAAAATTAGTATTAAAAAAAAAACTAAATTCATAAAACACAATGAAGCTAAACTTTAAGAACTTAAATAAAAATTGAAAAATTTATACCTTGAAGAAGAAGAAGAAGACTTAGCCCTAATTTCGTGGGTTTCGTGGGTTTTTGAAGGAAAAGCAACAATGGTGGGTTGAAATGTAATAGATTAAAACAAGGAAAATCAACAATACGTTGAAATTTCGTGGTTCTTTGAAGATGAAGAAGGAAAAGCAACAATGGTGGGTTTTTGAAGGAAACGAAGAACAGTAGTATGCAAGAAGGAACAATGGTGGGTCTTCGAAGAACAATGCTGGCGGGATTTTGAAGATGAAAGTTGAATTTTACGTGGGTTTCCAAGAACACAGTAGTATGCAAGTTTAGGAAGAAGAACAATACGTACAGTAATAATATGCAAGATGTGTAAAAAATTTCGAGGCTTTGCCCTATATTAATGCTGCTGGCGGGATTTTGAAAGAAAAAAAAACAAGTCATATGCTGCGGTTTAACAAGGAACCGCAACATTTAATTCTTTTACAAAGAGTATATGTTGCGGGCAACTAAAAAAACAGCAGCATTTGTTGACTATTTGTTTTTTCTAATTCTTTTTCCTATTTATTGCTGCGTATATTAAAAACCGCAGCAAATGATTAGCAGCAGATACGTTTTTTTCCACTAGTGCCAATAATCTCTTTGTAATCTCTGGATCGTATATATAATATATAATATGTACATATACAAATTAAAGTCCTAAATCTAAACTAATTATATTATTTACCAAGAACAAAATTAGTAAGATACGCGGCAATCTTGTCTTTCAATTGGCGCATTTCTCCATCTCTCAAAGGGCGTGTTTCCCTTGGAGTGTCGTATAAAACCTATAATATAATATTAAATTAAATGATACATAAACATTAGATTTTATTACCAATAGTAAATATATAATATTATAATTTAAGAACTCAACAAATACTTACGGCGTCAATGTTTTCGACTCCAACCTCCTTCACGGATTGTAAGATGTCGTCCATGTATTTGAGAGTGTAGTAGCTGCAATTAACGGTATTATAATCTCGTCGAAAGCACTAAGAGAAAATAGATGTTAGTGTTGTCGAAAGTGCCAAAAAAGTTTCAAAAACCATAAAATCGCAACTTAGCACTTAATTTCTAGCATATGACTATGATTTTCAATTCCAACCACTTGAACACAATAATATATACCAAATAGTGTTGTGTGCCAAGTTTCGTGCAAAACAATCCAAGTTTGAGCTACTTTAGGCGCGAAAGTGCCAAAAAGCTTAAAAACCCATAAAATCGCAATTAACACGTAATTTCTAGCATATGTCTATGATTTTCAATTTCAACCACTTCAACACAATAATATATACCAAATAGCTTTGTGTGCCGAGTTTCGTGCAAAACAAACCAAGTTTGAGCTACTTTATGTGCGAAAGTGCCAAAAACGCTTAAAAACCCTTAAAATCGCAACTTACCACGTAATTTCAAGCTTATGACTATGATTTGCTATTCTAACCTCTTCAACACAATAATATATACGAAATAGTGTTGTGTGCCAAGTTTCGTGCAAAACAAACCAAGTTTGAGCTACTTTATGCGCGAAAGTGCCAAAACAGCTTATAAACCCATAAAATCGCAACAGTGGGTGCTCCCATCTTCTGCAACACGAGTGCCACTTTGGCGAGAACGTCCTTTATAATTTCTGCTCTGAGGGTTGCTACTTCATCAGGTGGCATCGTTCGGGATTGAGTAGCAACACACCCTTTGCCGAATGCATTCTTTAACCCCATGTGGACGCCTCCTTTTTCGACTACCCACCTTCTATGGTCTTTTCCTAAGATCATAGCAATGCATCAACATTGCCTCTTAGGGTGAACTCCCCCATAGCTTCTTTTTCCTTCTAGCCCATCTGTTCAGATAAAAATTGACATATATAACAATTAGTATAAGTAAATCAAAGCCAAAAAATACAAAACAAATCAAGAATATACTTAATAATTTCAAAACTCACCACAGCATCAGCAACCTTCTTCGGTCCTGGATCAGTAATGGTAAATTTACCACTTGCATCTCGGGAATGAACATCGTAATACCAATCTCGCACCCGATCTCTAGCGAGAGTATTCACGGATGCGGAGGTAGTCGTAGATGAGGACGTGGCTGGACTTTGATTGGGGTATAAACCCGCATCCACCCATTCTTTTCGGACCTCATCGTACGTTTTTTGGCCCAAGCAATGGTAAAACTTCCTTTTGCTTGCTGATTCAGAAACTTTACCATGCTTTTCCTAATTAATCAATAGGAATCAAATGTCATATATTAATTTAATGATTGAATCAAAAGAAGTAAATTTAAATCAAAAGTTATAATATAATATGGAATACTTACAACTTCAGTGGGAGTTGTTCTTTTGGCAACAAAAGCCTCCCATTCATTCTTCGATATGTGACCCAATATTTCATTGGTCATCTTCGAAGAAGCTTGCTTTCCACCGTCGTTTCCCATTTTGACCTTTTTAGTCGTACGGGCACGCTTCTTCGTGATCCAGCCAGTTACTAGCTTGGATTTGAAATCTCTAAATCTTTCAGCAACAGCTGAAAGAAACACATTCTTCTTCTCCTCATTGTTCTCGATGTGAAAAAGATTCTACCAAAAATAAAAATTTATATTTATTAGTGTTAATTAAATTAATTTTAAAATGAAAGTAAATGAGTAAAAATAGTAAAGTTGCTTACCACAGTATCATTACATGGAGAGTTCTTGAAATCCTCTGAAACCTCGTTCCATGAGTACAATATGGAAATCTTTCGGATACATAGGCCCACATGTTTTCCATATTGCCTACGCTATTTTCCACAGGTTTGACCCAATGCATTGTATTCCAAATGCATGGGTTCGGTGACTTTGAGGTTTTTCGTAGGCCCTCACCCTTTTCTTTTCTTAGTGGTAGTGGGAGCATCCATTGGTGGGGCATCTTCAGTGTCATAATCATTGTTAAGTGGTGGAGCGTCTTCAGTCATACGCTCGTATCTAACAATTTGGTCCTCTTCAGTGTCATGAATATGATGCTCATTATCCGAGGTCTCAATCTCGGGGACAATTTCGTCTCTGAAAAAATGCATTGTAGATGAGTACTTGAATGAGTATGAATCGAAATATATTAGAACATAGGAACATAAATTCAATTCTAACCACTTCAGCACAAACCAAGTTTCGTGTAAAACAAATCATGTTTGAGCTACTTTATGCGCGAAAGTGCCAAAAAAGCTTAAAGAACCTTAAAATCGCAACTTAGCACGTAATTTTAAGAATATGACTATGATTTTGAATTCCAACCACTTCAACACAATAATATATACCAAATAGTGTTGTGTGTCATGTTTCGTGCAAAACAAACCATGTTTGAGCTACTTTATGCACGAAAGTGCCAAAAAAGCTTTAAAAACCTTAAAATCGCAACTTAGCACGTAATTTTAAGAATATGACTATGATTTTTAATTCTAATCACTTCAACACAATAATATATACCAAATCATGTTTGAGCTACTTTATGCGTGAAAGTGTCTAAAAGCTTAAAAAACCTTAAAATCACAACTTACCAAGTAATTTTAAGAATATGACTATGATTTTCAATTCTAACCAATTCAACACAATAACATATACCAATTAGTGTTGTGTGCAAACTTTCGTGCAAAACAAACCAAGTTTGAGCTACTTTATGTGCGAAAGTGCTAAAAAAGCTTAAAAAACCATAAAATTCATACTTTGTGAATCATTTAATTCAAATGTATTCCTTCCGTGTGATCTACACGCATATAACCAACATCTACATCATCTTGATCGACTGATTTTGGATTGATTACTTCAAAAGCTTCATATTCTTCCTCATCCTCAACATCACCTATACCAAGGATACTTTTTTTCCCGGTACAACAATAGACCATTTTTTATCAGACGGGACTACAATGTAGAATACTTGCTTGGCTTGTGTGGCTAGTATGAATAGCTCCTCACTATCACGCAAACGCGCTAAGTCTACAAGAGTGAATCCACAAGGGTCGTTAGTTTTTATGCATTGTCGATTATATTCTACCCACTTACATTTGAAAAGACCAATAGTGAAAGTAGAGTAGTCAAGCTCCCATATTTCATGTACCCGCCCGTAGTATACCAATTTGGCATCAATCGACGATTGATCCTTGGCACTCGTGTAAAATACAGATGACGCCAAAATAGAAACCCCACTATTCTATAGATAAGATGACTTCTTATCTTGACCCTCAGTCCAAAATGTGAAGCCATTGACATTGTAACCCTCATATTTGTTAACATCATCACGAGGACCAAAAGCTAACCACTTAACAATTTCAGATACACCCTTGAGTTCTTCACTTATTACTCGATTATGAAACCAATCAATAAACATCTTGTTATGCAACTGCATCAATCCCCTATCCCCTTTACAAGGATAATTTGCGCGCAGTATATCTAAATGCTCACTCAAAAAAGGATGGACTTCCGGAATATGATGCAACACATACAAGTGTGCTTGTAGAAGACTGTCTCGAGGAGGTGTGATCGATTTGGAGCCAATTGTTCCTTTTCCCTCAAGCCTTCCTCCATGTCGAGAGGTGGAAAGTCCAATAGGCTTTACCATTGCCAAATACTTGGCTATAAAGTTACTAATCTCATCGCTCACAGTGCGTTGAATCATACTCCCCTTGGGTTGTGCTGGATTCCTCACCTTGTTTTGTAAAACACCCATGTGTCTTTCAAAAGGATAAAACCACCTTAAAAAAACTGGACCTAAAATCTTGATCTCACGAACGAGATGGAAAATAAGATGAACCATTATGTCAATGAAAGAAGGTGGAAAATACATCTCAAACTTGCGTAAAGTTACAATCACGTCGACTTGAAGAGCATCAAGTTTAAAGGGATCAAGAACTTTACTACAAATTGTGTTGAAGAACGAACATAGCTCGGTAATAGCATATCTCACATGTTTTGGCAGTATTCCACGGATTGCAATTGGTAAGAACGCTTGCATCATTACATGACAATCGTGAGATTTCATGCTTCCCAACTTCAACTCACCATTTAGGGTCACAAATCTTTTCATGTTGGATGAGTACCCAAACAAAACCTTAATTCCATACAAAGACTCACAAAATGCCCGCTTCTCTGCTTTGGACAATGTGTAGCAAGCTGGAGGCAAATAAACTTTGTTATTACTCATCTTCTTCTTACCGCCCTTTCCCTTGTTATTGCCACCAACTTCATCAGCTCTATTTCTTTTCTTACTCACCTTAACATGTGCCCACAGCTCCGGACGAAGACCTTTACATTCAAACCAATATTGCATGGCCTTAACATCCTTTGTCTTACCCGGAATGTTCATGAGAGTTCCGAGTATGGCATCGCATACATTTTTCTCTATATGCATAATGTCAAGACAATGCCTAACCTGTTGATCTCTCCAATATGGAAGCTTCCAAAAGATTGATTCTTTTTTCCATAATCGGTCTTCACCCCCTTGTACTTGCCCTATTTTACAAAATATAGTCTCAACTCCCTTAACATGTTCATAAACATCATAACCGGTCAATAGTTGACGAGCTACACGGTCCTTAACCTCGCCGTTGAACATCTTCTTCTTCTTACGATATTGGTGATCTCGTGGGAGGAACTTTTGATGGTGCATGAATACGTGTTTGCACTTAGGAATCCACGTGGATTCCATGTCATTGATACATATTGTGCATGCTTTCTTCCAGTTGTTCTTATACCCCGATAAGTTTCCATATGCCAGAAAATCATTAACGGTGCATAAAAGCATTGCACGCAATGTGAACTCCTCATTAGCATATGCATCAAACACGGAAACGCCTTCATCCCACATCTTTCTCAAATCATCAACGAGAGATGCAAGATATACATCTATGTCATTACCAGGTTGTTTAGGACCCGAGATAAGAAGCGAAAGCATAATGTACTTACGCTTCATACACAACCAAGGTGGCAAATTATAGATCACTAACAGTACCGCCCAAGTACTATGTTGAGAACTAAGATTGCCAAATGGGTTCATTCCATCCGTACACAGTCCGAGTCTTAAATTACGAACCTCATCCCCAAAATTCTTATGCAACCTATCAATACTCTTTCACTCTGGAGAATCAGATGAATGTGTGAGCAAGTGACCTTTCTTCACCCTATCTGCATGCCACCTCAAATTTAACACATCTTTCTTTATAGAAAACAAGCGCTTGAATCTAGGTATTATTGGAAGATAAATACCTTAGCCGGGGGCCCTTTAGCATCCCGAGCCCCTTTACGCTTGTAACACGATAACCCACACCTAGGACACTCTTCTAAGTTCTCATTTTCATTCCGATACAATACACAATCATTCAGACACGCATGAATCTTCTGGTACTTTAAGCCAAGAGGACACATGAGCTTTTTGGCATAATATGTTAACTTTGGAAGTTCATTTCCCTCAGGAAGCATCTCACCTAACGCTTCTAATAACATTGTGAAACTAGCGTCACTCCAACTGAACTTTGACTTAATGTTGAAAATTGTCAACAAGGATGTATATTTGGTGAACTTTGTACATCAAGGGTACAAAGGCCTTTGAGAAGTCTCTGTCAAAAACTCAAAAACATGAGGAAGTTTTCCTAACTCATCCTTAACCCCCTCCATCATCTCATCAACACGATCTACATCCTCATCGACATTCTCTTCATTTGTCTCATACCCATCAACACGATCTACTACATCCTCATTGACATCCACATTATTGACATTCTCAACAATACTTTTTTCTTTGTAAACTCCCTCCTCACCATGCCAAACCCAAACATGATATTGAGGCCTAAACCCACGTCGAAGTATGTACTCCCTAAGGATATCAACACTATCCACCTTTGATACATTGCCAAACTTGACACATCTAATACATTGCCAACTCCCCCCGTTCTAACTTGATGTTCAACGAAAATACTACAAAATTCTAATACACCGTCAATAAATTCTGACGATTCAATGCTTACATACATCCAAGAACGAGCTTTTGTCATCCTAATTTCAAGCAAAATTAATACATATACATGAAAAAATATACTTAACCCTAATTAACTAACTAAGTTATAATCACTCAATTAACCCTAATTAACCATAGTAATATTATGTATATTCTAATAACAAAATTTATTCTAATAACCACATTCATTCAACCCTAATTAATCATAATAATATTATGTATATTCTAATGAACAAACTAATTATATAAACTAGGTAAAATGTAAAACTTCTAAATAGAACCCAACATTCATAAATAAAATCACATTCTTAAATAAAATCAAAATTTATAGTTACAAACACAAACATATCAAAAATATAACTTAGAACAAATACACTAAGAATATACAAGTCAAAAACACAAACATTTCAATTCTTAAATTCGTGTGTTTGTATTGACCAAATTAGAACAAATTAAAATAAATTACAATGAGAAATTACCTTTAAAAAACTCAGCCCTAATTTGTGCGTTTGGTTTCAACAAATTTGTGGGTATTGAAGAAGGTTGAAGAAGTACAAATTCGTGAGTTTTGTTCAAGGGTTTTGAAGAAGTTTGAAGTTGAAGACAACAATGGCAAACAACAATGTATTCACGAAACCTATGAAGACAATGAAGAAGGTGAAGAACGACGAAGTAGCAGCAGATGCAATGAAGAACGAAGAATAATGAAGACAATGAAGTAGTAGCAGCAGTATGTAGCAGAGGGTTTTTCGTGGGTTTAGAGAAGAATGAATACAACAGTAATGAAGACTAATGCGTATTCACGAAGACTATAGAGGCGCGTAATTTAAAAAATAAAATAAAATACACTTATTTGCTGCGGGCACAGTAAAACTGCAACATATACCAACTTATTTACTGCGGGCATTAGTGAAACCGTAGCATTTGATATATATATATATATATATATATATATATATATATATATATATATATATATATATATGTATATATATATATATATATGTATATATATATATATATGTATATATGTATATATATATATATATATATATATATATATATATATATATATATATATATATATATATATATGTATATAGATATATATATATATATATATATATATATATATATATATATATATATATGTATATATATATATATGTATATAGATATATATATATATATATATATATATATATATATATATATATATATATATCTATATACATATATATATATATATATATATATATATATATATATATATATATATATATATATATATATTCATTTTTTTTGCTATTTAATGCTGCGTCTAAATAAAACCGCAGCAAATGATACGCAATAGATACGTTTTTTTCCACTAGTGAGAAAATCAGCCTCTTCATTCATCATAATCATGTTTACATAAGCTTTCAAACAACAATTACAATCCCTGCTCACTATTACATATTACCTATGTTGGTATAATATTTGCAGGTTACATAACCTTCATTAGTACAATCAACACCAAGAAAAAACCAAATAAAAAACCTAATGAAAAGCTTGATATCTCTTTTCCATGCTTTCTCTTGTTCATCAATTTCTTCTTCATCCTTTTAAGTTCTGAAATTGCTTGTTCCTTCTCATGTTCCAAGCAAAAAACCCTTGAAGTCAATATCTTGATTTCTGTTGATAAATGTCGCTTCTCCTCAACAAGTGTGTTCATCACTTTTCTTTGCCAATCAACCATTTCAGATTCATCAATCCACTTGAACTTGCAGCATCCCCTCCAATTCATGTCAGGATCGAAAAATTTGCAAGTATTGAACCGTCATCCTGGATTTTCCTTAGTCCACAAAATTCTCTGTGCAAAACGAAATCCGCAAGCACATCTGTCAAAGAAGATTTTGGTGTGAGAAGCCATAAATTAAATTGGGGAATAATCAGGGTTCTTAGGGATTGAAAGGAAAGGGGGAAGAATTAGGGCTCTTATAATTTCAAGGGAAAAGAAGAAATACAAAGGGAGAATCGTGTATGACGCCAACAGAACACTTTCAAAGCTTTTAAATGAAGTTATGTGCAAATCACGTGTACAGTCAACCATAAAAGTAACGATCAACTAACAGATTTCATCATAAGGTAATCTTTTGCAAATATTTATGTCATTTAAAATAGTTTTTTGCAAAATAAATTAAAATATGTAGTTTTTTTTGCAGAGATACTATAAAATAAGTAGTTTTTAGTAATTTTGTCTTTTTAATTATATATAATTATAGCGATTAAGTATAAAATTAGTGTATCCACAATTATGAAAAAGTAAATAAGAAATTTGAAATGAAAAGAAAGGGTGTAAGTTTGAAACTTCAATCGACTTATTCCAAAATACATTCTTATCCCTTTCTTTCATTTTCTTCTTCTTTCTCTTTTAGGGTTTTTCTTTTCGTCCTGAATTTCAGCTGATTTATGCTGAAAATTTTCAATTAGGCGTTTTTGTTATGGATTCCAATAACTGGAGATCTACGGATGAAGCACCGCCTGCTATGGATGGCGGCGATTGGCGATTGCAACTTCAATCTGAATCGCGCCAGAGAATCGTCAATAAGATGTAAGTTTTTCTCCTTTTCTTTTACTCAAATTTTATTTTTTTAGGAAATTCAGTAACTTATTTCAATGTTTTCAGTGATTTCTGTGTGAGATTCCTTTCTGTATTCGAGGTTTGATTGCGTTAGGTTCCAGGTTGCTGATTGAATTTATTCATATGTGTTGTTGTGTTTGTATTAGTTATACGAATTCGAATTTAGGTTCTAGTAAAATTTTGTTTTATTGATTGATCAAGGTATCAAACCCTAACTTTGTAAGGTTGAAATTGACTCTGACGAATGGGGAAGTAGGAGTAATATTCGATAAATATTGTTTTTTTAGGACGATTAGAAATTAACGGACGGATAAAGAATTGGAAAGTGTAGACTCATATATGTTTAATGCTATTTGTATTTTGTGCATGTACATTGTGATCAGTTTTGGGATGATATTATCATTATTTTTATCGTTGAGGTTTATATCATTATAAATGGTATATTTAAACTCTGTTGATGATTAAATAATGATCCGAGATATTTTTTGAAAATCAATTATAGGGTCAAGAACAATCAACAATGATTATCTTCAGTAGATGAAATTTAATGTGTAGTGAAAGATTTATAGTAATTTTTATGTTGGACTTATGGTTATATGAATGTTCATGCTTCAATTATTTTGTGATCATTTTTTAATTTTATTATTGTAGTAAGCTCTTAATGAGAGATGGAGTGATTAAATATGGGAAATTGCCTAATAAAGAATGAAGCACAATGTGTAAGATAACCTTAATAGGAAAGTGGGGCGAAATGGGATTAATGGAGTACTCATTAAGAATTATTGAAAATGCTAGTCATTGAGGTGAGATTTCTGATAACATTTGGTGCATATTGAAGTGATGACCTACTAGTGCACGTAGTCAGCCGAGAAGAGGTACATGTGAAGTTAAAAGGGCCCATAGTCAAATAATCAGTTATAGAGTTTTTGAATTAAAAAAATCTTATGTTTGAGCATTACATATACTTGAGATAATCACGACAATTGGTTTCCTTCTACTTCTAGGACATTTAATTAGCCATGATATTAAAGAGTCAATCTTGGTAGAGTTAAATGCTCACCTACTTTAAGTGTATGTGGGAGAAACTTGGAAATAAAACAATTTTTATTGTCCTATATTTATCAGATTTTCCAAAAATATTAAAGAGTCATAGTATTTTTACATTCCTTTTCAATTTAATATCAACGAAAAAGTTCCATATACAATATGATAGCGGTACATACTATTAGAGAGCCAACAAATCTTCTTTGAATGTTTCCACGGGATTGTAACCGTTCTTTGAGAAAATTTGGTGGAAAAATCTAGAGATTTTTGTCAGTTTTGGGGCTATTAATCGTCGTTTACTCGCCTAAAAATCATTGGTATGCAGACTTTTGTTGTTGCCTCCGCAGAATTAATATTTTTTGGTGATTTCCATTATTTTTTATGACCCCATCCAAACAATATATTAATGTAGAAACAATTAGGATACTTTTAGTATAAATATTTTCCTGCTATTTTCATGTTCTAATTAGATATACTTTTAGTATATCATGTGATATCTTTTTGATTAGGTTTGTTTAATTGATTTGTTGCAAAAGATTTTATAGCAATACCTTATTTTTAATTTTTTACTATATACAATCAATTAAAATGTGTAGTATCTTTTAATTACAATGGATAATTATCGGATTACATATCAATTATTTACGTAAAACTTATATTCATTAAAGTATTTTTGTAATAAATTTAAAAAAAAATTTGAAATACTTTTTCATAGATAATCGTATAATTTTGAAAACTAAACTACTGTTATTTGATAATTTTTAATGAATTGATAGTCGAATTATGTTACATTGAGATGTACAATACTGAAGAGTAAATAATTTTTAATGAATTGATAGTCGAATGAAAGAAATGTAAGAGAAAGTGAGGAGCACAGGCTTGCCGTGATTGCATACCATTGGAAGGGGAGGGAAATGGAATGATTTTTATCCAAACTTATCTATCAAACAAATCCCTCTTAAGGTGGAAAAAATATGGTTGGATTAGCTGAAATGAAATCAGATAATTTCAATTTTCTCTCTCGTCTCCTCTTTCCATGCTTCAATAATTTCTTTCATTGCAACATAACTCAATTGTCTCTCTTGTCCACCTGTCCTCTCTTTTGTTATCAATCCTAATTGTTGGAAACTATACTCCATTTCTTTTTCATCTCTTTTTTTCGCCTTCATATACTTGTTAAGGAAGTGAGAACATAGTTGCCAAATAGATTGTTTTGTCTATTTTAAATTAATTAATTCATCACCACAAATTAATATTGATGAAATGCGGGCAAGTTGAGGTGTTTGATGATGGTAAGAACTAAGAAGTGATGATGACTTTAGTGTAATTTTCTGTTGTCTTCAATTTAAATTAAGCTATTTTGATACATCAGTTTGGCTAAAATGTACTTTCTCCTTTTATCTCTTCCCTCATATTCTTTGTGAACCAAATAGAAGAATTCTTCTTCGGCTTCCCCCCTTTTTATTTTCTGATTACAGTGTTTATGTGAGCAAAGTCACTTAACCCCCGTACATATGCAAGTGCGTTACTTGTTAGGCGCAAGAGTTTAGATACGGGACACTGTCCTGTATAAATGGACATAGGAGTGCACCTGTGCAGGTATATGGAATTTGTGAATCACGTGTTTTATAAGACAATTGTGTTTTACTTGCATATAATTCACTTAAGTTTGCTAATTTATAAGTTGAACTGCCGAAGTTTGTTTCTTATTACTTGTGAGTTCAAATCTATTTAGTTTTTAATAAATGAATCAGAATTTGATATTATAATTCTATTCAATATCTTTCGCTATTGTAGAATGGATACTTTGAAGAGACATTTGCCTTTTTCTGGCCAAGAAGGGCTGCAAGAACTGAGGCAGATTGCTATAAGATTTGAAGAAAAGATCTACAGGGCTGCTCTTAATCAGGTATCTACTTTATTGACTACTAACTTAATCTTGATGTTGTAATTTCTTTATCTTAATGTTCTTATTATGACTTCTTTGGTACTTTTTAATAATCTTCTGGAGTTAGTACTTATTGGTCGCTGTACTACAATTTCAGTCTGATTATCTGCGGAAGATATCATTAAAGATGCTTACAATGGAGTCAAAGTCTCAAAATAATCTCACTAATGCTTTGCCTACCAATTCTGCCGCTATGAGCAGAAATCCCCAGGATCCAGGTATTCATATTAGTTGGAGTTATCTTTCTTGTGGGCTATGCTGGAAAATTTGTGTAAATCATTCAACCAATGTCAGTAATTTCTTATAGGTCCGAATTATCATATGCTCTGCCTTTGGAGTGCAACACAACCTTTTGGCATGCAAAATAAGGCAAAGGGAAATCAAGGGGATTTAGATTTTAGCCAAAATTTCCATTTGGATTAGTGGGTAACTTAAGTCCCAACTTCAGAGATTGGTAGTTCATTATTTGGAAATATTGTGAACCTAAGCAAAAATAGTAGCCACCAACACAAAAGTTTCAGATAATTGAACTTTACTGGGGTGAGCTATGTTACATTTGTCTAGGGACTGAAGAAGTTTGTTGTGAACATATTTCTTGGTTTATATTTTATAAGATCTCATATAGAAGCTGGGTAATTGTTCCTTGTATTTAAAGTGTGACATTTCATTGATGTTTCTCAAATAGACTCTGGAGTATATGCTTAGATGCTGGTGTGCATATTCGATCTTGTGTTGTTTTCATTATTCACAAACAAAAACTATTTCATAGTATTATATGTCCTGGTTGATTCACCATTGGTCCGCCAAGGAAATCTGGAAGGGCCCCTTAGATAATTAATCCTTTTTCTATATCAATATGCTATATCTGATAATTTGATCTCATCTAGTTCTAAAGTGTGTATTTTTGTAAAGATTATCTGCTAAGCAAGGTGTTCTTAATGTCAAAGTTATCTGAAGAATCTTGTGTAATAGTGTTTCTGTTGTTTCTTGCAGATACTTTGTACATAATTGAAATGTTTACTGAAAGATTATATCTGTACTCTTTTTAGTTTTTGTGGGCACGATATCATACCAATAGAAAAATGTGATAAAGAAAAGGGAAAGGGAATGAACATTTTGCAATTAACTTGAGAAAACTTAAATATTATCTTTTGTGGGTGTTGGCGTGTTGGTTTTATGATAGATGAGTATTTATATCTTATGCCACTCATCCACTTCAGCTTTATTTATTTATTTATTTTTTATTTCAGTACCTTCTCAAAACATGCAGTCCCAAGTACTAAATCAAAGTCAATCTGTTCCACACCAAATGGTGCCTAATCAGTCTCAAGCTCGGCAGCAACTTTTAGCTCAGAACATGCCAAACAACATAGCATCTGCAGGCATGCAAACTACTGCCAGCTTGCCAAATTCTTTGCCACCCAGTGGCTTGTCGCAGAATTCAATGTCTAATGTTACTCAGAATAACAACATCCAAAATATTTCGGGCATCTCGCAAAACTCAATGGGGAATACGATGAATCAAGGAGTTGCTTCCAACATGTTTACAAACGGGCAAAGGCAAATGCCAGGAAGACAACATACTCAACAGGTTGGTACCCAGCAGCAACAGTCCCAAAATGCTCAACAGCTAGTGTACCAGCAAATGATGAAGCAGAAGCCGGGGAACATCCAACAACCAATTATGCAAAATCAAATACAGCAGCAACAAGCACAATCACAACCTCAGCAAAACCTGTTGCAGGCTAATCAGCAATCTATTATGCAAACTTCTTCAGTTATGCAGCCTTCCATGATATCTGGTTTGCAGCAAAACCAACCCTCTTCTATGCAACAATCATCTCAGTCTGTACTTCAACAGCATCAACAATCAGTTCTCAGGCAGCAGCAACAGTCACAGCAGCAGTCCCAACAAACTCCCATTATTCAGCAACAGCAAACACAATTACCACAGCAGTCTATGATGCCATCACAAACCCAACAACAGCAACAGTTATTGGGGCAGCAACCAAATACTGTAAATATGCAACAAAATCAGTTGCTTGGTCAACAGAATAATATGTCTGAAATGCAGCAACAGCCACGAATGCTGGGGCAGCAAAACAATCTTCAAAACCTGCCAGTGCAACAGCAAACTAGCCATCAGAACTTGCCGCAACAGCATCTCATGGGTCAACAAAGCAATCTATCTAACATGCATCAACAGCAAATAGGTCATCAAAGTCATGTTGGGGGACTCCAACAGCAGCAGATGATGGGAACACAATCTGGGAACACAAGCATGCAGGCAAATCAACACTCAGTACACATGATACAACAACCCAAAGCTCCTGTGCTGCAGCAGACCCAAAGTGCTTCTTTATTGCCTGGTGGTGTGCAGCAGGCCCAGACCCAATCTCAGTCACAGCAGCAATTGATGTCACAGCTACAATCACAGCCTGCTCAGATACAACAGCAAATGGGTTTGCAGCAGCAGTCAAATTCGCTTCAGCACAATATGCAGCCACGAATGCAAAATCCAAATCCTTTGCTCCAGCAGCAGAACATTATTGATCAGCAAAAGCAGGTGTTCCAAGCACAAAGAGCTCCTTCCGAGGCACCATCCTGTATGTGTCTTCTTACCTATCGTTTCTTATGCCAATGTTTGGGTAGACTTTATTCTTTGATATTCTTCTAATTGCTCTCTTCTCAGGTCTCACTCTATGCATGTTATAGTATACAATTAACGTGTTTTGCTTGTATCGTCTGCTAATGTTAGAACATTCTTCTGCATCCTATATATGTTCAATACTGCATCCCATACAGTGCGTGTTATTCACATAAATATTTTTTTGTATCATCTTGTTTACCATCAAGCCATATTTCTGTATTACACATTTACATATTTACACACTTCTACTTGTATGTTTATCGTTTGTTTTCTCTGAATTTCCTCATTGGCATAAGCTAGGTACCTCTTGCAAGTAGATTTGGTCATATGACTGAATTTTTGTGAAGAGATTTAAAATCGTGATACGTATGCCTTTTGTTTTCTTATCATCTGATGATGTCTTTTGGACAGCATCCCTGGACTCCACTGCTCAGACGGGGGGTACAGGTGCTGGTGACTGGCAAGAAGAGGTCTATCAAAAGGTATCATCTAAAACTGTTGATCTTTAGCTAAGATTTGTTTGTAAGTTTTGTTGACTGTTGTGTGTTCATGTCTAATGGATGATTTATAGAAGATTTCATTACCATTTGAGTGCTATACTTCGTCCCAAATTAGAATTATTCTGCATTTGCGTATGATTCAAGCATGTCTGTGTGTCTAGAATACATTTCTATGTACATATTTCCCTTGACGAAAATATGTGTATCACTTCTAACTCCTAATGGCTAGTGATTGAAGAAGCATGTTTGATTACTTAATTTATTATTTATGACTTTACTGTCTATAAGGGTATTTTTTTTTATCCTACTAGCCTAAAATGGAATTTGAACGACATACTAGGGTATGGATTAATAATCAATACTCCTCACAATTTGTTTGCCGAGTCTTAGACTAAGATTTTGTACCCTATAATTGTTTGGTTCATTCTTAAAGAAGAAATTTTAATGTAATCTTACTATGTGTTTCTTTCTTATTGGTTCAAAGTTGCATCCAATTTCTTGTTCCGCTATTGAGTAGTGACCTATGTATATTTGCTGCATGAATTGCTTTATATGATTTGGTTATCTTGCTAACTAAGTTGACAAACTAACATTTATAGAACATAAAATTGCACCCAATTAATGAGGTTTGTGAATTGTGATTACATCAAGGCACGAACATAAGTTCAAAATTAAAACAAGCCGATATATAATGAAGAAAGCAATAAGCACTTTGAGAAAAAAAATTCTCAGAAATTAAATCGAGTTTCCTATTGGTGTAAAGCAACTCAAAAATCAACAATGTCAAATCCTTAATTCTCAAAAGAAGGGATTGGTTGTGGGTACCAACATTTAGAGGTATGCTATGGTACACATCTCAACTGCTGCAGCAATAACCTGCCTACTACGGCCTTGTCGGGTTACTAGAGACTATGGAGTCCAAGTACCCTCAGTACATTAGCCAATCAGTAGATGACCAATTTCGTCACACTAGAGTAGACACAAATCAACATAAGTGCATTGTTGACAAAATCTTAAATTTATTAATTAATTTCAATTCATTTTAAAAAATTATTCATTGTATAGACACAAATCTGAAATGTCGATCAATTTAATTTCGAATCAATTTCGAAAAGTTAAAAAATATAGAGAAAAATGGCCAAGTCGATCAAAAAATGCAATTAGTCCTAGGTCAAGTCGCACAAAATGTGCGACACGACCTAGGTCTATTTGCAAAGTTTGTGCAACTATGCCATTTCCCTTTTAAAAAAAGAAAAACTAAAAAAAGAAAATTCTGCGACTTGACCGAGGTTGACTCACGTATTTTGTGAGGCATAACATAAGTCGTTTCGCACGTGTGCAACTTGGCTATTAAATCAAATTGAATTTAAGTCGTTCGACATTTAGATTTGTATTTACGTGGCACTTATGGTATAATTAAAGCGAAATCATTATTTTTTTTAATTAATTTGAATTTAATTGATTGATATTTTAGATTTTTCTACAATACGCTTATGTTAATTTAAACGAAATTAATTGATCGACCATTAAGATTTTGTCTTCGTTGTGTTTAGTGGGAATCAATGTGGAGGAGAGAAAAATTAGAAGGAACGAGGGAATTAAGAGATGGATTAACCCCATTTATGCTTTACCCTCTATATCTTATCATTCACACTCTCAGTACGTCCATTGCTTTGTAAATGTTATCTACTACTAGTCTTTTTTCAGTACCATTAAGTGCACATAATAAAATGTGGGCAGTGGAATGTATACAACCTTGCCTAGAGAGGTTGTTTCCAATTTATTCTTGATAGAAAATATTATTTTTAATAGTCATTCTATGTCCATTATATTAGGAAACAATCAAACTAGTGTTTTTTTTTTTTTTTTTTTTTTTTTTTTTTTTTTTTTTTGGCTCCATTGAGAATAGACAACTTCATAAACTTTACCCTATGTTACTTTAAACATCACAAATTGAAGTAAATTAAACCAATATATATTTTATAAAAGAGAACTTAATTGACAGGATATAGTGAAATTCGTCTGGCTCCTTTCCATTCATTCTATATAGCCTAACCAATTGCCCTCTAAATGCTTTATATGTTTCATGATGTAATACTTTGTTTAAGCATGGGCTTCATCTTTGGTTTTAATTCATTGCTTTGTTCTGCGGATTTTCTTTTGGATAGTGGCTGAAAGAAAATGCTGATTGATATCTTTTTTGGAGATGATTGACAGATTAAATCTATGAAGGACCTGTACTATTCAGATCTTAATGAGATGTACCAAAAAATTTCTCAGAAACTCCAGCAGGTATTTGGGCGTCTTTTATGATGATAATTAAGTTCTCTTTTGTGCTTTTTCTTATGTCAATGCCTCCCGTGCCCCAATGACGATGAAACCTAGTGATGCACTTCCTTTGTTTTTTAGTTGCTACAAGTACTATTTACACCCAAAAGAAGTGAAAATTTGGCCTTTACTACATTTAAATTTAGGAAAAGGTAAGGTGATTATGAATGTGGACTGCATCAAGTATGGGCATTGTACGTTGATTGAAACTTTATGCTGAACAACTAAATGGAAATATCTAAAGGGTAAGTGTACCAACTAAGGGTGTTCAATAGGCTAGATAAGGGCTGGGTCAGGCTTAAGTAAACATGGGCCGGGTTGGATTAGGGCCCTTTAAATTTAACACTAATTCTTAAATGAGACAATCTCACGCTGAGACCGTCTTTATTAGGCTGGCCAATACACACTTTCTGTCTTAATGTGATCACTTATAATGTTAAAGTGATCACTTATAATTTTAAGAAAATCATTTTTTATGGTTTTAAAATGATTACTTATAACCTTAAAACGATCACTTAGGATCTTAAAGTAATCAACTAAAGAAATGGGCTAATATATGGTCCGTCTCATGGTGAGACGGTCTCATACAAGACGAGCTGTAAATTTAATATGGGTTTTGATTAATAGCCCGACCCGGCTTAATTCGGCCAGTTTTTATTACTAAAAATTATTTTAATCCCTATCCATCAATTAATACCAATTAAATTATTATTTACAATAATTAAATTGAAAAAATATTAATAATTCCCATTGACATTGTCATTTATAATATTTAAATTGTCCATTAGTTATTTTATTTACAAAGACCCATTTCTGACCCTTATTAAGCCCTTTTATAGTCCGTTTTATTTTAATTATAGTAGAGCCCATTTTCGGCACGACCTATTTTCAACCCAGCCCTTACAAAGCCGTTCTAAAAACGGGCTGGATAAGAGCTCAAAATGGGGTCCCGACCCACTCAACACCAACTAAGAAATGTAGAAAATATGACATAGACTCTAGATTGAGTTTCAATATCCTTGAGGCGTGCTTCTATTGGAGATAGATAGTGTTGCCTTGCACTTTAAGGGTTGTTGTACACCTTTTTTGACAAACTAATTCCATGTCTGATGAGCTATAAATGTTTATCTCTTAGAGGGAGATTTGTCCATTGAGTAGTATTATTTTTATCATTCTAACACTTCTTTCTACACATGCAACAGCATGAATCTGTTCCTCAACAACCAAAGAATGACCAGATAGACAAGCTCAAAATTTTTAAAAGTATGTTGGACAGGTTAATGCAAGTTTTACAGACACAAAAGAGCAGTATTTTACCAACTCATAAAGAGAAGTTGCCATCATTTGAGAAACAGATTGTTTCCTTGCTCAGTACAAACAGACCTAGGAGGCCTGTTCCTTCCATGCAACCAGGGCAAATTCTTTCTCAAATGCAGCCTATACAACAAGCACATCAGCCTCATTCTCAAATCTCTCAAGCACAATCACACGACGTTGGTGTCACCTCACAGTTGCAGCCAATGAATCTACAAGGTTCTGTTGCTACAATGCAACAAAGTAACATGCCAAGCTTGCAGCATGGTTCTGTCCCTTCTTTATCTGCCATCACTTCTTCACAGCAGATCATGGGTAGTTCATTGCAGACAAATCCTAATTTGGATTCTGGACAAGGAAGTGCACCTAGTTCAATGCAGCAAGTGGCAATGGCTTCACATCAGCAGAATCCTGTTAGTGCCCCACTGCAGGCAAACATCAATCCACTGCAAGCACAAAATGGGGTTAGTATTTTAAACCCAAACATCAACTCTCATCAATCAAGTTCAAACATGCTCCAAAATCAACATCTGAAACAACAGCAAGAGCAGCAGATCATGAAGCAACAACTGCAGAACAGACATATACAACAGCAGTTATTGCAAAAGCAGCAGCTGCAACAGCAGTTGCAACAAGCAAAGCAGCAGCAAGCATCACAAATTTCAGCTCATCAGATGCCTCAGCTCCACCAGAATGATGTAAATGAAAAGTTGAGACAGAATTTAGGTCTTAGGTCAGGTGCTTTCCCTCAACATCTTTCATCTGCCCAACGATTTGCGCATCAGCAGATGAAACCTGGGACTTCTTTCCCTGTCTCTTCCCCTCAATTGCTTCAGGCCGCATCACCGCAAATTAACCAGCATTCACCGCAAGTTGACCAGCAAATTCTGCAACAATCTGTCTCCAAAAGTGGAACCCCTTTGCAATCTGCAAACTCCCCGTTCGTTCCATCACCATCGACGCCTTTAGCACCGTCTCCTATGCCTGGGGATGCTGAGAAACCTGCTGTTTCTTCATTGTCAAATGCTGCAAATACTGCACCTGCTGCATCCCAATCTCTTTCAATTGGCACTCCTGGGATATCACCTTCTCTATTGTTTGAGTGTGCAGGGCCTGATGGTAATCATGGTAACAGCTCTGCTGTTGTTTCTGGAAAATCTAGTTTAATAGAACAACCTGTTGACCGCCTAGTGAAAGCGGTAAGTAGCACTTCTTTGACTCTTACTTTTGTGACATACACTCTAGATCACAGAGAAAAATTATGACCAATTTATTTTCTGTATCCAGGTAAAGTCGATATCCGCTAAAGCCTTTAAAGTAGCAGTGTCTGACATTGGTTCTGTTGTCAGCATGATGGATCGTATAGCGGGATCAGCTCCAGGTAATGGTTCTAGAGCAACAGTTGGTGAGGATTTGGTATCTATGACCAAGTGTCGCTTGCTAGCTAGAAATTTTCTCACTCAAGATGGAAGTAGTGGGACAAAAAGAATGCGTCGGCATGCGAGTTCATTGCCGTTAAATGTTGCTGCAACTGTTGGCAGCATGAATGATAGCTCTATGTTGCTGACTGGAACTGAGATCCCTGAGCTTGACTCAACTGCTACATCAAGCAGAAAGAAGGCCAAAACAGAGGTATTGTGTGCTAATTACTCTCTGATTTTGTCACAGATTGTCCCGTACGCGGAACCTCGTGGTGTTACGGCTCATCTTTGTATTTCGATATGTGAATTATTTACTTCAAAAATATTCATTTTATCATACTAATTCAAGGATATTTAAATTTAAGCATATAATTGACCTTTCAGAACCTTATACACTTTCATAAAAGATTTTAATGACTAATATGTTAGAATAACAGCTTATAATGGTTGGTATACTATGATTTAAAATAGTAACTCAATTTTGCGGTTCGGTATGCTCAAAATTTGTTATAAAGAGGTCGTGTGACGTGCTCATTTTTATTCCATGGTTCTGCAAATTGTTTTTCTGTTAATCAATCACGATCCCAAAATATAATTTTAAATGCTCAACTATCAGTGTTGAAATAGAAAATTTCTCTAATATATAGGTATTTTTAAAGGGGGGAGGAAGTGAGCCATTAATCATTTTTTCTTGAGTTCCTAAGCTCTCGGATTTAATATGCTCTTAGCTTGTAAATTTTTTTTTTTATAAATAGTTTACTATTGTCGATCCGATTTTTAGCTTACAAAAAAATTGTTTATTCAAAAGATTGATTTCTTCAATGATAGTGTTATGCCCTTCACCAAGGAGAAACAATGGCTAACCTACCAAAGGAGGAAGTCACAGTCAGCACCAAATTCAGTTAAGAATAATGATGATGTGGCAGCATAAAGGAGGAGCAACTGAATGTCGGTTATAATTGATTAGGGAGTATTTCAGGGGGATGAATAGAATAGAATTCTATGAGATGGCATGATAGAGAATCTAGCATTATAAATAGCGGCTATTATTATTAGTAGATTATGCGTATGTTTATTGTAAGAATTTACCTTTGGTAAGGAGTCCCTATTGCTCGCTCGAAAATAGTCCACTGTAAACCTTTCCTCTTTTCTTCTATAATATCTTCTCTTCTTCTCTATTTCTGTTGTGTTTAATCTGATCAGGCCATAGCATATCTGGTCTTAGAGCATTGATCCTAATATGGTGAACCCGAACAAACCCAACGGATTGAAAGATTAAAAAATGAAATCGCCAGAATCCAAATCCAAATTAACACTGAACTTGATAAAATCCGATCTGAAAAAAGAAAACTTTACTTTCCAGCTCTCATTGATGAACCAGACCCTACAATTGCTATGTGAAAAACTCACTGGATAAACATCACGTCTACCCACACAAACGCCCAAGGAAGCAGAACCCTAAAGCCAAACTTCTAACCAAAACTTTACACCCACACACCCCATACCGCAACAATTGGTATTAGAAGGAAAAAAAATTAGACCTACCAACGTTTGACGGGGATAATCCCGATGGCTGGATATCTCAGGCAGAGGTACTTCCAATTTTACAATTTGAAGGATGAAGAAAAAATCTAAGCGGCCTTGGTTAGGTTGGAGGGAAATGTTTTCGGTTGGTCTCAATGGGAGAATCTACAATAACCCATCATAAGGTGGGAGGATTTAAAGGGACTACTCCTCAGGCAGTTCAGACCGTGGAACCCTTCAAGAACAATGGTTAACGGTACAACAAACATGCTCAGTGGCTGATTATGAGGTGGATCCATTGAAAAGACGAATCCATTGGGAAAAATCTCTAGACCAAATGATGCAGGGGTCTTTCATGAAAGGTCTAAAAGATGATGTCAGGACGGAGTTGAGAGTACATGGACCTGTTACACTGAAAGAAGCAATGTAGTGAGCCATAAGAATTGACCAAAAACTTCACTCAGAGTACTCAAAATCTTCTGCCTATCCTAACAGTTCATGCTATTCAAAAAAATTATCAAACTCTCCCATGACCCACTTTTACAATCCCAGACCCAGAAATCAATCTAATACCATAACCAAACATCTTTCACCCAAACAACACAAATATTCCATCCAGAGCACCCTTCAATCCAAAACCATACAATCGCCATCTAACCAATCGCGAGATGCTCGAAAAAGGATCCAAGGGCTTGTGCCTCACTTGTAATGAGAAATGTTCTGCAAGCCATCATTGTCAGAACAAGGAGTTGAATGTATTTGTAGTGTCGGATGGGGAAGATTCCAAACCAGAAGAAACAATAGAGGCAGATCTGTGGTGAAGAGCTAAACACCACCGTGGCTGATATTTCCCTATGTTTGGTCATCAGACTGAAGAACCCCAAGACGATGAAGCTGATAGGTAGTATCAATAGGGAGGAAGTGATTATGATGATAGACCCTGGGGCAACTAATAATTTTATTTCCTAAAAACAGCTCAACAACTATCCCTTCCATATTCCACCCATGTGAACTTTGGGGTAACCTTGGGAAATGGTGAGAGAACCCTAGAGGAGGGAGAATGTAAAGGGTTACAGATAGAAGTGCAGGGAATCACACTTAACAAGGACTTTTTAGTTCTTGAGCTTGGGAATTCTGACATTATCCTAGGGCTACAATGGCTAGAGAAGCTAGGTTAAATTAATACTAATTGGAGACAACAAGTCATGCATTTTCATTTGGAGAATGAATGGGTAGAGTTAAGGGTAGACCCCTCATTGGGCGTGACTCAAATCTCATTAAAAGCCATTGAGAGAATCTTGAGGAAAGAGAAATAGGGGATTTTGGTGGAATTAAGTGAACTGGTTTCTGAAAAAGTTACTGCTACTAATGTACTTTCCCCATGCCTACAACCTATTTTACACTATCTATACTTCCACCTTGAGGACAAAGGGGTATTTTTCTATGCCCTTCACAAGGAGAAACAATGGTGTAACCTATCAAAGGAGGAAGTCACAGCCAGCACCAAAATCAGTTAAGAATAATGATGACGTGGCAGCATATAGGAGGAGCAGCAGAATGTCAGTTATAACTGATTAGGGAATATTTCGGCGGGGGGGGGGGGGGGGGGGGGGGGGGGGTGAAATGAGTTGATTTCTATGAGCTGGCATAATAGAGAAGTTAGCATTATAAATAGCAGTTATTGTTATTTGTAGATTATGCTTTATGTTCATTGTAAGAATTTACCTTTGGTAAAGAGTCCTTGTTGCTTGAAAAACAGCTCACTGTTAACCTTTCTTCTTTTCTTCTATAATTTCTTCTTCTTCTTCTTCTTCTTCTTCTTCTTCTTCTTCTTCTCTTCTTCTTCTTCTTCTTCTTCTTCGTCTTCTCTATTTCTGTTGTGTTTAATCTGATCTAGCCATAGCAGACTGTTTATTTATGTGGGTGTTTAGTTGCTGTAAACCAACATTCTCTTGATCTTAAAGTAAAGTTTTAAATCTGTTTTATGTCTGTGATTATGTATGGTAGTTTGCCCTGGTGCTCGTGCTATCAGTATTCTGCAAAACCGAGAACTACAAGTTATGGCTTTTAAGACTTTTTTTATACATATACACACATATAAATAGAAATATTTATACAATACAAACTTTTTTTATGTCGTTATTTAAGCATTAAATATTTAATTACTAGAAAAATTTGTAGACATTTTTTTGGGTTTCGGACTTCCTATCTTATTGTTACTTTTGTAAAATATACTATATGGTTGGTTGGTTGGCGTGATTAGATTAGAAGCTGGAGTTATCCCATCAAGCGTCAAACCACACTGACATGGAACTTTGCTAAACAACTGTAGTCCTCATTTTCCCTTTTCTTCAGCCTCTCATAATCAAATTGATGAGTAATATTGATATGAGTGTTAGAAATGGAATTTATGTGTAGCTACTTGTATTGTTTGTCCTTGCATTTAAGATTGTTTTGGAAGATACTTCATAAACACATTTGTTCTGGTATTTTCCTTTTAGATCTGAAGTGCCTTTGCGACTAATAGTTAAGAGATGTGGTTTGCTTTTGCAGATTAGTCATGTCCTTTTGGAAGAAATACGAGAAATAAATGACCGTCTTATTGAGACTATTGTTGATGTAAGTAATGAAGACCTGGTTCCATCTGTAGCAGCTTCAGCTTTTAAAGGTAGTGAAGGAATCGTTGTTAGGTGCTCTTATAATGCTATATCTCTGAGTCCAAGCTTGAAAGCACACTACACTTCAGCCCAGGTGGTGAGTTTTTATACCAATGATAGTCATGTGGCGTGTATATGGTACTAGTGTATTACTATAAATTGTTAGGTGCTTTTATCTGCCGCTGTTTCTCATAGTGTCCTTTTATGCAGTCTCCAATTCAGCCATTAAGGTTGCTGGTTCCTGTAAATTATCCAAATTGCTCCCCTGTTTTATTGGACAAGTTGCCAGTTGATGTCAGGTGCCCTTAACTGTCAATAACTTATTTATACTGCAGCGTCACCTTATCTTCATTTGATTCCTGTTTTACTTATTTTCTTGTACGTAAGTAGTTAGCAATTGTGCTATAACACCAAAAGCATTCCGGTTGGCAATCTTTTTTATGTCTTTATCTTTGTACAGCATGCATTTGTTCTTCAAACTGATTTTTTTGTGCACCACTCACATTTGCATTGAACGCATGAGACAGCTAAACAAATTTCTGTGAGAAGCAAAACCTACTTTACTTCTATTAGATGTGATGTTTAAATACTATGCTTTCTTTCCTAGTGGTTATGTGTTAAGGCATAAGAGTCATAAATTAGACGTTTTCCAGAAGTTACGAGGTGAATAGGCTATAATGTGATTTTGCAGCACTGAATATGGAGATCTTTCGGTAAAGGCGAAATCAAGGTTTAGCATCTATCTTCGATGTCTTTCGCAGCCAATGACTCTTAAGGATATAGCAAGTACTTGGGATGATTGTGCCCGTGCTGTCATTTGTGAATATGCTCAACAACTTGGTGGGGGGACATTCAGCTCAAAACACGGCACTTGGAAGGATTGTTCAACTGCTGCTTGAATTTTTTAGACGTTCAAAGAGAAATATTTTGATGCCCATGTATTTTATATAAATATGCTGCTATAGACCTGAGCTGAAGCTTGTGGATAGAACTTGTAACAAGAGCGAGTTTGTTGAGTTGTGTATGAACTGTTCATCTGCTGTAATTATGTGAATGTTCTCTAATTACCCAAATTTCAGGTGTGTCCCATTACTGTATCATTCATCCTCTGATAACCTGATAAGTTTAAGAGGAAATTAAAGAATTTCCATACATTGTTTCCTGGGGCCTTTTTGAGCAAGTATGTTACTCCCTCCTATTCACCCGCATTTTCTTATTGGGTTAAGTCGCTCTAAATGATTCATTTAATTTGGTTTTGGATTGAAAATATCAACACTGAAGTTTATTCGGTTTGATTTGGCTTTATATCAAAACCAAACAAAAACCGAATTTACACCCCTAATTCTCGTTTCATGCTCCGTTCATTCGAAAAGGCTTTTTAGGAAGCAGCCCCTGGACAAGTATCTCTGTACGTTTTGTAGGTCGATGGTAGAACCCATTCCATCACATTCGGAACAGAAGAGTTGAATCCCTATTCTCAAAACCTTCCTCTTCAAAACAAAATTTGATACAAGTTTCTTAACAAAAACATTTGGCGCCGTTTGTGGGGAAGGGATAACACCTTACATTCAAAGACAGAACTAAAAGTCATGAACTCCAAAAGAAACAACTGAGCCAACACTAGGCAGTCAGAGCAACAATATTCGGCTAATTCAGTCCATGACCAAGATCCTACTCGAAATCCAACCCCGCTTGTCAACTTCGTCACTAGGCACAATTTGGACGCCTTTGCTACGTTTATCACGACCGATTTCAAGAGTCACTCCAACAAGCTGTTCCTGCCAACCTTTTTACAGGTTCCACATCCGAATGCTAATCAACTAGTTCGAAGACAAGTGGACGCAATTTCGACTCTAAATGTCCGTCACACTGTAAAACCTGAACATGACTTCTAGGTCGAAGACATTGCTAATAGTCAAGAAACAACAAGACATACCAATGACCATGTGTCCCAGATGCTGACCTTTGGGAGCCGCCGGCAGCAGGCTATCTCCACCTTAAATCCTAACTGGAATCCTGAAGAGCCGTTGAACCAAGACCCTAGCTGGGCCCTTAAAAATTCAAGGTTCGATGCCAGGCACATAATCAACCGAAGAAATCAAAAACAAGTGGAGGATACTCGGATTATACTCAACTCCAAGAGAAAAGGGAGATACTCCAAGCTGAGAAAAGAAGAGTGATACTACAGCTACCTCTTCGACACCAATTGTAACACCCTCAGAATAGGTCGAACTTTTAAAAACACCTTTAATGAAAATATGAACCAAAACCTACTCATGGGAGTGTTACCGCCACATCTATTTCTAATAAAATAGATGTAAGGCTTAACGACTAAGAAATAACTTAATAACTTTAAATCCAAAAGAGGGTTTACAACATAAGAAAAGACTGAATGCAATCTATGTTCATATAAAATTTAAACAACTTAAGGTAAAATTTAAACTGAAATACGACTCTAATAAAAGCTATGTTTCTATGTGATCCTCACTCCACGATTCCCACGCAATCAATAACCTGCAACACAAGAATGCAAGAAAAACAAGGGAAAAACTCCCAAAATCAGGAAAATGAGTAATTCCAACTCCATCCCGTAAAACGATTAAGTTTGAAAATGATTTGAGAAAATAAAATATAATTAAATTGAAAATAATTTTAGAAAATAATATATAGCTGAGTTTAAAATAAAAAACAATTTGAGAAAACAATATATATAATATCACATAAACCAATTTATTAATTTGATAATTAATAATGACAAACACATAATCAATTTTTAATTTGAGGGAACGTGAACTCCAGTAGGCCGAGGCTTTACCCCTATACCTACTTCGTCAAGAGGTCGTCACCCCAAATAATTCAAGGCCAGCAGAGTAGTCTCAGGGAACCCTAGTGTACACACTCCTTCTACTTGGATCACAACAAATAGAAGGAAGACCAAACATCGTATCAAGTATCGGAAATAATAATACATGTCGGCAGCTATACTAACCAAACATGACAACTTGTTCATCACCCTTATACTTGGATCACAACAAATATAGGAGCTTCATTTCCCTCATGTTACACTTTACGTGATTTAATATATTTTAATAATTAGTCGCGAGCACACAAACATATAATCAAACATACATTATACATTTTATTTTATGATCATAGGTTTTCCCAAGAAAAAAATATATCTCAAGAATATTCAATTGCAATATTAATATCATAATATTTTTCTCCCAAATTCAATCGCATTTACAATCATTATTAAAATAATAATATAACTTTCATCAAAATAATATTATAAATATTTCTCTTTCAACTAAATCGTATCAAATTTCGTTATCAAATAATAATATAAATTTTATCAAAATAGTAATTATAAATTCAAGTTTGACAAAAATAATAGTAAATATAATTTGAGAATATATAAAACATAACATCATATAAAATAATGTCATATAAAATCCTGCATCCTATTTAAATACATTAATTATCACTTAGCACATAATACTAACGGGATAGTCCTAATTAGATGGACATTGAGAATTACCTTGTCATGCGATCCTAGACAACGTACGCTCTTAATAATCTCTGTCTACGAATCTGTTGTTTACACGAGAAAATAATATATATCAATTTAATACCCCGATCAACCCATTCAAAATAAATAAATTAAATGACTCTTTTTTTATATATAATTTATTCAAAAAGGTAGTTTCAAAATTTTGTTATAAATATTAAAAGTATTATAAATGATTTTTAAAAGAAAAGGACAAAAGTTAACATAATAAAATTTAAAAGAAAAAGAAAATAGATAATATTTTATAATAAGGTTAAAGGAATAAAAAAAAAGAAAATAAGTGGGTAAAAAACCCACTTACCACGTAGAAAGAAAGAAGAGGGAGGGAAGAAGAGAGAGAGGGAGTAAGGAAGAAGGAAGAAGGTGAAGGTGCCGGCAGGCAGTGGCTCCGGTGGCCACCGTCGCACGCCGGTGGTATCCCGGTGACTGCCGTATCGCCGGAAAACTAAGGTCAGAAATTTTTTATTTTTATTTTTTATTTTTATTTTTTTTATCAAATACAAAATGTGTAATTTGGATTGAAATTGGTAAAATAATATTATAAAGAGATGAAATTACAAACCTTTAGTATCAAAATCTTGCCTTTTTTTATTAAATTTTAAGCAATTGCAAGATTGAGGAAGAGTTTGTAGGAGAAAAAGGAAGTGTGAGTAATAATGTGAATGAATTAAAGGTAATTGGTTTAATTTATAATAGGTAAGTGAGGTTAGTTATAAGATTTAGAGAGAGAAGTAGGAAGTTATTTGTTAATGGAGAGTTTTTTTATTACTATTTTTAAAATTTCTGAAATTTATTTATTTATTTATCTATTTATTATTATTATTATTATTATTATTATTATTTTTAAAAAATGACGGATGTTACACCAGTAATATTAAAAACACCCCTGTCAACCGAATATTATCAGTTCTTAACCAGAATAAGGTGAAAGTGCCGACGGTCAAAACTTTTGATGGATTCGATCCAGCTGAACATATGCGTCATACAGAGCCCATATGGCTATTAGCATTACTTGTGAGGCAATGTTGTGTACGTTCTTTCCTACGCTCTTTTAGGACTAGCCGTAAATTGGTATAATGCCCTTCTGCCCAGCAGTGATGACAGTTTCGTCACCCTTGAGTCTTTTTTTTTAATCACTTTGTGGCATCTAGAAGACAAAGAATGTCCAAATTCCATCTCATGTTCGTCTACAAAAAGAAGGAGAATCAGTCACGTCAAGATACAAAGATTCCATGAAGAAGTTCTATCAATCTTGGGGGAAATGATGCTGCCACAGTCCCTACATTGATTAATAGTGTGAACACCAAAACTGAAATGGAAGTTGCACTAATTTGACATCTCCACCTATGTCGAGGCCATGGATATTGTGCAGCAATTCATCGAGCTTTCAATATATGTACCCCTCTTGATTCGATAAAGAAGAAGGATAAACAAGTTGCCCAATCGTAGGAAAAAACACCTAACCCGAGATGAAAGCAAAAGGCCAATGCAAGCTTATTCAACATAAGAATCAAAAGAATTGAGAGATGGAGGAAATGACATGCGATTTAATAGAAGCCACAAAGATATATTCAACTCAATAAGGGACCAGCTGCCGAGTCCCCCAGGGTGTCCACATCATAGAACAGAAGAAATATGGATTTATGGTGCAAATACCATAAAGAACACGGGTATACTTTATCTCAATGCCATGAGCTAAAAAAATGCTAGATAAATTAGCTGATGAAGGGAAGTTAGTTCACATTTGGAGAAGATATGACAGTAAACCCCATGGTCGCTCTGATGATAACCACAAGAGAAGTGATAGACATTTTGGAAGGAACAAGGAACGGTATGAAGCCACGGAGGCATTATTCACATGGCATCAGGGGGATATTCAGAATATCATCCTAGAAACCGATCAGTACAGATAGCATTCACATGTTGAACAATATAAGCAACACCAAGAAGCGAATTATTGTAACACCCTATAATTAGGTTCAGTGTTAAAAAAAATTTTAAGGAAAAACATAAATCAAATCTAATTATTGGAGTGTTACCGCCACATCTATTTTTGATAAGAAATAAATGTAAGGCTCAACAAATATGTAACATAATTTTATATAATTTAATTACCAAATAATTCTTACAATTGAAAGTGAAATTTTAACCGACACATGACTATTAATAAAAACTAATTTTCTAGGTTAACCTAACTTCACGGACCCCACGCGATCAATAACCTGCAAAAAAATAAGAATGCAAAAAAACAAGGGAAAAACTCTCAAAATGAGAGAATTTGAGTAATTTCAACTCCATTCCGTAAAACAATTTAATTTGAAAAAAATAGTTTAAGAAACTAAATTATAATCGAGTTGAAAATAATTTTTTGAAAATAATATATACCTCAGTAAAAATCCATTTGTGAAAACAATATAATATCACATAAACCAATTAATTAATTTGATGGTTAATAATAACAACACATATATCCAGTAGGCCGAAACTTTATTCCTATACCTACTTTATCAAGAGGTCGTCACTCCAAACAGAGTAATCTCAGGTAACTCTAGTGTCGTAACACCCCCATAATTAGGTCCAATTTTTAAAAAAAATTTGAGAAAAAACATAAACTAAAGTTAATCATGAGAGCGTTACCACCACATCTATTCCTGATAAGGAATAAATGTAAGGCTAAACAATTATAAAATAATTTTATACAATTTAACAACTAAACAATTTTTACAACTGAAAGTGATATTTAAACTGGGACAGATTACTGATAAAAACTAATTTCTAGGTGAACCTCACTTCACGAACCCCACGCGATCAATAACTTGCGAAAATAAAAATGCAAGAAAAACAAGGGAAAAACTCCCAAAGTCAGGAAATTGAATGATTCTAACTCTATCTCGTAAAATAGTTAAGTTTGAAAAGAATTCAAGAAAACAAAATATAATTGAGTTGAAAATAATTTTGGAAAAAAAAAAATAAAGCTGAGTTAAAAAAATCAATTTATGAAAACAATATATTATCACATAAACCAATTAATTTATTTCATATTTAATAATGACTACACATATATCCAATTATTAATTTGAGGGAAAGAGAATGCCAGTAGGCCGAGGCTTTACCCCTATACCTACTTCATCAAGAGGTTATTACCCCAAATAATTCATCAAGGCCAGCAGAGTAATCTCAGGTAACCCTAGTGTGCACATTCCTTCTACTTGTATCACAACAAATAGAAGGAAAACCAAACATCGTATCAAGTAGCAGAAATAATAGTACCTTCGGCATCTATACTATCCAAACAGGGCAACATGTTCTTCACTCTTATACTTGGATCACAACAAATATAAAAGCTTCATTTTCCTCGTGTTACACTTTATGTGATTTAATATTTTTTTATAATTAGTCGCGAGCATTTAAACATATAGCCAAACATACATTATTTATTTTATTTTAGGATCATAAATTTTCCCAAGAAAAAAATATATTTTAATAATATTCAACTGTAATCTCATTTTCCAAATCACCATTTCAATATCAATTGGTGACAACACGAATTAATATCATAAATATTTTTCTCCAAAATTCAATTGCATTTAATATTAATATTAAAATTATATAACTTTCATCAAAATAATAATATTATAAATTAATTATGTAACAAGATAGTAGTAAATATCTTTTTGAAAAATAGAATATTAAGAAGTATAATTCATACTATCTAAACACATCAATTATTATTTAACACATAATATTAACGGGATAGCCCCTAATCAGATGGACATTGAGAATTACCTTATCAAACGAGCCTAGAATATAAATATACGCTCCTAGCAAACTTCCTTTACAAACTTAACGTTCGAAGTATTGTTTGTAATTTGTAGATAGAAAATGTTTAAAGATTGAAAAATACTATCAAGGTGAAAAAGAAATTGATAATAATAGATGTAATGAAAGACAACTGGTTGATGAGAGAAAAAAAATAAAAAGGAGAAGAAAGAAAATTAATATGGTGAATAATTTAAAGAGTAATTTGCTTAATTTATGATAGAGGAATAATGTTAGTTAGAATTAGAGGAAAGAATAGGAAGAATAATGGAGTTAAATGAGGAGTTAATTTAGGAAGTGCGGGAAGAAAGTTTAATTTTGAATTTTTTTGTTTTAAGTGTAAATGAGTTTTTCAAATTCAAGTTTATTTTTATATTAAAACTACTCCTAAATTTTTTGTGTTTTTTTAACCTCATTTTATTTTATTTAAAATTTTTTTTTTTAAAAACGGTGTTACTTAGGTTTTTTTCTAACAAACTTTTTTGTTTAAATGTGCAACTTAATTATTTATTATTTTTTTAATTTAATATTTTTTATTTTACATTTTCAATTATTTATTTTTTTTTATCATTCTATTTTTATTTTATTTAATTTATTTTTTTTGAAAATATTCCAGATATTACAAGTGTGCACACCCTCCTACTTAGATCACAACAAATAGAAGGAAAACCAAACATCGTATCAAGTATAAGAAATAATAATACCTGTCGGCAGGTATACTAACCGAACAGGACAACCTGTTCATCTCCCTTATACTTGGATCACAACAAATATAAGAGCTTCATTTTCCCTCTTATTTCACTTTACGTGGTTTAATATATTTAATAACAAGTCGTGAACACAAACATATAATCAAACATACATTATACATTTTATTTTAGGATCATAAATTTTGATAACAAAAATATATCTCAATAATAATCAATTGTAATCTCAATTTTCAAACCACCATTTTAATATCAATTGGTGGCAACAAGAATTAATATCATAAATATTTTTCTCACAAATTCAATCGCATTTAAAATCATTATTAAAGTAAGGAAAAAGTGTCAAAAAAAATACATAATAAATTTTTTTTTTTCCAATACCTAATAAAAAATTTTTTGCCAAAAACACCTAATAAAATTTTTTCTTTTCCAAAGAGTACCGAGTAACGTTTTCATTCAGTTGACCATTTAATATAACGGTTGACTAATTAAAATCGAAAATTTTTCGTCCTCATCTTCAATTTCTTTTTCAATTTAACTTCGATTTTGAGTAAAAAGTAGAGAAAGAAGACGGTGAGGAAATGCAACTGGAAAAGAAATTGAAGATGAGGAAGAAGAATTTTCGATTTTGGCTAGTCAACCGTTATATTTGACGGTCAACTGAAGGAAAACGTTAATTGGTACTCTTTGGAAAAGAAAAAATTTTGTTAGGTATTTTGTGACAAAACTTTTTTTATTAGGTACTTTTTGGAAAAAAAAATTTAATTAGGTACTTTTTTGACACTTTTCCCTTAAACTAATAATAAAAATTTTATCAAAATAATAATGTTATAAATTAAATAGGTAACAAAATATAGAAAATGTAATTTGAGAATTAAATATATAAAATATAATCTCATACAAAATAATATCATTCAAAATCACACATCCCAATTAAAACACGTTAATTATCATTTAGCACATAATACTAATAGAATAATTCTAATTGGATGGACATTGAGAATTACCTCTTGAAACAACATTAGAATATACATGTACGCTCCTATCAACTTTCACTAACAAACCTGACGTCTGAAATATAATTGTTATTTGTAAATTATATTTAAAATGTCTAAAGATTGAAAAATAATATAAGTGAGAAAAAGAAATTGCTAATGGACGTAAAGAAAAACAAATGGTTGATGAGAGAAAAAGAATAAAAAGGAAAAGGAACAAAATTTAAAGTAAAAATTGAATTAAAGAGTAAAATGGTTTACTTATAGTTTAAGATGTACTCCCTCCGTCCCATTGAATTTGAAGCATTTTCCATTTTGGTCTGTTCCACTTAATTTGCATCATTTCTATTTTAGGACAATGATTCATCACTTTTTTTTTTTTAATTTCATCCATACATTTTTAACTCTTTTTTAATTTAATCTACAAATTTATTCTATCTTTTCATTTATTACCATAATCTTAAAAATCCACTTGTTTCTCTTTGATGCAATTTTATCAGGACAGATGAGTAGTAGTTAATAGAATTAGACGGAACGGGCGGGAAGTAGTGGAGGAATAAAGAAGTTATATTAAGAAATGGGAGATGGAAAATTTAAAATGTTGAGAGTAACCGATCATTAGTTTTGGCAAATTAACTTTTTTTTCTTTTTGTTTTTTTTTTTAAATTAAAACCGTGCAACTTACTAATTGTTTCTTACATCATCTTGCAAATAATTAAAATATACTTTAAGATATTTTATGGCCTTTATAATAATAAATAGGCAAAATGTTAAAAAAATACCTAACATAAACCCAACTTTGCAAATAACTACCTTAAATAAAAAATTTTGCAAAAAACTACCTTACATAATACAATATTTTGCAAAAGACTACATTGTAACAGAATTAGGCGTTTGACCGGTAATTTTGACGTTGACCAGCACGTGCCAGTCACGTGTTACCCTTATTAACCTAATTCTCCTTTCTCCCAAATTCGCAGCACTCAATTCTGCTATCTTCCAGCCATTCTTCCTGAAGCTTTCACCTTCTCATTTCGGTCCCATCCAGCTCGTAAGATCAAGTTCATTGGAATTTCTAAGCAAATCCGGTATGTACTACTAATTAATTATGGTTTTGTTCTTCTTTGTTGCATCTTAGTTCGTTTTCAGATTTGCTTCCTCCTGCTGCGTTTTTTGTATTTGAAATTGTTGTTTCATATCTTTTAATTTGTAATTTGATTGTTGTTGTATCTGAATACTGTATTAGGGTTCTTAAAATTAGCTATATCAATCCGTAAGAATTAGCTAAGATGAAGAAATTGAGAATCCGTAAAAAAGCCATTGATTCGAAAAAGAAGCAGTGTGAGTTGTCAACTGAGGTGGGTAATGTAAGGGTAGATGATGTCTTGATTGAAAGTTCTGAGTTGGTTTTAGCAAATGTAGATGGTAATGCTGATGAGGTTGAGGATAGTAGTAGTGATGATGATTATACATGTGTTAATGAAGATGAATATGAGGATGATTCTGATTTGTTTGCGGAAAATGTAGTTTATGGTCTTGATGATGTGTTTATAGATGATGAGGAAATTAGGTTGATATTAGATAAGGAGGTTGATGAGCAAAACAACACAGACATGTACTTTAATGATGATGAACCGCAGTCTGATGATTATGATTTGAGTGCCTTGAATGATGATGAGGAAGGTATATGCAGCTATCCTACATTCAACCCTGAGGTTGATTTCAAGGGTAAGATTAATTTGTCTTTAGGCCTTAAGTTTCCTTCGACATATGTGTTTAGAAAAGCACTAAGGTACCATGCTATTGAATGTGGTTACAATTATTATTACCTGCATAATGGTACAAATAGGATCAGTGTGTATTGCTACAACAGATGCGATTGCATGAAATTGAAAGGTAGAATTGTGAACTGTGTTTGTGGGAAGGAGAAGAAGTGTTATTTTAAGGTTCATGCCGTGAAATTGAAAGATGAGGAGACAGTTCAAATAAGGAGTTATTTTCCAAACCACACATGTGGTCACCAACACCAAAATAAGAAAGTCACTGCTTTGTATTTAGCTGAGAAATACATAGATGATTGGAGGGACAATCCAACTTGGGAATTAAAGGCATTTAAGAAACGGGTTAATAGAGAGTTAGGTTGTGAAGTGAAGTATTCTAAGTGTTACATGGCTAAAAGAATTGCAATGAAAATGCTATATGGTGGTGCTAGTGAAGAGTATAGCAGGGTTTGGGATTATGCGGAAGCAATAAGGACGTTTAATCCAGGAAGCACAGCAATCGTTAAATGCATTGGAATAGACACACCCCCACCTTTGTTCCAAAGGATGTATATATGCTTGACAGCGTGTAAGGAGGGGTTTGTAGCTGGCTGTAGGCCTATTATAGGTGTTGATGGGGCACATCTGAAGGGAAAATTCCCTGGGGTTTTGTTGACTGCTGTTGGTAAAGATGGGAACAATAATATCTTTCCCATTGCATGGGCAGTGGTTGAAACTGAAAATGTAGAAACATGGATTTGGTTTCTAAATCTTCTGGTGGAAGACCTTAGGTCGGTAACTGCATCGAGTAGTTGGGTTCAAGCAGAAGGTGAAGCTTTCACCTTCATGAGCGATAGGCAAAAGGTAATTTCTTGTTAATACGTTTCTTGTTTCAATGCAGCAACGTATTAATGCATTAATGCAGCAACGTTTAGTGTTCAATGTTTAGTATGCAGCATGTATGCAAGAGAGCCATGTTTAGTGTTCATAAGTATGCAAGTGAGCCATGTATTAATGCAGCATGTTTAGTGTTCAATGTTGAACTGATCATCAAACACATCAGTTCATCAGTTCATCAGCAAACACACAGCAAATACTGATCATAATTGTACTATGTTGAATTTAGTTAATTGTACTATGTTGAATTAATTGTACTGATCATTGTTGTACTGATCATTCAGAATTGAACTGATCAGTTGTATCAGGATCCTTCGAACTGATCATGTGCAGCAATGGTCCTAAGTTCCTGAGTATGTTCAATGTTCAGCAAAACAATTCAATGTTCATAAGTATGCAGCATGTATTAATTCATTCATTTTAGTGTTCAATGTTGATTTTGAACTGATCATCAAGCACATCACCAACAGAATATGTACACAGCACATAATTTTAGTGTTCAATGTTCATAATTTTAGTGTTCAATGCAATTGAGCCTTGACTAATACACAGCACAGCACAGCAATTGAGCTGAAGTTTATTATGCACAGCAACCACAGAATATGTACCCTGTTTGAACTAAGTTCTTGAACTAGATGTAATCAAATCATTATTGGAATCAGTTGTACTGTGTGATTGAATCAATACCTACTGAAGTTGAATATGTGCAGCAAATGTGTTTGAATCAGTAATGTGTTTGAATCAACAAATTGAATCAGTATGCAGCAAATCATTAATTGTGTTGTGCAGCAATGTGTTTGAATCAGTAATGAACTGATCATGTGGAGCAAAAGTGAGCCTTGACTAATCAGTAATTGAACTAAAATCAGCCATTTCAGGTTGTGCAGCAATGTGTTTGAATCAGTAATGAACTGATCATGTGTTTGAATCAGGTTGTGCATCCTTGACTAATACACAGCACAGCACAGAAAACACCAACAATTACGCTAATATCCAAATCAAGACCAACAACAACAATTGGCACAGCACAGAACAAAAAACACCAACAGAAAAACACAGCACAGCACAGCCTTGACTAAAAAGTTAATTCATTCATTCATCATCATCATGTTACAATATCCAAATCAATGTTACAAAACACCAACAGAAATCTTGATTTTTACAAGAAACACCAACAGAAAACAAAACAAAAACCCTAATACAAAGCTTTTAATATGATTTCCATGCTCCCTCTCATTCATCCATTTCTTCTTAATCATTTTAATTTCTGAAAAAGCTTGTTCCTTTTCATGTTCCAAGCAAGATATCCTTGATGTCAAAATCTTGATTTCGGTTGCCAATTGTCGCTTTTCCTCCACAAGCTTGTTAGTGAGTTTTCTTTGCCAAACAGCCATTTCAGGTTCATCAACCCATTTAAACTTTTTGCAACCCCTCGATTTTGTATCATGATCATAAAAAACGCAAGTATTAAACCTTCTTCCAGGATTTTCCTTGGTCCATGAAACCCTCCTTGCAAAGGGAACTCCACACCCACATTTTTCAATTGAAGAATTTTCGCTTGAAGAACAAGAAGACATAGCTGATTAATTGGAAGAAAACGATGATCTTTGAATGAATTAGAGATTTAGGGTTCTTCGCTGCGAATTGAATGAAAGAAAGCTGTGAATTGAAACGAAGAAGATTTAGGGTTCTTCGCTGCGAAGAAGAAGGAATGAAAGCAGTACTTCGAATGCTCTGAATTGAAAAGAAGACGATTTTAAGTTAATAAAGGGACCACGTGCAAGGCACGTGATGGTCAACTGTTAAAAATGCCGGTCAAACGCCAAATTCCGTTACAAGGTACTCTTTTGCAAAAAAATGGATTATGTAAGGTAGTTTTTTGCAAAATTTTTTATTTAAGGTAGTTATTTGCAAAGTTGGGTTTATGTTAGGTAGTTTTTTAACATTTTGCCTAATAAATATAACCAATTAAATAATAACATAAAAATTAAGCACTTGAAATAAGTATCCCACACTCAAAATTTACTATACATGAATTACTTAATTAATTTATTTAACCTAGGTGCATTTTTATTTTACCTATTTTATCATATATAATTTAACCAATTTTAACTAAATTTGCCCAATTGATCTTAAACCTAAGTTACTGATACCACTTTGTAATACCCCTAAATTAGGTTCAAATTTAAAAAAAAAAACTTTAAAGGAAAAATATAAATCAAACCTAATCTTAAGAGCGTTACCGCCATATATATTTTTTATAAGAAATAAATGTAAGGCTAAATAAATATGTAAAATAATTATATACAATTTAAGTACTAAACAATTTTACAACTGAAAGTGAAATTTTAACCGAGACACAACTACTAATAAAAACTAATTTTCAAGGTGGACCTCACTCCACGAACCTCACGCGATCAATAACCTGCAAAAAAATAAGAATGCAAGAAAACAAAGATAAAAAATTCTCAAAATCAGAAAATGAAGTAATACCAACTTCATCCCTAAAACAATTTATTTTGATAAAAATCGTTTAAGTAAATAAATTATAATTGAGTTGAAAATAATTTTTTAAAATAATATATACATGAGTTAAGAGATTCATTTGTGAAACAACATAAAATCACATAAACCAATTAAATAATTTGATGGTTAATAATGACAACACATATATCTAATTATTAATTTGTGGGAATGAGAATGCGACGAGGAGCTTTATCCCTATACCTATTTTATCAAGAGGTCGTCACCCCAAATAATTAAAGGCCAGCAGAGTAGTCTTAGTTAACCCTAGTGTGCACACCCCTCCTACTTAGATCACAACAAATAAATGGAAGACTAAATATCGTATCAAGTATCAAAAATAATAATACATGTCGGCAGCAATATATACTAACCAAATAGGGCAACCTGTGTATCACTCTTATAGTTGGATCACAACAAATATAAGAGTTTCATTTTCCCTCTTGTTTCACTTTACGTGGTTTAATATATTTAATATTAACTTGTGAGCACACAAACATATAATCAAACATACGTTATACATTTTATTTTAGGATCATAAACTTTTCCAACAAAAATACATTTCAATAATATTCAATTGTAATCTCACTTTTCAAATCACCATTTTAATATCAATTGGTGGCAACATAAATTAATATCATAAATATTTTTCTCCCAAAATCATCTGCATTTAAGATCATTATTAAAATAATAATAAAAATTTTATCAAAATAATAATGTAATAAATTAAATAGGTAACAAAATATAGTAAATGTAATTTGAGAATTAAATATATAAAAGATAATATCATACCAATTAATAACATGCAAAATCACACATCTCAATCAAAATACATTAATTATCACTTAACACATAATGCTAACAATATAATTCTAATTTAATGGACATTGAGAATTACCTTTTGGCTCAACCCTAGAATATAAATGTACGCTTCTATCAACTTTCACTAACGAACCTGACGTCTGAAATATAATTGTTATTTGTAAATTGTAGAAAAATTGTCTAAAGATCGAAAAATAATATAAGTGAGAAAAAGAAATTGCTAATGGACGTAAAGAAAAACAAACGGTTGATGAGAAAAAAAGAATAAAAAGGAGAAGAAAGAAAATTCAAAGTAATGAATGAATTAAAGAGTAAAATGGTTTAATTTAGGAAAAAGTGTCAAAAAGTATCTATAAATTTTTTTTTTTCCAAAAAGTACCTAATAAAAAAAGTTTTGCCAAAAAATTCTAACACAATGTTTTTCTTCTCCAAAGAGTACCAAGTAACGTTTTCCTTCAGGTAATCGTTAAATATAACGGTTGACTGGTCAAATTCGAAAATTCATCTTCCTCATCTTCAATTTCTTTTTCAATTTAACTTCGATTTTGAGTAAAAAGTAAAGGAAGAAGACAGTGAGGAAATTATATATAATATACAATTAAATAATACGTACATTAATTAGAAAATATTCTTTTACATAACATCCACTACTACACTTATATATATGATCACATACGATCGAAAAGTAGTACTACTATTGATTGTACAAAATTACATTTAGTTTAACAAAAAATTTGATCTAAAGAACTTTGCCCATTGCACACGAACCTTATCTATTTCATCTTAGCTATATGTCCTTAATCTTGTAATATACTCCTTCAAAACAAATAATAAACAAAAACAAATTAAAATAAATACATTTATTAATGCAGGACATACAATAAGCTAATACCTCATATAATATACTCCTTCACACCAAATGTTTTAGGCTTATATATGACCAATTAAAATAATAATGTAATTGAAACTTATAATTGAAACGAAATTCACCACAAACATAAGACAAGTTAAAGAGAAACCATACAACTTTAATTGGCAGATGCTACTGACTACTATGTCAAGTTACTGACCAAACTCACTCCAAAGTTTTGGGGAAGTAAGTTTTGGACTCAGATGATTCTTTATGAAGTATAATCTGTATTGGTAGTAAATAAGCCAAGCACTTTGTAAAAAATCTTTGCAGTAGGGTTTTGTAGCATGGAAGAGCTAAACTACAATAAACAGTGCAGGCCTACAATAAACTACTATAAACTACAATGGAAGTAAATAAGCCAAGCACTTTGTAAAAAATCTTTGGACCATTTTATCAAACACTTTAACCAACAATTCTACATTTTAATGCTTCAAAACAAATTGTAAAAAAGTAAAAAAGAATGATAGTTAAAGAGAAATCATACCTTTAATTTGTGTTGAAAATTAGGTATTAATATAGAACAAGATTGGAATTGTTATGGGTCCAGCCCATTTATCCAATACTTGTATTGCTTTGGGTAATATTTTCCTTTTTTTGGGTTTTTATTAATGACCTATTTATATGGCTTCCAAGAGAAGCTTAAGGGTCAATTTTTACTTGGCTTAGAAGAACACACAAAAAAAAAAGGAAAAGGGAGGAGAAAAAGAGAGAAGAGTGTTCCCGTAGCTTTTAGGGCAGCCTTCAGAAAACTGCCGTTTGCCGGAAATTGCACCGTTGGATCGTCCCCAAAATTTGACAGCTTGTTCCTGACATCAAGGGCTTCATTTTGAACGGTGGAGATCGTCTTTTGAGCTTTGGTTTGGTCAGAATCGTCTTTGGACAGATTGCTGTATTTTTTGGTGATTTCACTCCTTTTGCTCTCCAATTCATCTCATATTGTTCTTGGTTGTTGTTGGTGGGTGTGTGAACCTTTGTGTACTGTTTTGAGGTTCTTTTTCCCTCAATTTGTCAATAAGAGAAGTTAGTTCTCAAGAGGTCCCGTGGTTTTATCCTTCACATCGAAGGGGTTTTCCACGTATAACTTGTGTGTGTTGATTTTCATTGTTTGCACTTGTTATCTTGGTGATTTGGCACTGCTTTGTTGCTGTTTTGGTACCAATATATTGCTGATTTTATTTTGGTTATTTGGTTTTGTGATAATTTGGGTTGATTTGTTTGGATTATTATTTGTTGTCTTGTTAGTGTGACTTTGTGGGTGTCGTAGTGACTCCATCCGATCCTTACAACTTGGTATCAGAGCCGGATTATATTTTGTCACAGTATGGAGTCGAGTAGTAGTAGTTCGATGGTTAAATTGACATCAACAAATTATTCTATTTGGAGACCTATGATGGAAGACATGTTGTTTTGCAAAGACTTGTATGACCCACTTGAAACTGTCACCAATTCGGATGGTAATGTTATCAAACCATCTAAACCAGATAAAATGGATGAAAAAGATTGGGTAAAGTTGAAAAGAAAGACTTTAGGGACGATTAGACAATAGGTCGATATTAGCATATTCAATCATGTGTCACAAGAGTCCGACCCATATGATTTGTGGAAGAAGTTGGAAGGTTTGTATGAGTGGAAGACTGCTCATAATAAAGCTTCGTTGATCAAAAGACTTGTTAATTTGAAATTGAAAGGTGGAAAGTCTGTTTCTGAGCATCTTAGTGACTTTCAAGATATTATTAACAAGTTGACTACTATGAAGGTTGTTCTTGATGATGAATTGCAGGCTTTGTTCTTGTTGAGTTCTTTGCCAGATAGTTGGGAGACCTTGGTTGTGACTATTAGTAACTCTGCTCCCGATGGTGTGTTATCTTTGGATGTGATCAAAGATAGCATGTTCAATGAAGAAATTAGAAGAAAGGAGATGGGAGTTGACAATTCACATGCTCTTGTTGTTGAGAATAGAGGAAGAGGCAAGAGTAGGGGTCCCAAAGGCCGTAATAACTCAAAGGAAAGATCCAAGTCCAATGATGGAAGGATTACTTGCCACTACTGCAAGAAGCCTGGTCATATCAAGAAGTATTGTTTTCGTCTGAAGAAAGAACAGAGAAAAAAAAATGATTCACAGAAAGAGGGGGATGATAATACTGCAGCAACAGCTTCTAAAAGTGATGATGAGGTCACTTTGATTTGTGCAACTAGTGAGTGCCATCATGTTGATAGTTCTGACACTGAGTGGCTTGTAGATACAGGGGCTTCATACCATTGTGTTCCCAAGAGAGAGTACTTCATGAACTACAAAGCTGGTGACTTTGGTAGTGTGAAGATGGGGAATCAGAGCTCAGCAAGCATTGTTGGGTTAGGTGATATTCGTGTGAAGACAAGTGTTGGGTGCATGCTTACATTGAAGAATGTGTGCCATATTCCTGATCTACGCATTAATCTTTTGTCTGCAAATATCCTTGATCAAGAAGGCTTCCGACATACTTTTGGTGATGGTAAGTGGAAGTTGTCTAAGGGTTCAATGACAGTTACTCGAGGCGAGTTGTGTTCCTCTTTGTATAAGACATACTTGAGTGTATGTTCTGGTGAGTTGAATGTAGTTGAAGAAAAGAACTCTCCTAATCTGTGGCATCGAAGATTGGGACACATGAGTGATAAGGGCTTGAAACTTTTAGCAGGTAAAACGTTGATTCCTATTGATAAAACTGTCTCTTTTGACCCTTGTGATCATTGTTTGGCAGGAAAGCTGCGCAGAGCTTCCTTTTCTCGGAAGTCTACTAGAAAGCAAGTCAAGTTGGAGTTAGTACACTCCGATGTTTGTGGTCCCATTGAAGTTGAATCTCTTGGTGGCAATAGATATTTTGTAACTTTCATTGATGATGCTACTCGAAGAACTTGGGTGTATATGTTGAAGAAAAAAAGCCAAGTGTTCGAGGTCTTTCAGAAATTTCATGCCATGGTAGAAAGGGAGACAGAAAGAAAGCTGAAGTGTCATCGAACTGACAATGGTGGTGAGTATACTTCAAAAGAGTTCAAGTATTATTGCTCACAGCATGGCATTAGACATGAGAAGACAGTGCTCGGTACACCTCAACACAATAGAGTTGCAGAAAGGATGAACAGAACCATTGTGGAGAAAGTGAGATGTATGCTTAGAATGTCTGATCTTCCTAAGACATTCTGGGCTGAAGCAGTTCAGTGTGCCGTGTATTTGATCAACCGTTCTCCATCAATTCCTCTTGATCTTGACATTCCTATGAGAGCATGGAAAGGGTGTGCTCCTTCATATTCACACTTGAGAGTCTTTGGATGCAAGGCATTCATGCATGTGCCGAAAGATCAGAGATCGAAGCTTGATTCGAAGACTAACCCATGTGTTTTTGTTGGCTATGGTGATGAAGAGTATGGTTTCAGACTATATGATCCTGAAAAGAAGAAGGTTGTGAGAAGCAGAGATGTAGTATTCTTTGAGCACGAGAAGGGTGCAGATCTTCTTAGTACAAGGTGTACTTCTACTTCAGAGTTGTATTTTGATACTACTAATGATGTTTCTTCTCCTACACCTCCTGTTAACCAGCCAGCTGATGAGAATATTGAGGAGATTCATGATGATGTTGGTGAGGTACAACCTGATGGTGATGTACCAGTTCATGATGAAGATGATGGTGTTGATCTTGAGGAGCATTCATCAGATGAGGAAGAAGTACATGATGTACAGGTTCATGAGCAGGGGGAGCATCCTACCCCTCAAGTTGAGGATACACAAGTTCGAAGGTCAACCAGAGAGCATAAGCCTTCAACTAGGTATCCAAGCTCAGAGTTCATTCTACTCACAGAAGATGGAGAGCCAGAAAACTATCAAGAAGTGTTGTCTCTTGAAGAGAAAGATCTGTGGCTCGATGCAATGAAGGAAGAAATGAAATCTTTACAGAAAAATGAAACTTATGAGCTAGTGGAGCCTCCCAAGGGCAAGAAAGTCTTGAAAAACAGATGGGTTTTCAAGAACAAGAAAGATGGTGAGAAGATAGTGAAGCGCAAAGCTAGATTGGTGGTCAAGGGATGCAATCAGAAAAAGGGCATTGACTTTGATGAGATCTTTTCTCCTGTTGTCAAAATGACTTCTATCAGAACTGTTCTGGGAATAGCTGCAAGTCTTGATCTTGAGTTGGAGCAGCTTGATGTTAAAACTGCTTTTTTACATGGTGACTTGCATGAAGAAATCTACATGGAGCAACCTGAAGGATTTAAAGAGAAAGGGAAAGAAAAGTTTGTCTGCAAACTAAAGAAGAGTCTTTATGGGCTTAAACAGGCACCAAGGCAATGTTACAAGAAATTTGATTCTTTTATGACAAGCAATGGTTATAAACGAACTATGGCAGATCCTTGCGTGTTTTTCAGAAAATTCCCTGGAGGTAACTTCATCATCCTTCTTTTATATGTAGATGATATACTGATAGTTGGACAAGATGCATGCATGATTCAAAATTTAAAGAAAGACTTGTCCAAGTCATTTGACATGAAAGACTTGGGTCCTGCAAAGCAAATCTTAGGCATGGAGATTGCTCGTGATAGGAAGGCTGGAAAATTGTGGCTTTCACAAGAGAAGTATATTGAACGGGTGCTTGAAAAGTTCAATATGAAGCACGCCAAGCCTGTTAGTACACCACTTGCAACACATTTCAAACTAAGCAAGAAAGCTTGTCCTACAACAGAGAAGGAGAAAGAAAGTATGTCATCCATTCCTTACTCTTCTGCTGTTGGTTCTTTGATGTATGCTATGGTGTGTACTAGGCCAGATATTGCACATTCTGTTGGTTTAGTGAGCATATACTTATCCAATCCGAGTAAGGCTCATTGGGAAGCAGTGAAGTGGATCTTCAGATACTTGCGAGGCACTTCCAAGTTGAGTTTGTGTTATGGAAGTGGCAAACCTTTACTTGAAGGATATACAGATGCTGACATGGCAGGTGATCTTGATAACAGAAAGTCTACCTCAGGTTATGTGTTTACATTTTCAGGGGGAGCCATCTCATGGCAATCCAAGCTACAAAAATGTGTAGCGTTGTCAACAACTGAGGCAGAGTACATTGCAGCTGTGGAAGCAGGCAAAGAGATGCTATGGCTTAAAAGGTTTCTTCGAGAGTTGGGTTTGGAGCAAGGTGAGTATGTAGTACTTTGTGATAGTCAAAGTGCTATGGATTTGAGCAAGAATGCTATGTACCATGCTCGGACCAAGCATATTGATGTTAGATATCATTGGTTACGAGATGTGATTGAAGAAAGGCATTTGAAGCTGAAGAAAGTCCACACTGATAAGAATGGTGCAGATATGCTTACAAAAGTGGTTCTCGGGAGCAAGCTTGATGTTTGTAGCAAGCTTGTGGGAATGAGCTTCAAGTGATTATTAAAGCATGTTGGTCTTCCCCGTGTTGGGCTGGAGGGGGAGATTGTTATGGGTCCAGCCTATTTATCCAATACTTGTATTGCTTTGGGTAATATTTTCCTTTTTTTGGGTTTTTATTAATGACCTATTTATATGGCTTCCAAGAGAAGCTTAAGGGTCAATTTTTACTTGGCTTAGAAGAACACACAAAAAAAAAGGAAAAGGGAGGAGAAAAAGAGAGAAGAGTGTTCCCGTAGCTTTTAGGGCAGCCTTCAGAAAACTGCCGTTTGCCGGAAATTGCACCGTTGGATCGTCCCCAAATTTTGACAGCTTGTTCCTGACATCAAGGGCTTTATTTTGAACGGTGGAGATCGTCTTTTGAGCTTTGGTTTGGTCAGAATCGTCTTTGGACAGATTGCTGTATTTTTTGGTGATTTCACTCCTTTTGCTCTCCAATTCATCTCATATTGTTCTTGGTTGTTGTTGGTGGGTGTGTGAACCTTTGTGTACTGTTTTGAGGTTCTTTTTCCCTCAATTTGTCAATAAGAGAAGTTAGTTCTCAAGAGGTCCCGTGGTTTTATCCTTCACATCGAAGGGGTTTTCCACGTATAACTTGTGCGTGTTGATTTTGATTGTTTGCACTTGTTATCTTGGTGATTTGGCACTGCTTTGTTGCTGTTTTGGACCAATATATTGCTGATTTTATTTTGGTTATTTGGTTTTGTGATAATTTGGGTTGATTTGTTTGGATTATTATTTGTTGTCTTGTTAGTGTGACTTTGTGGGTGTCGTAGTGACTCCATCCGATCCTTACAGGAATATGCAACTGTTATTTTGCCCCTGAAATGAACGAACAAAAACATCAAAACACAGCAGCTCTAATTCGTGCAAGAACAAGCAAACAAGAACAAAAGAAAGACACACCAATCGAAAGAAACCTGATGCTGGTCTGATTAAACGATGATGCTCGTCTTCCTTTATCCGCTGATGAAACGAGGATGCTGGAATTATTTCATCTTGTTCGACTTCCTTTATCTGCTAATTCGTCTGCCTTTATCTAAAATTCAGTAGAAAAAATGTATACAACAAAACACAACGGTTACTCTAATACATCACAAGAAACCCACTAATTTACGATTTACCCAACAAACCCAATTAATTTGCCCAAACGTTAATACTAAACAAGTTTCAAAGTTCACACCATTTACACAACAAATTTCAAAAACCCACCCAGAAATCTGGAAAAAAGTGTAGTTTTTGCAATTAATTTGGATAATACTAAGAAAAAAAAAGTAATAATAAGAATAAGAAAAACAGCAACAGAAATATGGGTTGAAAATGAAGTTGTTACCTTCAAGAAATGGGATGATTTGCAGTTGTTGATGTAGAGTGTAGATGCTGCTGGTAATGGGTGGGTTACCGGGTTGTCTCTGAAGCAACAAATGAATAGTTGGGTTGAATCTGCTGATGAATGATTTTGTTTAAATGGAGTTGAAAAAAGAAAAATTCCTATTACAAGGCTCACTTAAAAATATTTTTTAATATGGTATTTATGTCATTAAGGTATTTTAATTTTAGTTTGGAGTCTTTAAAGTTTATCGTAAACCAAAAGAATAGTAAGTGTAAGTAGAATTAGAAAATAAAACAATATATGCTCTAGTACTCACTAAAACTTATTTTCTAAAAGTTTTTATAAAATAAAGAAATTTAACCAAATTTATCTAATCTGATTTGGAAACTAAACAAAAATTTGACCGACAAAATAATTGATACACACATCATATAACATGTGATATATAGAATTAATTATGCTATAATGATATAGATACAAAATCGCAACAATGAATTAAAAGTCAGCTTTCTCCTTTAAATATGTCTAAAAATATCATTTAATTAAATGGGTTAGGAAAATTTAGAAAAAAACATTAGGATTGCATGGGTGAAATATTTAAGATGACGTTAAGCAGTTCACTTATTTATCTACTTTATTAAAAAAAGTTATTCCCAATAAAAACGATAAAAATCTGACAAAAATATCAATTATAATTTATCTACTTTATGAGAAGCGTGCACCAATTGTAAGGATAATTTTGAGTTTACCAATAGAATACTAAGAATTTTTTTGAATTGACGAGACAGAGTTAAAATTGTTATTAACAAATCTTTCTAAAAATAAATCAACGTCAAAGAATAATTTTATATCCAAATGTTCATTAAAGTTTTTCTTCTTTAGTTATTAATGTTAGTTTACTTATATTGATCCAAGTGTCAAATACATCAAGTATTTGTAGCTAGCTATAGGAATATAAAGAGAAGCAATTTTCACTTTTTTCATCGCAAATCCAAGATACTTTCAAATATATTATTCAATCCCTCAAAAAAAAAAAATTCCAACAATTGTTTTAGCTCATATTGAGGTTTGGAAGTTCCAAACCAAAAATAAAGTAGCTTGGTGTTAAACATTACCCACATGAACACTACTTTGGGAAATTTTTTTTAATAAACACCAAAACGGGAATTTTTTTCTTTATTAACACGACATAGGCAAATCATTTTATTTGTATCTTATATCTCAATAAAAGATACAAATAGGAGGTTACTAATGAGACTTTTTTTTATTAGAGTTACTTAAATAAGAACAAGAGTTGACTTGGGATGAGCAAACAAGAGTTGACTTGCATGAGTTAAACTTCTCTACGGACCTGACTAGGGATAGGAGTAGTTGGTGACACCATATCCATGTCTTAGACTACTGATGCCCGCTTAGCTTACCTTTTAGTGTTCGTAACCTCTTGCTCTTATCGTTTCCTTTCTATTAGTTCTTTGTTTTCTTTTTTAGTGGCTCTTTTTTTATAGGCCTTTAAGTTATTTTGCACGTGTAATCACGTCTCTTTATCTTCCTCAAGCCGGGGGACTCCTTGGCCGCGCTCTCCTTTTATGGGTATGAGTTGCCGCCGTCTTTCCCTCTCCAGACCCTGGCCTTAGTTCTCTATGAGTGGGATATACTGGGTATGATGATGATGATGATGATGATGATAATGACTTAAATAAGAACAAGAGATCTGTTAACAAGGTTCAGCTATCAATATCCTACTCCCCGCCTATAGGTTCTCTGCCAAGACTTATGATTAAACGCCTTTTATCAATGAACTTTAGATAACTTAGAAGATCTCTCTATTTTCTCTCACAACGTTCTTTCTCTTGAAGAACGTCTAACAAGTTCCCTTAATAAACTATCTAAACTCAATCTCACAAAAGAGAAAACAAAATGATTACTTTAAAAAGTATTCCAAGTTTTTGGCGTAGATGATAACTAAAATTCTAACTCTCTTTTACTCTAAATCCTATTACAAATGTGGGAGTTAGATGAACTAAATTTACAACGCTTTTTGAATATTAAATCTCAAAGTAAGTAAAAAGCTAATTTGTAAATAGTGTTGCAATCTCTTAATTCTTGAATGAAGCCTCTAATATATATGTTACACCCTAAAATAGCCGTACAAACCAAAGAAATTTTATCCTATAATTTTGCCAATCTGGTCAAACTAAATAAGTCTTCAAAACCTTAAGCAGCAAGTAAAATCCGACGCTCCACTAATAATTATTCAATACACGTTTTTGATACTATTTTTAGCTCTTTCAATTCTTTGATATGCTGTCACGTTAGTACTCATGCCAAGCATTGAACATTAAATAATTCAATCAAAAAGAACCAAAAAACATAAGTCACATAAAGATCCTAGATTTAAGTTTGATTTGAATTATTCTTCTTATATTTTAGGTGAGCTAAAAAATAACTCCATACTTATAGGAAAACCTATAATTAGTATTAACTTGTTTACCAAGTAAATTACTCATTCAAATAAACAAGTTATAAGTCGTGTAAGAACATACAATTACCTATTAAAACAAACGTCTAAATTTAAACTAAATTTAACCTTATCTTATAAAGACAATTTAACTTAAGTCAACTTATTTCAAACTTAATTCAACATGTTTTGGACTTAAAATATTTATCAATGAATCACCTTATATCTAATATGATTTTGAACCTATTAAACAACTAAATATAATTACTTAATTTATTTGTTTAATTTAATATGTGTTTTGAATATCATCTCTTAAAGGAGTTGAGTCTTCAATCTCTCCCTTTATGAAAGTCAAAACCATATTTTCCTAAATCATATTACTAGGTTATCACTAGGTGAACATAAATTAAAAAACATGATAAGAACAAATACTTAGATATTTTATAAACCATGTTAAGTTATTATTAAGAAAAAATTTCAGAAATTTCAAGACTTTGAAATCTGTTTTAAACTAGAATAGTGAACATGATATAACATAAGTATAAACCAATAACAATACATGCATGGATTTCAATATAATAAACCATTATTTAAAATAACAACCAATCAAATGACCAACCGTCATTCATGCAAAGATACAATTTGTTAATATTCTAAGATCATATCACCAATAATATATCATGATCATCAATAAGCATATGAACAATAATCAAGCATGAACATGAATATGAACATGAAATAGCATGAATATGATGAACATGAACAATAATAAGAAATATGATGAACATGAACAATAATAAGAAACCAAGCATAAGCAGTCAAGCAATATGCAACAAAATAAATTTAAACTATTACAAACCAAAATATTCTCCCCCGTTTTGACTTTCACAAAAAGAAACAGGGATTAACAATGTTTGAGATTGCATTTGTTCAAAAACCAAATTGTTTGCCGAAAGGAAAATATTGCTCATCAAACCAACATCTAAAAAAAATTACTTCTTGTAGTCTTCCTTTTCTTGGAAGCCTTCGGTTTACTAGGGGAAGAAGTTGTCATAGCAGCTTAGGGTGTAGGTTCTTCAGATGGTGGTGGTGGTGCTTGTTTGATTGGAGTAGCAAGCTCCTCGTCTTTCTTCTTCTTCTCCTCCTCCTCCTCCTCCTCCTCCTCCTCTTCTTCAACCAAATGCTCAGCCTCATCCTTGGTGACCTCCTCCTTCTTTTCTTCAGTCACTCCTTTATTTATCTCCTCTTCCACGACCATATCCTTAACGACAATGCCTTTCATTTCTTTCATGAAAGTGTCTAACATAAAAGTCAGAGTAGACACTTTATTGTGTAAAACAAAAATGAACTTTTTCATTTCACTGACCTCGTAGTTAAGAGACTGGAGGCGAGAATGAGTGATGTGTTCTTTAAGCTGTGGTTCAAGATGAGTAAGCTTATTTCCATGGATCTTTTGGAGATCCTCTTTCTCAAATATGATAAGTGTGAGTATAACTCATACTTACCATTAACTTTGAATAAGCCAAGGGCAGGGGAGAACATTGTTAGAGAGGGATTGAGGAACAGAATAATCCACTTCCTCTAAATAAGAGAGCAAATTAAAATGCTCAAAGACCAATGTCAATAGATTAGCATAGGAAAGAGCACTATTTCGTAGAGGGAAGTACAGAAGCACATGGTTGAAATGATAAGGGAGGCATAATCAATTGTTTTTACAAAAGCAACCTTCCACATGAGAATAAGGTATGCATCTGTGACAAGTTCTCAAGAAGAGTTTCGAAAAAAACAGTCTTAACAAGGACGGTATGCAGTAACTTTCCACACAAATTCAAACCATTATGGGTAAGTTGTTTTGTTGGATAAAAATAAGAATGGGAGGCTAAGAAAAACATGTATTTAGCATTTTGAAGAGCCACGAAATTTGGAGTGGAATCTTCCATATCAAATGAGAATTTAAGCAAATCATTGATTAGGGTTTTAGAGATAACAATCTCTTGGCCTTTAACAAAACTCCTTAAGGCCGAAAACTCATCAACAGTTATGAAAGACTAATTGCAATAGAAGATTTTAACGAGAATTGGATAAGTAATTGAACCTGGATCTAACAACTTTCCAGGAGTTGTTTGAATGAAAGAAGACACAACATCAAAATCTTCGAACAAGAAGAAGTTGTAATCAAGAATATCAACAAAAGATAATGAACGATGTTTGAAAATATCGATCCATCTTCCAAAAGCAGTATGATTTTCAAACTAATTTTTTAGCACCTCTAAAGAAGCAAGATGTGAAGGAATTGTTGGGTTCAGAGTTTCAAGCCTTGGGGATTTTGAGGATTCACCCTTTTCAGATTGATGGAAAAACGAGTAAGCTTTCGTTTGGGAGCCATTGATGAAATCTTGAAAGGGAAAGGAAGATTTCTTGAAGGAGATGAAAGAAATATAAAATTGAAAATGAGTGGAGAAAAGGATGGTTCAAAGGGGTTAAAAACAAAATCAAGTAAAATGGATTTGACATACAAAAGGTGTGATTTGATAACTTAGAGAATGCAATTATGATAACTATTAAGATTTTGACCGGGTTTTGGGTGAAAGAATGATGTGAGGGGGATGAATATGTATAGTAATCATAAACCTAATTAAAATCTAGTTAACATAGGACAAGTTCATGAACTAGAAGTTAAGATGTGGATGACGTCCAATTTTTGTATTCCAAGCACACAAATTTAATTTAAGAAAATTAAATATCCTTTATTAATTAAAGGTATTTAATTCTAAATCCTAATTTTATTTTTTATATATTTAACATATATTTTTAAGAAATTGAAATTTACTTTTCAACCCTTAAATATACGTACGTTAATCAAACAAGGGCACATATATTTTTCATGCAATCACAAATTTTACATTTAAACTAATCATGCAAATGACTAGAATAATGAATTGAAATACTCCCCCTAAATACATACTTAGTATTTATTTTACCCTTACTCCCCCTAAGTTCACGCAACTTCATTTAACATTTCAAGTTTCATACGATATATGCAAAACGATTAGGACTTAAAGGTTTTGTAAATATATCAGCTAATTGATTTTTTATAGGAATAAAAGATAAAGTAATATTATCTTTTCAACATGATCACGTATGAAATGGTGACATACCTCAATGTGTTTTATACGTGAATGTTGTATTAAATTTTTAATAATACAAATTGCACTTTATCACATTTAATTGGAATACCTTTGAGATCAACTCCAAGATCTCGAAACTGTTGTGCGATCCATAAAATTTGAGAACAACATGCACCAGCTGCTATATATTCCGCTTTTGTTGTAGATAAAGCCACTTAATTTTGCTTTTTAGAATACCATGAAATCAATGATGATCCCAAGAATTGACATGATCCTGAAATGCTCTTTCTATCCACCATATGAACAGCATAATTCGCATCTAAAAAACAAATCAAAGCATAGTTTCCAAAACTAGGGTACCATAGACCAAAGTCTTTAGTCCCATGTAAATATCTAAAGATTCTCTTAACAGCTGTTAAATGATTCTTTTGGGTTAGCGTTAAAACAAGCACATAAATAAACATTAAACATTATATTCGGACGGCTAGCTGTTAAATACAATAAAAAACCAAGCATACCACTTTAAGACTTTTGATCAACACTCTTACCATTTATATCTTGATTTAGACTTAATGTTGCACTCATAGGCGTATAAGCACTTTTGCATTGATCTGTATTGTACTTCTTTAAAAGATCTCTAACATATTTACTTTGACAAATGATAAGTGAAATTATTTGCACTCATTTGTGTTAATTTCATACTCCTTATGTGATCTCTTAGTGAGTTTTAGGTAGTATTATAGGTGATATTTGACATTTTCGTTTCATATACTCAATAATGTGTTTTATGTAATTTTTGAGGCGAAATCGAAGTTTTATTAGATTCGAGAGTGATAAGAGGGTGAATGTCTGGAGAAATGGCTTAAGACCTCTAAAAGAAGTGAAGAGATCGATCCAAACAAGCTTCAAAGGGAAGAAACGAGTCGTAGCTAAACCACGCCTTAAAGCCACAACTCGTCGCTCAACACTGTTGTCCAAAACAATAGCGATGAATCTTCGCTTCAGATGCCACGACTCGTCGCATACACTCTGATCTCAGCACTATAGTCCAGTGCCAAAGCCACGACTCGTCACCTAATTCCACGACTTGTCGCGTGGTGCCACGACTCGTCGCTTTTGTGCCACGACTCGTTGCATACATTCGGATCTGAGGAATGAATTCTAAAGACTGAGCGACGACTCGTCCTCAATATTGCGACGTCTCGTCGCCAACTCACTGAAGTCACATAATCCAAGCAGTAGCAAAGCGACGACTCGTCGCCTATGATGTCACGAGTCGTCGCCGCATTCGAGCGGTTATTTTTGCTGCCATTTGTTATTACAACAGTTGTTTTATTACTGGAAAGGAGTTTTTATCAGTTTTTAGGGTAGTTTTTAATTAATTTATGCAGATATTTATTTTTGCTTTAAGTTTTTGTTGCAAAACCTTGTTGTTACATGAATTCCTTTTGCAATTTACATTATCATTCTTCGCAATTAGTAAGTTTTCTTTGTTAATTGCTTTATCATTTATCTCTTGCATCGAAATCATTCATCATTTTATGTTTAGTATTTCTCTTAAGCCATCATTTATTATGAATTACATATTTACTATCATGTTTAGTGAGTAATCTTCTTCTCTAGGTTTAGGGTATAATCTCTAATTCGAAACATGGGATGACATTTTATCGATTGATTGTGTAAATTTAGGTCTATAATTAAACCTATGCTTAATGAATCTTGGTTTAAACATCTTTATTAACCTTTTCAATAAAACGGAAGTTTGAGATTAGGATTAATTTAGGATTGAGATATATTTAAGTTAAATTCCTACTAGTTTAGCCAATAAAACGAAAGTTTGAGGATTAACACTAGTTTGGTCTTAAATCGATATGAATTAATAGAGCGGAAGCTTGAGGTTAATTAGATCACATTTAATCATACAATCATGAGAGTGATCGACTCCCGTGTTAGAGTTAGGTGATGCCCGACACCCTAGAGCTTGTCATATCATATTCATCTTCATATTAATCATCGTTTTAGCTTTAGTTTTTGCATTGTAGTATTAGTTTCTCAACGAAATTATTTCTTGATCCGTATCTTGTAGTCATAAAACAAACAAATTGATTAACTCGCCTCCTTGTTTTTGACCGGCGACTACACGTCAACCGTGCGCTTGCGGTTATTAAAATTTGCACCTATCAACAAATAAATATGTCATCTTTCTTTTGCTTTATTTGTAGTCCAAGAAATAATGTTAAGTCTCCAATCATGTTCATTCTAATTCTTTGCACATGATCTCAGAAAATTCCTTGCATAAAGAATCATTAGTAGCTCCAAACAACATATCATCAACATATAATTGAACAACAAGAATATCTTTTTCTTTAGTCTTAATAAAAAATGTTTTATCAATTTTACCTCGTTAAAAGTTATTCTCAAGCAAATGTGAGCTAAATCTGTCAAGCCAAGCCCTTGGAGTTTGTTTCAAACCATATAATGCTTTGTTTAGTTTAAACAAATGATTAGGCAAATTCGGATTTTCAAAACTAGGTAGTTGTTTAACATATACTTCCTCTTGTAAGTAGCCATTTAAGAAAACACATTTAACATCCATTTGATATAATTTTATCTTCATATATAAAGCAAAAGCAATCCTAATTCGAATAGATGCTAACCTTGCTACGGGAGCAAAAGTTTCGTCATAATCAATACCTTCCTCTTGATTATAGCCTTGAGCTACTAGCCTTGCTTTGTTCCTTATGATCTTTCCATCCTCATTGAGCTTGTTGAGAAAGACCCATCTAGTTCCAATAATAGTACGATCTGGTGGTCCTTCAACTAGATCCCAAACTTTATTTCTTTCGATATCATTTAATTCACTTTGCATTGCAATGATCCACTCTAGTTCTTGTATTGCTTATTTTATATCCTTTGGTTCTACAAGAAAAATAAAAGTAGAAAATACACATAAATTTTTAAGATAGGATCGAGTTTGAGTACCTTTATTTGGAACACTTATGATGTTTTCTGGAGGTTGTTGAGATGACAATTTGAACCTTCTTCTTACTATGGAGGGTGTGTGTTCATTTAGAGAATTGGTTCCTACTTCCTTCGGGGATTCTTTAGTTGGAGTATTTAAATCAGTATGTTCAGGAGCTTTTTCCAGGTCTTGAGGCAGGGTCGTCTCAAGATTAGGCTGTGAGTCTTCAATGCGCTCAACCTGTTTTTCTTCAACCTTGTCAAGACTTTGTATAGGATCTTGCATATTCTTCTTTTTATCTTCATTATGATCATTGGCATCTAATTCATCATCACTTACATCATCAAAATGTTTGTTAAGGTTTAACTCTTTAAAACCTTCACTTAATATTCCATTGTCAGATTCTTCAAACACCACATGTATGCTTTTCTCAACCATACTTGTTCGCTTATTTAGCACTCTATAAGCCTTACTATTTAATAAGTATCCCAAAAATATACCTTCATCACTTCTAGCATCAAACTTACCTAGATTATCCTTACCATTATTATGGATAAAACAATTACAATCAAATGGTCTAAGGTAAGCTATATTTGGTTTTCTACCTTTAAATAATTCGTAGGGGGTTTTCTTAAGTATAGATCTAATGAGACACCTATTTAAGACATAGTTTTCTGTATTAATTGCCTCGGCCCAATAATATTTGGCTAATTCATTTTCTATGAGCATACTCCTAGCCATTTCTTCTAAAGTGCGATTTTTCCTTTTAACCACACCATTTTATTGTGGTGTCCTGGGAGCTTAAAATTTATAGGTTATACCGTATTTTTCACAAAAAGAATCAAAGCCTAGTTGATCAAACTCTCTCCCATGATTACTTCTATCCGAAACTATTGGAAGATTCAACTGAGTTTGCAATTCTTTACCACGTCTTGAAAACGGTTTCAAGGCTTCACCTTTATACTTAAAAAAATCAACCCACTTAAATCTAGAATAATCATCAACAGTTACTAAAATATAAGATTTACCTCATATGCTCCTTACACGCATTGGACCACATGGATCAGTATGTAGAAGTTCACGAGGTTTTGAAGTACTTACCATTTTTTCTTCGGTTTAAATGAACTTCTTACTTGTTTACCTCTAATGCAAGCATCACATGAAGGATTTTGCTTGTAGTCAAGAGCTAGAAGTCCCTTAACTAGATCTTTACATACTAACTCATGCATGGTGTGCGTATTGATATGACCAAGCCTTCTATGCCATAGCTTTGGATCATCCATTATAGCCTTTAAACACTTGAAATTTTGAGCTGCAATTTCGTTAGTATTCAAAGTATAAACATTATCATATCTAAGGGCGGTAATAAATGTATCTCCAGTGTTAGGATTTTTGACAACACATTTTTCTTTATCAAAAATTACTTGATTACCTTTATCGCATAATTGAGACACACTTAGCAAGTTACATTTTAGACCTTTAACCAAATAAACATTATCAATAACTTTAGAAGGATCCTTACCAACTTTGCCAACACCTAATATTTTGCATTTACCTTTGTCGCCTAAAGTAATCGAAACACCGCACTTTTCTTTAATTTTAGAAAATAAATTTTACCACTCATATGTCTCGAACATCCACTATCTAAGATCCATTTTTACTTTTCCTCCTTATGATTTTGTTCTAGATCATCATCTTTGTCATCATTGGCCATTAGACATAAGTGAGCTTGACCATCTTCACTTTCCGATTTGGTTGATCCTTCGGAGTCACTCCACTTAGCAACCATTGCTTGTTTCTTTTTTTTTTTTTGCAGTATTTCCTTTTTCTTTTTAGGACATTCCTTTACAAGATGCTCTGTAGATCTACACTCAAAACAAGCAAGTTCGTTAGTTTATTGAAATTAGAAGATTTACCTTTGCTTCTAGATTTGAATTTTTTAAATCTCTTTCACATCTTCATGATTCCTTCTAGACCTCTTGTGATTAAGGGAAATAGATCTTCCTCATTAACACTTTCCTCATTTTCGGTTGAGCATTCTTAATGTTTCTTTGCCTTTAGAGAAAGATTCTTCATGGATTGTGTTACATCAATTTCTCCATCATCATGTAGGGTATGTTCATGAGTTGTGAGCATTTCAAGTAGATCGTCAAGTGTTAGCACTCTCAAGTCTTGTGCTTCTTGAATGGCGGTGACTTTTGGACCCCATTTAGATCTTAGAAGGCACCTGAAGACCTTTTGGACTTTTTCTGCATAGTAAAAGTTTTACTAAGAGAATACAAACTGTTATTGATCAATGTAAAACGAGTAAACATTTCATTAATATTCTCATCCTTTTTCATCTTGAACATTTCGTATTGATGCATGAGGATGTTGATCTTTGTCTCCTTGACTTGACTTGTTCCTTCGTACGTCACAACTAACTTATCCCATATTTCCTTAGCACTTGTGCATGATGAAAGCCACTTGAACTTGGTACCATTTAAAGCACAACACAATTGGTTTATTGCTCTATAGTTTTTGAAATCAGATTCCATCGCTTTGTGAGTATTCAGAATTGGATTTTACCACATCATTACCTTGAGCGTCCTTTTTCATTGGCACCTTAGGTCCTTTGGTTATAATGTCCCAAAGTTTCATATCTTGATCAATCACAAACATCTTCATCAAAGTTTTCCAATAAGAGAAATTTATTCCACAAAACAACGGAGGCCTAGAACAAATAGTAGTGGCACAAAATGTATTAAAAATATAAGGTCCAAAAGAGGTTCAAAGGATAGGGCAAAAGGAAATTGAAAAACCGAGTCAACAGGAAAAGTCGACTTGGCTTTCCTAAGAATGGGCCTAAAGCCTACTCGACTTTAGGTACTGGATCAATTTTTTGTCCAGTAGGAAAAGCCTAGTCGGCTTTCGTGTGGGTGGGACAAAAGTCGACTCGACTTTTTGTTCCTGATCAGATCGTTATGTCTTTACATTTTCTTTGAATTAAGTGCATTGGATTCCTTTTCTTATTCCATATCAATTCTGATGTTACAAAGGCATAATGCTCATGAATAACATAGTTATCATGGTATTGATTGATAATCATTATGGTTGATCATCAACGGGTGATTGAATATGCCATGACCTTTTGCTATACTTGAATGAGTACAAATTGGGGCTTGGGGAAGGATGTCAAGTAAAACCTTATTTCTGAATTCTTTATCCTTACTTTCTCTCTTATTTTTGCTCTTTCAAAAAGAGTTATAAACTTCTTCATAGAATTTTCAAAGTTTATAATTCATCGAAACCCTAAGTACTAAGGGTGTGTTGTGTTATTTGTATCTCGTTGTGAATTTCCAAGTCCCAAACCAAGTACCTTTGTAGGGGAAATATCACAAAAAGAAAGTGATTTATACGCCTACAACAAGTATCAAGTTTCCGGATAACGGTTGTTGTTACACAGTTCATCTTCAAGTTTGTTCTTAGTGTAGTTTATGTAAGTTTTATTTTAGCCATCAACAGAGGGAAAATACAAATTCCCAAATTGTAATTTGTATTAATATTTCTTTATAGGCTGAAGAATTGCCAATCTCGAGTTATGTTTTGCTAAATGATTCGATGAATGCTCATGGAAATGATCACGAGTTTATGGCTGATTTGTTATAAAGATTTCAATTTTGATCTAAAAATGATCAATGCAAACCTTAAAATGATCCATTAAATGAATGCTTTTGGAAATAATCAAGAATTCATGACTGATTTGTTATAAAAAATTTCAATTTTTGATTTGAACAATTACCTTAAGATGATCAATTAAAAAATCAAATTTAAACTTAAAGATATTAATTATGACCTTAAATAAATCAAATATTAATCGTATATGAATAAAACTGAGTTGACTGAGCTATGTGTCTCATGCTGAGGTTGTCTAGACTCTCGCACAAGACCATCTGGTTTTAAGAAAATTAGAGAGATTTGCATAAAAAAAGTTTTTTCGATTCAGAAAATTGTTCAAAATACATTGATGAAATCATAAGAAGTGACCATCTATGGTGATTGGTAATGCCTTTCTCTCTTCTCTGCCTATTCTACAGACTACACAAATACAGAACTGTAAATGCCAGTAAAATCAATTAAGAAAACAACACAAATAGGAAGACGGAGAAAAATCCATGGAGAAACTAAAGTCAATAATTCCATTAAAGATTAAGAGAGAGATAGAAGAAAGCTGTGTAGAAGAACTTTCTTCAACTAGTTCTTCCCTCCATGAATTCTTGGCTGAATACCCACTTTTTCAATCAGTAAGAATATCCTTTTTTTTTCCTCTCATTTTCTGCAGTTATATTCTTATTCTAATTGTTTCTCCTTGCAAATTGCAATGTTTCAGATGTTGCAGGACTTGACAAATCCTCAAATGGGTCTTTGTACCAAGAACAAGGAGGCTGCTATTGAGTTTAAGCTTAAAGGAAATGATTGCTTTTCTTCATCTGATTATTCCCAGGCTGCGTATATCTATTCTCAGGTAGTAATTATGATATAATTTCCCCTTTTTTATTTGGGGATTTTTTCCTCCCTAGTTCCTACTCCCTAGTGTGCATGAAAATGTTAAGCATGTAAAGGTTTTAAGTCGTTGCGTCCACATTACCCGGATGTAGTGTCAAATAAGTAAAGGTTTTTAGGTCACCGCCCAAAAGGAGCGCGCCCATATTAAAGGAATGTGGTGCGAGGGTGTAGTGTTAGGCGTAGTTACCAAAAACCAGAAACTTCCTACGAATTCCATTTCCTTTTTTACTGATTCTTTTTTGTAAGACAAATATGTACCTATGAATTATGATTCCTACATTTCTGACACTTAAAAATTAATGTTTATCATTTCCTTAATGTATCAGATTGAATTTTGTTTTAAGCAACATTGGTGTTAAGTATGTTAGGGTTGCTAAGTCGCTGCATTTTGGGCATGCCCCAAGAAAGAGAAACATAGTTGATATTATGATGGATGACCGGTTAGGCAATGATGTGGTAGAGCTGTAGAGTTGTGTAGCTTAAATGATAGAACTACAAAAGTAAAGCTTGTTTGTGGAAGAGAAATATTAAATGTTATTAGGGCATATGCGTATGGTATCAGTGAAGCACTCAAAAGAACATTGTAGGAGAAGTTATACGGTGATGCAAAGTATCCCAACATTAGAAAAGTTGTATATTAGCGATAAAGTGAATGATCATGTTGGGTAGACAAAAAGTTATTTTTAGATCGAGGACTTTGGATATAGTACTATGACATGTTGTTTAGAAAAATGTGAAAAATCATTTGGTGACTTTTTAGAAGTGGAGTGAATGCTACACTAAAATTATAATGAAAATATACATTCATTTTAGGGTACATTTCTAATGAACTATTGGCTTTGTTCATGAGAATTGAAATGAACTTTCTTTGAGGATGGTGATTTTTTTTTTTTTTACAAAAATCAAATGTGACCTTTCTTCTACGGGAGGATATTACAATGAATCCACATCCCTTATAGGAGAAGTTTTATCAGTGAAATTTTCTTAAGCTTGTGTGGTTTTGATTGTGTGATTGGTAACTTTTTTAATATTTGTTAATTTTAATAATAGGCTTTACGTGTTGCTCCGGTTGATGCTTCTGACAAAGACAACAACTTGGTTGCTATGTTGTATGTGAATCGGGCTTCCTCTCTTCATGTAAGTTTCATTTAATATAGTTTTCCATGCTTCATTTTTGAAGAAATATTGTGTGATGCATTTCTTCCCAGCCTATATTTAATATAGATCATGGTATATGTTTTATTAAGCCTTTAGTGAGTGTTGAGGAATTTGAGAATACAAGATGGCCATTAATAAGTTTATGTTTGGTTAGGAGCAGGGGTAATGCATATGAGTAGGGGGCTAAAAGGGAAACCACATGTGTTTATTTTTTATTTATTATTTATTTATTATATTCATTGAATATGCCTTACTAAAGCAAGTGAAAATAGCTCAAGAGGGAAATGTGGCTGAATTAAAGAACCGACTTAAACCTAAATTGGCTGACTGCAGCATTGACTTATCTCGAAATATGCTATATCGAAGAATAATTTATTGCCCATAATGAGCTAATTGATATCGATAGTAGTCCGGCTCAAATCATCTTAACTCAACTTAATGATTTGTATGTCCATTTGCAATAGATTGCATACAAATTTTTTCTTTGACTTTTGGATTGTGGTGGGCTAGTTGTGGTTCTCATTTAGTGTGAAATAGTTAGTAGCTTTACGACTTGGATATCATATTTAGGGCCAGTTTGAATCATCCTCTTTGTTATTACTAGTGTTGTGGTCCCTACCCTAGCTATTGCAGGTGTTTCTTGATCACCAAAAGTACATTGATTGCTAAAATTTTGTGCGTTGTTTCTGCATTCTACTTATTAAATACCGAAAATTCTTGCATGCCTGATCTCTACAGGAGTATAACTAACTCCATTGTTTGCTGATGCAAATTTGTATGACTCTTCCAAATCAGAATGTGCTAGTGATGCTGTACTAAGAATTAATGCATCTGTCCTAGTAGAGGTTTTATTCTTTCCTTTTCCTTCTGCGTACATTCACGTTAGAGTCTGTATTTCTTTGGCATGATTTTACCAATTGTTTATCATATCCTACTTTGTCCTTGCACCCACCCACTTCAAACATACAAAAACATTTTCTCTCTCTAATCCATAATAAGTCGACCCATTAGAGAGCTGATGATTTAATACTTGAAGATTTGGGACCATTCGTATTTTTAATTAGAGATTTTTAGTCAAAATGATTGTCCTTTATGAGGAATATACATCATATTTTAGTAAATAGTGTAGTAAACCATGCTGCTTACATAGTTGATTGGAACTGCATGATTAGAATTCTCTCTCTAGTTTTAGATTCAAGCATAGTGAAATATTTGTTCTTCCATAAAAATGTATTTTTGTTCAACTACCTTCATTTCTAGTTAATTGTAATTGCTTAACTTTTATGGCCACGTTTGTCATTGCGTGGTGATGTGGATTACTTGAAATTTTCAGCTAGCACATGATTCAAAAAATTTCAAATATGTCATGGGAGATTTTTGGCCTAGCTTCTTCCAAATTTGAATATCATTGAAATGCTTCTGATCCAAAATAATGGGCCACATTTGACTTTTATAAACAAAAGTCAATCCTTTTATCAATAATTATCTATTTCATATGTTGGTTAGTTGATTAATTTTATTAAGAACATTAATAAGACTATAATTTATTTTTAATAAAGTATAGTGAGAATTTATCAGCAAATTAGATCTTTTTCATTTTGACATTCTGTGCTCTTGTCTTGGGCAATATTTTGTACATGTACCTTAATCTTAATGCATATAAACATTGGGGAATCAGTAATTAAGTGGTCTGCTTGAGTTTAAGCTGTCTTGATCTGATGTTTAATTTGCTAAGAATATGTAACATGAGTTCTTGTTTACCTAGTTCAAAGAGAAAAAGAATTAGAAAAAAATGTTTTCAGTTGAAGGAATGTGCATAACCTACTTAGTCGATGCTTATATATCTTTCTGGCTGCAATCAAATGTACTTTTTGTCATATATGGAGGTCGAGCTATGAAGGAAAAGAAAAAAAAAATGTTATCTTGCACTTGGAAAATGTAGGAATGCCAAGTTTAAGGAAATTATAACTAAGACCAAATTAACTGTTCGTGAAGCAAAATTAAAAGCTTTTAAAGAAGGAGAATGTGATATATATAGGATGGCATAGAGGAGGCAATCAAAAACTAATGACATAGGTTTAGTGAAGTGTATTAAGTATAAAGCTAAAACATTCTAGTTCAGGATGAGAACAACAATCGATTGAGGGAGTATTTTGATGAGTTATTTTTAAGGAGAAAAGAAAATTTTGTAGGAGAAACAATAATCACTCCCTTAGATGAAAATAGAAAATTTATGTGAAGAATACAAAAATCAGTGTTGGACTGGAGGAATTAAAGCTAAAGAAAGGGTTTAGTAGTTGTAGATATTAAGGAAAAGATGAAAGAGAATTGTTTAGGATGGTTTCGGCATGTGCAAAGATGAGGTAATAGCGAACCAGTAAGAAATATAGAAAGTTGTAGCTCGGGAGACTTAAAAAGTGGGCGAGGAAGATTAAGGATGACTTGGAGGACATAAGTGAAACGATATGAAAGACTAAACTTAAAAATTAAGATGGTAAAAAATCGAAATGGGCCGAAGGAAAAATCCATGTGGACAACCATTGAAACTGGTTTATCGGTTCATGTTGCTGACCCCAATCTTTTGAGATTAAGGCTCTGTCATTGTTGTTATTGTTGCGATCTCTCAAGAGAGGTGTTACAACTCATAGCCACTTTCTTATATTTTACAATTCATAACTTTCTTAACCTTTCTTTTATTTTTCCTTTTTTCTTAATCTTTGAGCATCTTGTAAGTCAATCAATCAACAATAATTATTATTGATGTCTTTTCTCCAGAAGTTGAATCTTTTAGAGGAGTCCCTACGAGATTGCAACCGCGCCCTTTCTTTTAGTCCACGATATGCCAAGGTAAGAATGGATCAAATACATTGTGCATTCCTTTCTCTTCGTTGTCTTTATTTTTTTTAATTTATTTCCTCCCTAGAGTATGTTTTCTTTCCTTGCCAGAAAACGTAACTTCTTATTTCTTCTTCTGGAATTTTATTAATTGTGTGTACTTCTTTCTGGCCTTGTTTAAAGTGGAATCAGCTTTGCTTCAGCACTTAATGTGTAATTTTGTATTTGAATATGTTCTAGGCTTGGTACAGAAGAGGCAAGGTCAACTCTTCTTTGTTAAACTATGATGATGCAATCTGTGATCTGAATGTTGCCTTGAAAATTGAAAGTTCTAATAGTGGAAAGAGACAAATACAAACTGACTTGTATTCAATAGCAAACAAGAAGAACGCTGCCAATTCTTGTCATGAGCTCAGAAGAGAAGAGCAGCTTGTAATTGGTGAGGTTTTGAATTTACTCACATTTTCATATGTTAACTGTCATGGCTGCCTAATACCTTTTTGATTGCAAACAATCTTTAAAAAACCAGTATGGTGCTGTTTTTACCACTAACTTGTATCTTCTGCAAGTGTTTTTCTTTTCTTGTAGAGAAATGATAATTTTTTGGAATTAAGAACAACTACAATCAGTTTATGTTTGACACAGACCATTATGGAAGTTTAAATTTATTAATTAGTGATTTTGTAGAGTAGTCACCTATTTGCCGAATATTGTAACACTTACATTTGCTCTTCCATTGTTTCTATGAATAATCCACTTGACTTCATTGAGAAATCTGAATTTGAATAGTTCATTTTTATCTATTAAATTAGTTGCGCTTGCAAAATTATATTTGTCCATGCTACGGGAGAAGTATATACAGGTGCTTTGAGCTCCTTGTTAGGTTGGTTGCTGGCATGCTGTATGGTAATTTTAATTTTGGTTGCTTCCTAGTTCTCCATTTTTTCATTTGCTAATGAGTAAATTTGTTTGAAATATAAAGAGTTATGTATACCGAAGATTAGTCAAATTTCAACGTACAAGCCAAAATATTGGAGGGAAGAAGAACAGGCAAACAAACAGCCCCTAGCTAGACGCTGCAGTTTTAGTTGTATACGTGTATCAATGTGGTGTTAATATTAAGAAGATGGTATCAAAAAAAGAGGTCATGATCAAATTTTGGACTTTTAAACAAATATCCTGTTAGATTCTTGTTTGTACTATTGAGTTTTGACTTAAAAGAAACAACAGAATCTGCAACATTGCAGTAGTAACATATTAGCATTCTTATTTTACTGTTAATCCTTGAATTATATGTGAATTACCATCACCAATGTCATGAATTAAAATTGATTTGAATCTAGTATTGTTATTATAAATGGTATTAATCTGTACTATTTATTAAAAAAATGATAAAACCCTAAGAATGGGAAATGTTTCCTTCTTGGGCTAGTCAATTTATATCTTCTGGACTCTGATATGAAGTTTCTGCTTCAAAATAGTGTGTTTCCTGCTCTTAATTTGTCAATCTTGGAGCCCTATTATTTATTGAGTTTTTTAGACCTTTTTCCATAGATGAGTTACCGGAAGCAAAGCTGTTCTGTGTATCAACTCCAACTAAAGGGAGGGGTATGGCTTCATTGTTTGATTTATCTCCATCTTCTTTAGTTCATAAGGAAGAACCTTATGCTGCGGTACGGATTTCTCTGTTTTCTGTTTGGGTATTCTGCTATTTACTTTTCTTTAGGCTATTTCAAGTGATTCAAATTGCAACGTATGTGCATTTTAAAAGCTTAACTCTTAGGAAATGTTTATCCTTCTTTACATGTTACAACCTGTGGTTTTATTGCTCATTTGATACAAGGTCAGCTGCCAAAGGAATGATAATGAATGTGTATATTAAATATGCACAGGGCATGCCATGTGAATACATCTCTAATTAAATGTATATTTTCTTTGCTGACTCCAGTTTATATTCATTTCATACCTCCAGGTGCTAACTGTTTGGCTAGAAAATGAATGTCAAAATTACATATTTTATTATGAAGGTACATTAACATGGCCATCTATATGGGAGTTCCATATAAATTGATTTGCAAATCAATGATTATTAAGCTGTGACCTTATACCAAATGAGATATGTCATATTGTGTATTTTCTTATTTGCTTGAGGTGTCTTTCTAAACACGATTTGCTTGTCGTTTTTCAATTTTTCCTGAGCTTTCTCTTTGTGTTTTCCCTAAGTTTAGTTTTTCTGTCTTTTGAGATCTTCCACTGACCACATTCTTTACGCCTAGATATACTAATTTGCTTGTTTTATATCCGCCTTATTCATGGTAAATTCAAACAATGTACTGTAGCTCTAAATAAGAAAGTCATTCACGATAAGTGTACTTTGAAATCATGGTGATCTCTCTTCTGCAACAAAACCAGCCCTGGATGGGATTGATTGTAAATGTATACAGTTGGAAAGCCTTCTGCAAAACTTAGATTCTTGTATTTATTTCTTAATGCTGATTCATTTTGTAAAGCACCTCTCTGATGCACTAAAGCATTTCACAGATAATTTTGAAGGGATTCCGAGACACTCATTGTCATTTTTGTTTCAATGAACTGCCAGTTGATAACATTCCGTGTACATCATGTTCAATACCAGTGTATTGCTCTGAGCATTGTCAAATACAGGCTGGAGGAAGGATCTCTAGTGAATTTTCAGTAAACAAAGAAACGGATGATACTTTTTCTGATAAACTTCAAGCGCATTATGCAAAGGTGACTTCGGAAAGTAATTTAGATTCTGGCATAAAGTGCTTCACTGAACACGGACATGAATGCCATGGTGTGAATTGGCCTGTTGTATTACCGGCCCATGTAGTATTGGCTGGTCGGATTTTAGTAAAGTTAATGGAACTACAGGATTTTTCGAAAAATTTGGTATGGCACTAACTTGGCTATTCAACCGTTAAGGTGATTTTACGTTCTTTAATTTTTACTTAAGGGTTTTCCGTGTGTTCAAACAGGATCTTTCTCATAATTATGCACATCTCCCCCCTGAAAGTAAAGTGGAGTTGCATGTATACGCAGTCGTGTTACTTTACTGTGTTCGATCTTCATGTAGATCTAAATTTGAGCTTGATGGAGCTACTTTTGCAAAGGTCTGTCCTTTCAACATTCCACCCCCCCCATATGCTTAACAACTTGTCTTGTATTAGACCGTCTCACCATGAGACGGACCCATATAATTAGCCTATTTCTCCAATTGATAATTTTGAAATTGTAAGTGAGCTATTGAACGCACTAAATGTACATGGGTCAGCCCAATAGTAGTGGTCTCACCATGAGAGTGTTTCATTTAAGAATTTGCGTATGCTTAATAGGTAGGTTTATTTAAAAATAAACAATAGGTTGATTATTTTTAGTGGATCGAGCAAAGATTGGTTACTTATTGGCAGTTTTCCCTTTTGAATATTACAAACAATTCTTCCTTTACAATCAATAAATTTGATGTTTTTTTCTTTTATTTGTAAATTCTTAGATGGGAGAGAATACCTGTTGGGGAAATTCTTAGATTTGATAATGTAATCATGCTTGGACATGGTTGAACGTTGAAGCAGGTTTTTTTCTTTTATTCGACAGAGGCACAAAAATAGTCCTTAATTGCTTGTTGAGGTAAATGAAGACACCACTGTATCTATTCAAGTCCAATGTTGTCTCAAGTCTCTCAACATTCTTTCAATTTTTGATGTTAATTATGTTATCAAAGTCTGAAGGTCTTGATGATCTTTTACAATCAAGAGTGCATCATTTGCTTTCTTTATTCTGACTTTTTGTGGGAGATAATTACTTAAATTGTGTTTGTAAATGGATCAAAAAATAGTAAATGACGACTTCTTCTGTCTTAGGATGCTGGCTTTGCAATGGTTGGTTAAAGTTTCTTTTTGTGGCTGCAGGTTATCATTCTTATTTCTCAAATAAATGTGAATTCCATGGCAATAGTTCGAATGAAACATGCTGATGTAAACCCTCTTCTTAAGCAATCAGATTTCACTGTGTGTGGAAATACTATGACAAGCAAAGTTGAGCAGGTAGATAATAAAATTCACTTGAATGCTTCTATATCAGACATGTTCTGCCATAACTTCATTTGAAACATTGATGTTACATATAATGGTAGATCAATATTTTAAATGAGGGAAGGGATCAGTGTCACATGATTCGGTGGTTTTGCCCACGAATCACGATTTGGTTCGCTCGACCAGAATCGGGGTTCGTTCGCCGGTTGAATTGCCAATGGGAGCGAATTGATTTCCGGCGACCTTAAATGAGAAAAGAGGGCCATAGTAAGAAAAGTCCAGCTAAGCTAGAAGGAAAGGGTAAAGGGTTTTATTTGAATATTAAAGGCCTCTTTAATGGCAGGAAGAAGACATAAATGGTTTTTAGAAAGACGTGAAAATAAATTGAAGAAAAAGAGTCAGACTCTTAGTGTACCGTGCATACCAATTCTCAAAATTAAAACACCTATAAAAAAGGTGAAAATAGTTCAAATTTTTTTTTATATTTATTTAGAATTGTATTTGACTGCTGTACTACTCCCTTCTTATTTATTATTCAAATTTTTTTATCTTGTGACTATTTTATCTTTAGATATTTGACATTTTAAATAAAATATAAAATAATATTAAAATCGAACCAAACAACCTAAGCGAACGAAAAACATATATGTCAACTAGCGAATCGCGAATCCGAATCCGTACAACGAATCAAACCGAATCGTGAATCGTGGACATTGGAAGGGATCAAAGCTTCATTGCTGATTGTTGCAAGCTCTTAACTTAAGGCACATTTTCGTTTACATTCACCCATGATTTAAATAAAAGAAACATCGCCTACACTCATTTGTGAGCTTGTACCATTCACGATTTTGGTACCATGTGGAAAGTATATCCATTACTCTTAGTGAATCCTCACTACTTAAATCTCCTTGCTTCTAGTCTTGAAGTTTTAAACTTCTCAATTGCAATCTCTTCTTTGTCCAAGTTCGAAAAACTTTTTGTGTGCAAATTCCTATGCATAGTAGGTTTACTTGCCCAATTTTTAGTGAATTTGTGTAGTGAAAGAGAGATGGTTGTTAATTGCAGCTTTATAAATGGCAACTTCCTATCTATTACTCTTATGATTTTTTTTTATTATTCATAATCTTTTATGTAAATTTTCAAAATTTTTCTCTAATTTTAAATTAATTTTCAGTTTACTATTTTGGTGAATTATCTACAATAGTAGGTCATTGGGTTACCCGAATTTACTCTAGGCAAATACCCTCTAAAGTTGGGATTATTCATGGTTAAAATAGGTGAGATTATTGTAGGAAAATCATAAAAAGGTTGGATTATTCTTGGTACATTTTCCTTAAATATATATTTGTGGCTTTGGCACTTTGACGTAAATAAACTTTGTAAATGCAGTTTCTGTAGTTGATTAGCAATTAAATTTTTTATAGATTAAGATCAAAATAGAAAGACATCCACAATGATATCTTTTATCAATTAGTCTATGCTCTCTTCACTTAATTTCAAGAATTAAATTTTTATTAGATTCAGATTACTAATAAGATTTCTACTAAATATAAAACCTTTTTATGGAACGGACTGTCTTTAATGTTTTTGAAAATTATGAAAAACTAATATGATAAAAATACACATAGAAAAGAACCTAATAATATCCCACATGATCATGGTTTTCTTCTATATTAGTGCTTTGGAAGTATCAAAGCTTTTTCTCTCTTTGAAAATCAAATTAGAACGAACCTAGCAATATCCCACATGGTCACTTTGCTATGATCTGTATGTTAGAACAGAAAATAAATTGAAGAAGAAGAGAGAAAGGATGATATTAGAAGAAGAAGAAGAAAGATTGAGAGTACCACTGTTTTCGAGTGCAGACACTCCTACCTTACAGGTATTTCTTACAATATTCTGAGGGATACTGTAGTACAAAAACTTTACCCTATATATAGAACTAGATTGACTAATTTGCCACCTCATAGAAAATCTAACAAATTCCTTTTTCTGTACTTTATTCCAATTCTTGTTATAACAGAATTGCATTCCAGCAGCTTCCATTCTTCCACGTCATTCGCTTCTTTTTTAATTAGTCTGCTTCTGTTTTAATTTCCTTTGATATGTGATCCATGGTTTTGCCTTAATGAAGGGCATAACAATACCCCCGATGTGAAGACGCACCTTGTTCTCAAGGTGAAAGTCTGGATACTGTTCAGCAAGCAAGGATGCCTCTTCCCAAGTTTCTTTAGCCCTAGGCAAGCCAGCCCATTGAATCAAAAGCTCCAGTGCCCCATCAATTCTGTAACGAGTATTCATTACAGTGTCCGGCCTAGCCTTCAGCTCCAAGGTCTCCACAATGTGGACATGCAATGAATTAGGGATGTAGGTACCTTTGGCCAGCATTAATTGAGAAACATGAAAGACTGGATGAATTCTACTGTAACTAGGAAGTAGTAGTTCATAGGTGGCCTTCCCAATATTCTTCTTGATTTTGTAAGGACCATAAAAACGAGGAGTGAGTTTTTCATTGTAATTGCAGGCAAGAGACTTTTGCCGGTATGGTTGTAACTTTAAGAAAACATCATCTCCCTCAACAAAGTGTACATCCCTCCTATGTTTGTCCTCATTGTTTTTCATCAACTGATGTGCACACATTAATTGGAATTTTAATTCATCCAATTGAGCATTTGTTCCTGAGGCGTTTCCTCCAAACTCCCAAGGGAAGTGATGCCCTGAGAGACATGACAAAGGCGAGGGGACTCCTTCCATACACAGCCTGGAATGGGGATATTTTTGTGGAAGTGTAGGGGGAGGTATTGAACTGTATTCGGCCCAAGGAAGCCATGAGAGCTACTTCTTGGGTTGGCCATTGATGAAACAACGTAGGTAGGTTTTCAACGTTTGGTTGACCACCTCGGTTTGCCCATCCGTTTGAGGATGTAAGCTGTGCTCCGACGCAGATCAATCATGTGCAGAGAAGAGCTCACGCCAAAAATGGCTCATAAAAATCTTATCCCTATTAGAAAGTATTGAAGTTGGGAACCCACGTATGTGCACAATTTCCTTGATGAACTCCTCAGCTATCATAGGTGCTGTAAAAGGATTCTTAAGGGCTATGAAGTGAGCATAGTTAGTGAGCCTGTCAACAACTACTAACACAGTGTCTTTACTTCTAGCCTTCGGTAAGCCTTTTACAAAATCCATAGATACATGTTTACACACTTGGTTTGGGATGGATAAAGGTTGGAGAAGACCTGCGGGGATAACAAGGACGCTTTCTGTCTTTGGCACACTTCACAAGTTCTTACATACTCCGCCACTTGTTTTTTTCATTCCCTCCCAAAACCAATCTTCTACGATATGGTGGTAGGTTTTATGCTCCCCTGAGTGACAACCAGTGGGTAAATCATGGCAATGTTTGAGTAGGGTATTGACGAATGGTGCATTTTGGGGTAACACAAACCTCCATTTGTAAAATAATTAACTCCCTTGCATTGAAAACCCTTGCAACACAGTTTCCCATCCTATACTGCTTGCCAATCCACGACATTGGTATTGCACAAAGAGCCCAACATCACAACACAATTTTTTAAGCTAAAATCAAATTCGGAGGGTGCTAATAGACTTACAGTCTATAACCCTCCATGTGTAGTACCCTCATTCCGGAGACCGACAAAGAAGATATAATACACCAATAAAAAGGCAATAATAGATGGGTGAATTAATTTTGGCATCTTTGGATTAGGTGCCGAATCTCATTTTTTATATCAACTTCTACATAACGTTAGAAGAATGATCAATAAAAATAAATTTCATTGCCCCAATGACATTAGTAAGCGGTTCCCGCCTAGAATAGGGTTTGAGGAGTCGGATATACGTAATCTTACCGTTGTTATACACTTGTAATTGATAATAAAGAGTTTGCTTGATTGGTCCTTCGTAATAAACATTATTTGTGCCCTTACATAAATAAGAAGTGCATATGATTTTGTAACATCTAAGGCTCCGAAGTAATCAAAACATATCAAAGGAGGATACGAAGTCAATAGGTGTCATGTTAGTTTGTTATTTTGTTATTTTGTTATGTTTTTAGCGGGCCTTTATTCTTGTTATTGGGCTCAAGGTCTTAGGCTTAGAAGGGTATAAATAGGGATCGCCTATCATTGTATGATCTTATCTTGTATTTGGAATAAGTATTCAGAAATAAGCAGTTTACACAACACTCGAAGTTATGTGGGAGTTTACACAACACTCGAAGTTGTGTGGGAGTTTATACGGCACTCTAAGCCGTGTGTTAATCCTTGTGTTCTTTTGGTGTTTGTTCTTTTATTACTCTCAATAAGAGAACGCAGGTAGCAAGTATCACAACAGGTATCAGAGCGGTTCATTTGATCTATGACAATGAGTAATCCGAATGCTCCGGGAAGGCTGGAAATTCTGGAACAAGAAGTGGCAAAGATCAAAGAATTTGCTGTAGGATCGGGAAGAGATAAATTGGTGACCAATAGGGATGGCAACGGGTCCAGGTGGACCTGGATCCAGATCCATTTTCATGAGTAAGACCCAAATTTGGACTCGGATCCGCGGCTCTAAATTTTCAAGACCCATATCCGCATTCGTGGATATTGCGGATCCAGTATCGGATCCGTGTCCAAAACGGGTCTGATTATTTTTGACATTTTCTTTAATTTTTGGATCATATTGAGATTGCGATAAAGCTAAATTCATATACTAATGATAATAATATAGTACATAATTTCACAATTGATCATCCAAAATATTATTATACAACTTAAAAGTAAAACATACATGATACATCAATTGTCCATTTACACAAACAATATACTGTGATAGGAATAAAGATTATTCGAATACACAGTGTACAAAAAATTAAATGGAGATTAAATCTATTAACAAATATCGAATTTTCTATGATAAAAAATAAAAATTAAAAAATTAAAACAAGTACTAGTAACAACTCAATATAAATCAAAAGAGGTGAGATTAAATCTATTTACAAAAATAGAGAAAAATCATGAAATTAATCAACTCATACAATCATACTAATCATAAATCGAAATGGGGATGGGAAATATGGAAAATGTAAACAAAAAAACGAAAGGAACCTCATTTCAGAACAATAATTTTATAGTGCCTGATGATGCTTGGAGCGATTTCATGATACCAAGTACCAGAGGAACATTCAGTGATTAACCAATATTAATAAATTAGAGAATCTTCCAGCACTTGGTAGCAAAATGATCCTTCTCTAGTGGATGTTACTCTCTTAGAATATTAGGGAATGCAAGTGAAAGCTTACAGAAAGAGATATCCTATCAAGATAATTCAATTTCGGAAGGGAATCAATTAGGAGAGGGCATGGGAAGAAGGGACGTTTAGTTAGGGTTTTGGGAAGGGAATCAATTAGGAAGTACTTAGGAAAATAAGGCAGCAGGCTAGCAGCAAGGTGGGCTTTTGCTATATAGCCGAGTAATACAGATTAGGGTTAATAAAGAAAACGGGTCCTCCGGATCCACGTGTCTGGGTCCAGGCATATTTTGAGATCCGGACCCAGATCCGTGGAATAAAAATAGATTCGGATCCGACACAAATCTAACGGGTCCAATTTTTAAAGACCCAGACCCGCGAAACGGATACGGATCCACGGATCCGGGTCGGATCCAATATCCATTGCCATCCCTAGTGACCACAGTGTGAGAAATCGCCAAGAAACAAGACAAAACGAAACAAATCTTGGCCATATTAATGGAGGGACAAGCCAAATTGATTGACATAGGAGTCCAGCTCGAAAATCTCCAAAAGAAAGGGGCAACTCATAGCAAGAACGTGGAACAAGATGGGCATAGTTTTGAATGGGTATGTTGCAAGGCAAGGGAACAAAAAACTCACAGTGATGAGCAATCACAAGGTGGAACTAAGTGGAAGCCTCGACGATTGGATTTACCTCCCTTCAATGGGTTAGAACCGGATGAATGGATCTTGAAGGCCGAAACATATTTTTCACTCTATCAATTAAGTGAAAGAAAAGGTAGAAGCATCGGAGGTTTGTTTTGAAGGTGAAGCCATGATGTGGTATCGCTGGTTGAAACAGAGAATTCCGATGAATCAATGGGAAGACTTGAAGGGTATGATCCTTGAACACTTTAGACCAGCTGATGATGGGGACCTTTATGAGCAATGGGGAACATTGGCTGATTATCGCAGAGAATTATTAACCCGGTTAACTTACCTTGAATCGGTGGAGGAAGGAGTGGTGATAGGCGCCTTCTTGAGAGGTTTACGGGGACATCAAGGCGGAGTTGAAGGTTTTGGGACTAACAACCTTAGAACAAGCCATGACTTGGGCTGACAGAATTGATAAGAAAAACTCATGTTCTTGGTTGGGAAGAAGACAAGTTATGGTGCATAATTACCCTTATGCTCCCAAAGAAATCAATCAACAGTAAAGTACTAAAACACCCCTGATTTGAATGCCAGTCCCAAATCACCCAAATTTGCCCAATTCGAATCCCATATTCATGAATCCCCAATTCACAAACCTTAATTTCCATAATTCGTAACCTAGATTTGCGAATTCCCAACTCTTAAACCCTAATTTTTCCAATTCGAACACTAGATTCTCGAACCCCCAATTCGCAAACCCTAATTTCGCAGAAACAAACCCTAGATCGGTACCTATACCGTCAAATCCACCACGAAATCGGTTCCCACCCAGTCACGTTGGGTTGACTCGGTCAGTCAACAAGGAGAGACGGCTCTCTGACCAAGAATATTGAGAAAAAAGGGCAAAAGGGTTGTGTTTTCAATGTGACGAAAAATGGTCCCTAAATCATGTTTGTAGCAAGAAAGAAATAAGTGTATTGATTGGGGTAGAGGAGAAAGAAAATGTTCAAGAGGATGATTTGCACATTGAGGAGGTTGTGGAAGATGAGGAAGTAGGAGAAATCAACTTTTCATTGAATTCGGTTGTGGGCATTACAAACCCAAAAACAACGAAAATTTTGGGTTAGGTGGGAGAGCATGAATTAATCGTTAAGATCGATCCCGAAGCCACGAATAATTTTATTTCCACACGTGTAGTGCAACGGTTGGGCATTTCATGTGAAGATTGTGACAAGTTTGGGGTACTTCTAGGAAATGGTGATGAAGTTGTGGGTAAGGGAATTTGTAAGAATGTAAAGCTTGTGATCCAGGGACTGACTTTGATTCAAGATTTTATTTCCTTAGATTTGGGAAATTCTGACTTGATTCTTGGTGTGCAATGGTTGGAGACGTTGGGTCCGGTAACTACTAATTGGAAGACTCACACCATGAAATTTGAATGGCAAGGGCAAAGAGTGATTTTAATAGGGGATCCATCTTTAAAACGTTCCAAGATTTCATTGAAGGCCATGCTTAAGGTGTTGAGGAAGGAAGATGGAGGCATTTTAGTTGAGTTCAATGGTATAGAGCATTGCGTTTTAGAAGCAAGAGTCCCGGCTGAATTGCAAGATTTGTTCGCTACCTATACTGATTTATTTCTACAACAATTACCATTACCACCGCATCGAGTACATGACCATGCTATCACGCTTAAGGAAGGAATTGATCCCATAAATGTGCGACCTTATCGGTATCCTCATAGTCAAAAGAACGAGATAGAAAGATTGGTGCAAGACATGTTAAAGGCCGGTATAATCCAGCCTTCGGTGAGTCCATTTTCTAGTCCGGTTATCTTATTTAAAAAGAAGGGTGGGTCTTGGAGATTCTGTGTTGAAGATCGAGCACGGTTCCCGACAAATATCCTATTCCGATGATTGATGAATTATTGGATGAGTTATATGGAGTCACTTTGTTTACCAAGTTAGACCTCAAATTCGACTATCATCAGATCAGACTGAAGGCACAGGATGTACACAAAACTGCTTTTACAACTCATGCAGGGCATTATGAGTTCCTTGTTATGCCTTTTGGGTTGATGAATGCTCCGTCTTACGTTTCAGTCCTTAATGAATGACATATTTCGGTCGTACCTTCGGAAATTTGTATTGGTCTTTTTTGATGACATCCTCATTTATAGTAAAAGTAAGTTCGAACATCGAGCTCATGTGGAACAAGTCTTCAAATGCCTATGACAACATAAGTTGGTGGTCAACGGGGGAACATGTGAGTTTGCGGTCCAACGGGTTGCTTATTTGGGTCACATCATTTCTGCATCTGGAGTATCGGTGGATGAAGACAAGATAGCCACAACGAAGACATGGCCGACTCCAAGGAACCTTAAAGAGTTAAGGGGGTTCTTAGGACTCACAGGGTACTATCGGCAATTCGTGAAAGGCTATGCTCAATTGACTAAGGTCCTTACAAATCAATTCAAGAAGGACTCATTTGCATGGAATGATGAAGCTTTACAAGTTTTTCAGCGTCTCAAAACCATCATGACTCAAGTACTGGTTTTAGCGATGCCCAATTTACAGAAAACGTTCTTGCTCAAGACCGATGCTTCTCAATATGGGTTAGGGGCTGTCCTAATGCAAGATCACCATTCAATTGCTTATTATAGTAAGATTGGGGAAGCATGCTAGCAACAAGCCTATCTATGAGAAGGAACTTATGGCTATTGTGTTTGCGGTTTTTAAGTGGAAGCATTACTTAGGCGACGGTTCGTTGTGAAGACTGATCAAAACAGTTTGAAGCATTTTTTTAGAGCAACGTGAGGTCAATGGGGATTATCAGAAATGGTTAATGAAGCTGGTGGGGTTCGACTTTGTTGTAGAATACAATCTGGGACGAAGCAACTTAGTGGCAGATGCATTATCTTTTGTACATCATGGGGTTATTGAGTTGGGTTCATTATTGAGTTCTAATGGCATCAATTGGGCACTATTGCAAGAGGAGGTCAACAAGGATTCTACCTTAACTCGAATTCGTGACGCTGTGTTAAAAGGAGAACCAGTTCCTTTGGGTTTCTCCATTGATCATGACAGGCTATTCTATAAGGGGCGATATGTTTTAGCTCGGTCTTCTCCCTTCATTCCAGTTTTGCTTCGGGAGTATCATGACTCGCCTTTGGGAGGTCATGCGGGTGAGTTGAAGACTTATTTACGTTTGGCTGCGGAATGGTATTTGGAAGGAATGCGTCGACAAGTTGACAACTACGTTCGTGAATGTCACATTTGCCAAAAGGCCAAAGCTTCGAATCAAAGTCCGGCTGGGTTACTACAAAATCTTCCAATTCCTATCCCATGTATGGGAACATGTCACTATGGATTTCATAGAAAGGTTGCCACTTTCCGACGGGGTTGTTACTATTTTGGTGGTCATTGATCGTTTGACAAAGTTCGGGCATTTCATTACACTTCGACATCCTTGTACAACGCTTAAAGTAGTGGCCAAGTTTGTAAAAAAGGTGGTGAGACTACATGGTTTTCCGACATCCGTCGTGTCCGATAGAGACAAGGTTTTCATAAGTATCTTTTGGCGGGAATTGTTTCGGCTACAACAAACTCATTTGCTTCGAAGCACCGCTTACCATCCACAAACGGATGGCCAATCTGAAATTGTGAATAAAATGGTGGAAACTTACCTACGTTGCTTTGCTAATGAACAACCTAAACAACGGGCAAAGTGGTTGCATTGGGCCAAGTTTAGCTACAATACGTCTCCTTACCTTTCCATCAAAATGTCTCCTTTTCAAGCTTTGTACGGCCGAGTACCGCCACATGTGGTCCGAATCGGGCATTGACACACCACGACTGAATTCTTGGAACATTTGTTGCAAGAATGTGATGCCATGTTAGATGAGTTACAATTAAATATGGTCAACGCTCAACAAAGAATGAAATATTATGCCGACTTGAAGCGTCGAGATGTGCAATATGAAGAGGGAGATTGGGTGTATTTGAAAATCTGCCCTTACAGACAGAGAACGTTGGGTAGCTGCCTTAATGAAAAGCTTAGTTTACGTTATTATGGGCCTTATAAGATCTTGCAAAGGGTTGGACGCGTTGCATACAGGTTAGAGCTTCCGAAGGATTGTCAAATTCACCCGGTATTCCATATTTCTCAGTTGAAGAAAGCGGAAGGGATTCATGGTTCAGCAGCTGCCCCTCCTTTTACGGCTGATTTGGAGATTCTAGTCCAGCCCGCCGATGTTTTACAAGTGCGTCAGTTGCCATCCCGTCCACGTGAGGTGTTGGTATTATGGGATGGTTTGGATGCCTTTGAAACCACATGGGAAGATGGCGATAAATTCTTCCCCGTGTTCCCTAATCCACACCTTGAGGACAAGGTGCTTAATTAGGCCGGGGGTATTGTAACATCTAAGGCTCCCGAGATAATCAAAACATATTAAAGGAGGATACGAAGTCAATAGGTGTCATGTTAGTTTGTTATTTTGTTATTTTGTTATGTTTTTAGCAGGCCTTTATTCTTGTTAGTGGGCTCAAGGTCCTAAGCTTAGAAGGCTATAAATAGGGATCGCCTCTCATTGTATGATCTTATCTTGTATTTGGAATAAGAATTCAGAAATAAAGAGTTTACGCAACACTCGAAGTTGGGTGGGAGTTTACACAACACTTGAGGTTGTGTGGGAGTTTATACGGCACTCTAATCCGTGTGTTAATCCTTGTGTTCTTTTGGTGTTTGTACTTTTATTGCTCTCAATAAGAGAACGCAGGCAGCAAGTATCACAGATTTTATGAATCATTTTCCTATAGTCCATTATAATCCAAAACTAAAGAACTATAAATCTTTGGTCCTATCAAAAGAATGATATTTGGCCTGAAATTTCCCATGCTGAATGTGTTTGTTGATATTGTGTATTTTGATCATTAATAGACATTATAAGCTGATTGCGTTTTAATGATTGTGTCCTTTTCACCCTTTTTTTTCACCAGGTAGAGGGGGAAGGGTTGGTGGATCAGTAGGATTTCATAAGTAAAGTGTGGCAAACATAGTGAAAAATATTGCTCGTGTGACTATCGCGACCACATTGTAAAATTTTTATATACGTCGTTTTGCAACTCTGACTGAAACCGTATTTGTGCAATATGGTGGCAACTACTCGTATTCATTTAGCTGGTTTTGATATCGATTTTTTCTTATGACATTAGATGCCTTTTATGCTTAATTGACGTTCTTTTATTCTTTATTTTTTAGGTGAGAGTTGGACAAGCTATTTACTTATCTGGAAGTCTATTTAACCATTCCTGTATGCCAAACATCCATGCATATTTCATTTCTCGTACTCTTCTAATAAGAGCCACGACATATGTGGTCAATGGATGTCCGCTGGAGATGTCCTATGGGCCACAGGTATGTTATTCTTCATCCTTTTGGATGTCTTTTAAATTCTGTTTGTTCCTTGAATTTTACTTACCGATTCATGATAATAGATTCTTGCTCAAACAATATTACAATTGATTTTGTCTAAAGCTTTTCTCGAGTCTCTGTCCCTGTATGTATGTTTGCATTGCTCTTCTCTTTGTAACGCAGATTGTAACACCTACAATTGTCTATTGTGCTTGCAGATTGGGCAGTGGGATTACAGAAAACGCCAGCAATTTCTACTTGATAATTATTCATTTAAATGTCAGTGTAGTGGTTGCTCTAGAGTTAATCTGCCTGATCTTGTCCTAAAGGCATTCTGCTGTGCCAAACCAAATTGCTCGGGTGTGGTTCTTGATGACGATATGATTGAATATGAGAAGCAAAAGTTCTCTCAATTACGAGAGACATCTGAAGTAAATAGCATGGAACAGCTGGGAGAGGTATGTTTCAGGGGCGCTTAGCCATGAAGTATAAAAGAATGAATTTTACTTTCGTTGGATGATAAAATTGATTCTTCTGACAATGTTTAGCTGAGAATGAGGCTTATAAATTTTCTCAAATTTTCGACCTACCGCAAAATTTGTGATTTGGAAAGTAACAAAGTCTGTACTCACTGTAATTTTAAATTGAAGCATTGAATTTTATTGACTGCTCAAGACTTTAACCTAATAAATGGAATGCAAGCTCGTGAATTGGGATTTAGGGCCAGTGGGTCTGCTAAGAAATGAACCTTTAAAATTGTGTAATAGATTTTTTTTTTCTGGGTTATTTTTTTTTTTTACCTATTATTGTGTTTTGTGCAGTAAAAATTGTTTGTACGTATCTAGTAGTAATACTCTCTCCATCTGTTATGTTGATTAGAGATAAAGTTTTACACATCTGGACCTTCCAGGCTTTATCCATAATGGTCATGGCGCTGCAGAATGTTGGACGACTTAGACCTTGTTTCAATTGTCCAAATCTTGTAATTTAGGACTTTGAAAAGCACCATATTTCTGTAATTTGTTTACCTCTCCTCTATCTACATATCCGAGCTAGATTTGCTTTACATAGTTTCCTGTCCTGTCTTTTCTCAGTTTTACTTAATTTACTAATCCCCTTGGGAACTATGATTTGTGAATGGAGAATTATAGACCGTTTTGGCTATTTGTGGGCCACTTTAAGGCTTAGGCGAGTATGAATCAACATATTGAATTAAGTAGCTCTAGTCTGACCTGCAATCCTATATAGAACAGTCCAAATTGCCTCAAGATAGCTTCAACTTCATGTACTGGATGATCTTATGTTTATTTAATTGTTGGAGCCAGAGATTATCTCCTTAGTTGAAGTTTCTTGGTAATCTTAATTTGGCATGTTGTACTCTTAACCTTCCTTTTTGTTTCTCAAGTTTCCTGATGGGGAATATATCATGCATCACCGTTGCAATCGTATTGTAAAGGATTTTAGCTTAACACGACCAAAATATAAGCCGAGACACCGCACAAATCCATCCGCATTGATTGCAAAAGATGATTCACGATCGTTATTGTGACCGAAACCACATTTTTGCACTCATGGCTTACAGTTGTTGTCATCCTTAGTTCCAAATTAAGATTATCATGACCTAGAATTAGAATGACCCAACACATGAACGTACTATAAACTTGTACCATAGATTATTTATGAAAGATTTAGGTTCAATTATCTGCCATATGTTTATCTGTCTTGGTGTCCTTTTATGGGTTACTTGTTATATAAAAGTCATTACCAACTTGTTAGTGCTGAGGCTTTCAGTCATATAATCAGTTGATAAGAATCAGAGGACAAAACATTTGAACTATTTAGTTATGAATGTCTGGTTTGCTCATCTGATTTGTATTTTATCATACCGAGAAGGATGGGATTTTTGCTATAATACAAGCCCTTTTATTTCCCTCCCTTTGAAGGAAAGATTCCTGGAACCTGGAGCACTGTCATGCAGTTGTCAATCTAGTCATCTATTTTCACCAGTGTCAAGATCCATAGTGCTGTCATAATTTGATTTACACAGGTATGTGCATCACCACCATTAGCACTTGCCATTATGTCTATAACTGAACCGACTTATATAGGAAAGCCTGTAGCAGCTCCTTGATAATTTTTTGCAACCTTTAAAAGAAGAGAGATTAAAATTTTCAGAATTGTATATTACTTTTTATGGATTCCTTCACCATGGATGATTAGCTTTTTACTGGATCATGCACTTCATTTCATTAGTAATCCTGCAGAATGCTGATTTTTTTGTTTACCTACTCTTTCAAGTTTGAAAAGTTGATGGTTAATGAGGTAAAGAATGTGGCTTGCCTCGTGTTCGAATGCAGTAGATACTACCCTGCAATTGAGTGTGGATGTTGCCTAAAATGTGGTTCCACTAACGATTTGAAGTCTCTGCATGCAACAGTTGCTAAAGCCGATAAATATATACAAAGGTATAACCATATGAAAGGAGGGAATTTCATGCTATACAACTATTTCCCAAGATAATCTCCTTTTTTCTGACTGATATCATCGCCATCGGTGTTGTTTATTAGTTTGCAGGAGGCTGTTGTTTCAAATGAGGTTAATGCTGGTCTCCTATTAAAGGCATTGAATGCTCTTGATATTTTGAAATCAACTCTTCATGCATTTAACAAGAAACTTGCAGAGGTATGTATTCCTCCCCAATCCACAACATATTTACTGATTTACTTTTTAAGGATTCCTTGTTGCATGATATATGCTGGCATGTTATCTAAAAGTGTTGGTTTTATGTTAGGCTGAAGGTTTTTGGGTCCATGAGGAACTGTAAAACTTGACACTCTAGTCATTCTTTAAGTGGGAATGCAGAATCCACCTTAGTGCAATCTTTTTTGGAGTAGCAGAAACAACATTCGTTACGTAGAAAACATCTCTATCCAAATTCCAAAAACTACTACTATGACTCTATTTAGCCTTATTTTCAATGCTACGAATTATGATCTACATTTTTTTCTTTTGGGATAAATAAAATTGAGATATCTCAACTCCTGACCAAATAGGGTTGTGTCCCATCAGCATCGGGCTACATGGATCCTCACATTTCAACCTAGACCTAGAGAGTATGGTAACCAATAATACCCACTCAAATATCAAGATATAGAGTGTATGTGTTACAGCTTGTATGATTAATTAAATCTAGGGAGGTCATAATCTGGATATAGTAAATTATTGAGGCTATTTCAACCTATCGAAATATCCTTACTTAGGAGTTGGACCTTCTTAGTAAGTAGTCAAACTATTTTTATTTTATAAACAGATTATGCGAAGCTCACTATCGAATATTGATGATGATGATGAGTTTATCTTAAAAAGCTTATAGCAAAGCAATAAAACTATGCATACGAAGATTTGGGTTTTTGTAGAAAGAAAGTGGTCATTTGATTAATTATTTCAATCTAGATCTATAGAATATACTATATTTTGATAAATCTTCTCTTTGAAATCTCTAGAAGCATCTCATTCAAAGCTCCATCTACTTTTTGTAGACAGTGCATACAAAACTCATCTTTCAATGCATTAATCACTTGGTGCTGTGTAATTAGTTTAACATATTTGGTTGATTATGCAAACTATCCTTAACTTCTTGACAATAAGAGCTAATCAATACACGAACAATGAATAAAGAACTCAATACTGAATTGAAAGAAGATATAGAACCAAAGATACAGAAAAAAAAAGGCAGAATTACCAGAGATTGTCAAAGCAATACTTCAATTATTAAATCAAAAAATTGAAATGTGAAAGCCATAATCCAGATTCGTAAAAATTTCTTTGTACTATTTCTTACAAAGAGGCCTTAGCTGCCCTTTATATTACTTCTTGTTCATGCTATCATTACTTTCTGCAATAAGAGTATGTGCAAGTAAATATGACCTTGTACATAGCTTGTTGCAAATAAATTAGTATCTGAAGTCATACCTGATAATTATAATCGATTTTATGTAGACACGGGATATTCTTGCTGAAGCATTTTGTTCAGTTCAGGAGTTACGAAAAGCAATTGACCACTGTACGTTGTCCATTGAGGTAAAGGTTCTTTTATTGTGCTATACTTCTCTTTCATCAGGCAGGCATCTGAGTTACAATTTTGTGTCCTTTCAATAGCTTTTTTGAATGACAGTTAGGAAGGAGCGGCAAGCAAGGGAAGGAAGGGAAATATGTTTATAACTTAATAAAATCTTTGATGGAGAGCAAGTAGTCCATAATCCATCATTTGGATTATAGTTGAATCAAACCTAGGGAGATATATTGAGAGGAAAATAAAATCATGGCCGATGCCATTCTTAAATATCATAAAAATTGTGATCTTCGTTTCTCTGTATTTTTTTGGTGCAATGGATCTATGCTCGTACTTAGGCTCCTGGTACAGTGTGTTGATTGAGTTGCTTGGTGTATTAATTGATTGAACTAGGTTAGGATCCATCCGGTCCATCCAGTCTTCAAGTTCAAGTATGCATCATTTTCAAAATATCACTTATTGTCGGATGAAATGGATGGTTTTGTATTACTTCTACTTCTTTGTTCACCAGCTAAAGAGGGTTTTGTTTGTGGGGCATAAAACTAACAAATTGGATATTTTGCATTTTACAATGTTGTACATGGTGTTAGACACTTGGATTTGGATTGGCTATTAACTTTAGATACATCTTTTGGTGCCCTTTCTCATTGCCTTCAGTTTTTACTCGAAACAAGGAGATAAACCCCTCGCTTTCCCTGCCCTCCAAAATTTTCCGTCCAAACTTTGTGTATGATGCCTTATTTCCTCCTAATCTTTGTAATGTTAAAAGGATTTGTTCAGTACACAATATGAAGGAATTCTTCCTTCCAATGTCCATCCCTCCATATCCGCTCCCCTTTTGGTATCCAACTGAAGGAATAAATATCCCTTCATTTCTATCCATTTTCGTCGCTCCTTTTCCTTCTATCCAAACATAGCGTTTATGTGTAAACGGAGGGAGTATTCTTGGAGAAGTTATGATGAATGTGGAAGTTTATATGTTTTTTTGTTTTAAGCATCATTATTCCAGAGTTTGTACAAACTTCACTGCTACTTTGTTTGTAGATTCTTAAGAAGCTTTACGGGCACAGTGACATTGCCCTTGGAAATGAACTCATAAAGCTTTCATCTCTTCAGCTAGCCTTAGGTGATACTGCAGCAGCAGCAGAGACTGTAAATCAGATGGATGCAATATTCTCAAACTACTATGGGAAGCATGCTGAACTCATGTTTCCGTATTTGCTATATCTCAAAAGGGAAGTTCATAAGTTACTGGCGAGTCGTCTTACATAAAATGTATGCTTTCCATGTTGGTATTTCACATCATCCTTTATACAAAGCAACTAGTTTTGCATATTTTTCTTTCCTATGATAGGGATAAGACTTTTTTGTCAGGACTTATTTTGTAAAATTAGCTTAAAGTATTTTTGTTTAAGTACGAGCAGTAAATCCAAGAATATTCTGAAATTAGGAATGTGTTCAGTAGTACCTACGTTTGTATAATTTCAATTCTGGTGTGGAGTAATATGTATGTTAGAAAATTTTAAGAAATTCAAGTTTTTTCTATGCTTTGGTAATTAAGAAACCAAGGTGATTCATCATTGCACAATAACATTGATTGGAGCTTGAATTTCTTTGAAGAAATGTTCATTTTTGTTCTCTAAAATACAAGGAAATAAATAAATCAATAATGGTATTCTAGGGCAAGAACTTTTTACTTCGGATTATTTAATCAAAGAAAAGCAAAAATGCAGGATAAGATTGCTTCTATTACACAAGGGTGGTGGGATGGGACCCTTGCTATATAGGGACACTTTGAACCTAACCGCTTGAAATCGTCTCGAAACCGGAACCGTTCGCGATAGGTTTCAAATCGGCCCGAACTGCGGAACTGTGAAACCGGCGGAAAAATTCGCAAGAACTGGACCAAAGAACCGCGGGCCGGTTCCAAGGAACCGCCATGGAACGGGCAAACAGACCGGAACGGTTCACCCGGCCCAACGGCTCCTTGGAACTGGAACCGGGCGGTTCACCCGCCCCAGCGGTTCTTTGGAACCGGTTCGTTAACTAGCCGTTGGGGATCTTTCTATAAATACTCCACACTTTCAATCATTTTTATTCACAATTCATCTCTTCTACTCTCTCTACTTACTCCCTCTACTTAATTACTTAATTATGCAATTAATCTCTTAATTACATAATTAGTCTTTTAATTATTTCTTAATTACATAATTAGTCTTTTAATTATTTATTTATTTCTTAATTCCATTATTATTTCAATATTATCATGTCTTCTTTTTTTGAAAAAAGCCTCTA